>NC_090375.1:133116030-133446440 GCF_036365525.1 Heterodontus francisci
GACAGCCTATCCCCAGAGATGGAGACAGAGAAGTCCAGGAAGGGAAGGGAAGTGTCGGAGAAAAACCATGTAAAGGTGAGAGAAGGGTGGAAATTATAAGCAAAGTTGATAAAGTTTTCCAGTTCGGGGCGGGAGCAGGAAACGGCACCGAAACAGTCATCAATGTACCGGAAAAAGAGTTGGGGGAGGAGGCCTGAGAGGACTGGAAAAGGAATGTTCGACATATCCCACAAAAAGACGAACATTCCTTGTTCCAGTCCTACTCAGGCCCCCTCCCACAACTCTCTTTCCGGTACATTGATGACTGTATCGGTGCCGTTTCCTGCTCCCGCCACGAACTGGAAAACTTTTATCAACTTTGCTTATAATTTCCACCCTTCTCTCACCTTTACATGGTTTATCTCCAACACTTTCCTTCCCTTCCCGGACTTCTCTGTCTCCATCTCTGGGGATAGGCTGTCTACTAATATACATTATAAGCCCACAGCTACCTCGACTACACTTCTTCATACCCTGCCTCCTGGTAAGGACTCCGTTCCGTTCTCCCAGTTTCTCCGTCTCTGATGCATCTACTCTGATGATGCTACCTTCTATGACCGCGCTTCTGATGTGTCTTCCTTATTTCTCAACTGAGGATTTCCCCCCACTGTGGTTGACAGGGCCCTCAACCGTGTCCAGCCCATTTCCCGCACCTCTACCCTCACCCCTTCCTCTCCTTCCCAGAACCGCGACAGAGTTCCCCTTGTCCTCACTTTCCACCCCACCAGCCTCCACATCCAAAGGATCATCCTCCGCCATATCCAGCACGATGCCAATACCAAACGCATCTTCCCCTCTTTCCTGTCAGCATTCCAAAGGGATCGTTCCCTCCGTGACACCCTTGTTCGTCCTCCATTACCCCCACCACCTCGAACGCTTCCCACGGCACCTTCCCCTGCAACCGCAGGAGGTGTAATACCTGCCCTTTTACCTCTTCTCTCCTCACTATCCAAGGCCCCAAACACTCCTTTCAGGTGAAGCAGCGATTTACTTGTACTTCTTAGAATTTGGTATACTGTATTCGCTGCTCCCAATGTGGTCTCCTCTACACTGAGGAGACCAAACGCAGATTGAGTGACCGCTTTGCAGAACACCTCCGCTCTGTCCGTAAGCATGACCCCGAGCTTCTGGTTGCTGGCCATTTCAACAACCACCCACCAGCCCCCACCCGGCTCTCATGTTCACATCTCTGTCCTGGGATTGCTGAAGTGTTCCAGCAAACATCAATGCATGCTTGAGGAACAGCACCTCATTTACCGAATAGGCACGCTGCAGCCTGCCGGACTCAAGATTGAGTTCAATAATTTCAGAACACGACGGCCCCCCTTTATATTTTTAGTTATTTTTTCCTTTTTTTATTTGTTTATTTTATTTTAGTTTGTTTCTACTGTGCTTACCCACTGTTTTTTTCATGTTTATGCTTGAGGCTAGGGCTGTTCATTTTACTGTCAATTGACACCATCTCTGTACTAACGCTTTGCCTTTCACCACACCATTAACACACTGTTTATCTTTGTTCCATGACCTTCTGGCCAGTTATTCTCTTGTCCTATCAACACCTCTTTTGTTATCTCTTGCCCCACCCCTGCTTTACTTGCTTAAAACCTTTTACATTTCTCATATTTCAGTTCTGATGAAGGGTCACTGACCTGAAACTTTAACTCTGCTTCTCTCCATAGATGCTGCCAGACCTGCTGAGTATTTCCAGCATTTCTTGTTTTTATTTTAAAACAGCCTGTTCCCTGGTTGGTTGCACAGCGTTTTGTTGGAAGAAACTGTCGCAAATATACTCTATGAACTTGTCAAGTCTACCTTTGCCAATTTGATTAGTCCAATACATCAAGATGAAATTCACCCACGATTATTGCAGTACCTTTCTTACAAGCCTCCTACATTGTAGCTGCTGTTAGAGGACCAATAAACTACTCCCACCAGTGACTTCTTTCCCTCTCCACCCAAATGGATTCTACGTCTTAATCTTCCGAGCCAAGGTCATTTCTCACTACTGTACTGATCTCATCTTGTAATAACAGAGCTGCCTCACCTCCTTTTCCATTGCTTTTGAAATGTCAAATACCCTTGAATATTTAATTGCCAGCCTTGGCCATCTTGCAACCACGTCTCTGTAATGGCTATCATATCATACCCATTTATTTTTATTTGTGCCATCAATTCATCTATCTTGTTATGAATGCTGCATGCATTCAGACAAAGAGCCCTCAATTCTGCCTTTTTGCCATTTTTCCCTACTCTGACCTAGTTTGCTGGGGCATTCCGAAGCTTGTACACTCTGTCCCTTCCTGTCACGCTGTTGGTTATCATTACCAGCATCACTGTCCTGCATTATTGCCTCATGCTTTCTCTTAAAACTTAATACATTTCCCTGCACCAGAACCCGACCCACATCCCCATCCCCCATCACCCCCCCTTCCCACCACTGTTTAGTTTAATGCTCTTTCTACAGCCCTAGGTATTTGATTCACTGGGATACCAGTCCTAGTGCAACTCTTCCGATAATGCAGAATCCATGCTCGCATGTAGCAAGACCTGGCCAACATGCAGGTTTGTTTTTTTTTTAAAATTATTCATTCATGGGATGTTGTCATCACTGGCTCAGCCTACATTTATTGCCCATCTCTAAATACCCTTGAAAAGGTGCCGGTGAGCTGCCTTCTTGAACTGTTGCAGTTCATGTGGGGTAGGTACACCCACAGTGCTGTTAGGAAGGGAATTCCAGGATTTTGACCCAGGGACAGTGAAGGAACAGCGATATAGTTCCAAGTCAGGATGGTGTGTGACTTGGAGGGGAACTTGCAGGTGGTGGTGTTCCCATGCATCTGCTGCCCTTGTCCTTCTAGGTGAAAGAGATCACGGGTTTGGAAGGTGCTGTCTAAGGAGTCTTGGTGCATTGCAACTTGTAGATGGTACACACTGCTGCCACTGTGTGCACTGATGCAGGGAGTGAATGTTTATGGATGGGGTGCCAATCAAGCGGGTTGCTTCATCGTGGATGGTGTTGAGCTTCTTGAGTGTTTCTGGAGCTGCAGCCATCCAGGCAAGTGGAGAGTATTCCATCACACACCTGAGTTGTGCCTTGTAGATGGTGGACAGTCTTTGGGGAGTCAGGAGATGAGTTACTTGCCGCAGGATTCCTAGCCTCTGACCTCCTTTTGTAGCCACAGTATTTATATGGCTACTCCATTTGAGTTTGTAGTCAATGGTAACACCCAGGATTTTGATAGTGAGGGATTCACTCCCTGCACCACTGATGCAATGCGACTGCAGTGTGTACCATTTGCAAGATGTGTTACAACAGCTCACCAAGGCCTCTTGACAGATCTCACAAACCCATGACCTCTACCACGTGAAAGGGCAAGGGCAGCAGACATATGGGGCCACCACCAACTACATGTCATACATCATCCTGACTTGGAAATGTATCTCGCCGTTCCTGAGTCAAAATCCTGGAACTGCATACCAAACAGCACTATGACAGTACCTTCACCACATGACTGCAGCGGTTTAAGGTGGTGACCCACTACCACCTTCTCGAGTGCAACTAGGGATGGGCAACAAATGCTGGCCTTGCTAGCACCACCCACATCTCATGAATGAATAAAGAAAAAACTCAACTGTTCAGAGCTTGGGTATGAGATCGATAAAAGAAAACAAAGAATGAAAGAGCTGCATGTAAAAAGCGCCTTTCAAAATGTCAGGACATCGCAAAGCACTTCACAGCTCATTTGGTATTTTTAAAGTAGGATTGTGAATGTAGCTTTTGTTACCTAGAAGTTGCTTCATGTGTTACATATATTCCATTAGCAAAGTGAGAATGGGTACATGATTTTCCCTGTGGGATAAATTAATCTAACAGTGTCAGCCGTGGCTCAATGGTAACAGTCTCACCTCAGAATCAGAAGCTTCTATGTTCAATTCCCACTCCAAAGATTTGAACATCAAATTTAAACTGTGGTGCACAGTCGGAGGTGCTGACTTTTTGATGAGACGTCAAACTGAGGCCCCGTTTGCCATCTCAGGTGGATGTAAAAGAGCCCATGGCAATATTCGAAGAAGAGTAGGGCAGTCTTCCTCCATGTCATGTCCAACATGTAACACTCAACTATCATTAAAACAGATTATCAGGTCATTAACTCATTGCTAGTTGTGGGATTGAATGCTGCCACACTTCATACACATTTAAAAAAAAGTACTTCAATGGCTGCACTGCACTTGGGCACATTCTGAACTCATGAAAAGGGCTTTTTCAATACAAGTCTTTCTTTCATATGACTTTGGATTTTTCTCTTTACTAATGCAAGTTCTAGCTTAAATTCTGGCAACAACAAATTCAGACTTCATATGAGAAAAAAAGAATGTTCTTCGCTCGGAGTGCTTTCAGTGGAATGCAAATAATCATAGATTGGAATACAGAAGTGCTCTCTCTGCCAAATTATAAGTCTGGAGGACTAAAATGAAAATCATCATTCCTTCTTAAAATTAGCATTTTGGTTAAAAAAAAGTTATTTTAAATCTTAAAATCATGCATCAAGCTTCACAACTGTATTTTTTTTATGACCTCCAAACCTTTGGGGTAATTTGTACATCAGGATGGGATGAGGGATTTTTATCGGCATGCAAGAATATGAGTGATTCTAACATGCTTGCATATCTAGACTCCAGTCCACCAGAACTAACGGTGCCTGGTTGCTTGCCATTTCAACACTCCCCCTGCTCTCAAGCCCACATCTCTGCCCTGGGCTTGCTGCAGTGTTCCAGCGAACATCAACGCAAGCTTGAGGAACAGCATCTCATTTACCGATTAGGCACACTACAGCCTGCCGGACTGAACACTGAGTTCAATCATTTCAGAGCATGACTGGCCCCCCCCTTTTTATTTTCAGTTATCTTTATCTTTTCATTTTATTTTAGTTTGTTTCATAATTCATTTTTCTTATCATATGCCTGCCCACTGTTGTTTTCATGTTTGTGCTTTTGGTCAGGGCTGTTAATTTTTCTGTCAATGCATTGACACCCTCTCTGCACTAATGCTTTGTCTTTCAACACACCATTAACATACCGCTTGCCTTTGCTCCATGACCTTCTGGTCAGTTATTCTCTGTGACCCTGTCCTATCAACACCTTCCCTTTTGTAATCTCTTGCCCCACCCTGCTTTATTTGCTTAAAACCTATTACATTTCTAACCTTTGCCAGTTCTGATGAAGGGTCACTGACCTGAAACATTAACTCTGCTTCTCTCTCCACAGATGCTGCCAGACTTGCTGAGTATTTCCAGCATTTCTTGTTTTTATTTTAGAGCTAACTGTGCATCTGGCTGGATTAAAAATGGTGGCATTCCATAGTGGTAGAATGTGTCACTATATGCAGTGATCGAACATGAGTTTGTTCCTAAAACTCCACAATGGGCAAGGTCATACTTTCAACAGGGGATATAGTTCTTCACAAGGAGATTAGTACAATTAATGCTAAGTTGTCCAACTCCGTGAAACCAGTTACAGAATGGCATTGATAGAAGTTGGAACAAGGTCCTCTGGCCTCTTGACAAAAGATGTATATAAAGGAGGAAGGAATAAGAAGTTTCCTGCTTCCTTTATTTTACTTGATATTTTTCAGCAATGTATTTGTATTTATCCAATAGAAGTGTGTTTACCTTACGCAAGAAATTAGAAAACTGAACGGTGTAATATTCAAAGCACACAATACTTCTGATGTGAACCAACTTACCCTATGCCCTGTCAATCACCTTACTATCAGTACTTAATAAGAGGTTGGTAAAGTGAAACAAAATTTAATTTTAACCAGACTACACCAGAGCATTTACATTGGTACAACCAATGCTTGTATTGGTATGTGAAGAAAATTCAGGTGTGTGCGTAAAGTGAATGGAATTCTATCCTGGCTTTTATGTTTAATTGTGTTTAATGTTCGAACTGGACTCACAAATGCAAATAATAGCTGAACAAAGTATGTATTAACGGTATGGGTTTCATTATTGATCACATTCTTTGTTAATGCTTATGACTATTACTAAATGCGTCAATTAATTTGCAACATTTTACGAAGCATGGCTGTGTCAATTTGACCTGTAAATACTTTTGCCTTGGACTGCGTGAACTAAGTACACATACAAAAGCTGCATTTTCTATTCCATCTAATTCGGTCAGCTGAACTGCTCTCATTTAAAATTTTTCCCCTCTTATGTTTAGCAATGGGTCTTAGATCCTGAGTTCTGTCCTTAGATTGCTCATTTGTGATTCCAATTTTAATGTTTAATAACACAAATGCATATATCAGAACAGATGTTAAAAACCTGCTACTGTAATGACAGGAGATGGTGCAGCCAATGACTGCTCAACACCAAGTGTTGGGAAGCTGTTTAAGAAGCTGGCCTCCTCCAGAAAGTGCCAATGGCTTCAGGCGGATCGGTGCCTGAAGGAGGATAGTGGGACCCTTGGTGGAGGAATTGCCATCGAAAGGAGAATGAGCTGATCCTTGAATTACGCAATGACATCCCCAAGCTACAGGCATAATGCAGCTGCAGTACCGAACAAGTCAATGTTCCCTCCATGATGCTGCTCCAGAAGCATTCATCATACTGGAGGAGGCGAAGCAGTGCTTAATCCAAATTAACTATTACCTTAGGCCCTGTACTCTATCACTCAAGCTATACACATTAAGATCATATTTGCCTTGTTGACCACTGTTGCACATTGTACTGACAGTTTTCAATAAAACCCCAGATTTCTCTCTGCTAATATTTCCTGAAGACCATTCCCATTTATTTTGTACTTCCATTGCTGGTTTCCCCTCCCAGCTTCCTGACTCTGCATTTTTCTACTTTAAACAACTCTAACATTTTGGCAGAATCGTCCAACATGTTCAAATTCCACTATAACAGACACCTATATTCTATGCTACTTATAACACTTACTAAGTTTGTATCATGAGAAACTTTGGTGAGCTTTGTTCCTTTTCCTCGCTCCAAATTGTTAATAACCATTAAAAACAATGGACTCAAAATGGATTTTTGCAGTATCCAGCTAATCACTTATTTCCATGTTGGTGCTGCTTTAATAGCTACTCTCTGCGTTCTCTGCTTCAACCAGCTAGTTATCCAGTGCAAATGTTTTCCTCATATTCTATGTCTTTCCAGCTATAATTTCCGATGTGGAACTGCACCAAAAGCTTTTCCAAATTGTAGTTATGCTGAACCTGCCAGGTTCCTGTACCAACTGACTCCATTATCATGGTAACGCTGCGGCACAAAAGGAGGCCATTCAACCTATCCAGATTGTGCCAGCTTTTTGGTCGAGCTATCCCACTATTCCCGCTCCCCTGCTCTTTTCCCATTGCCCTGTAAATTGTTTCCTTTCAAGTGTTTATTCCCTTTTGAATGTTACCAGTGAATCTACATCCACCACCCGATCAGGTAGTGCATCCAGATCATAACAAATCGCTGCATTAAAAAAACTTCAGGTCGCCTCTGGTTCTTTTGCCAACCATCTTAAATCTGAGTCCTCTGGTTACCAGCTCTTCTGACACAGGAAACAGTTAATCCTTATTTACTCTATCAAAACCATTCATGATTTTAAACCCTGCTATACAATCTCCCCTTATCTTCTCTGCTCTGAGGAGAACAACCTCTGCTTCTCCAGTCTCGCCACATAACGAAACGTCCTTCAGCCCTGGGACCATTCTAAGAAATCTCTTCCACATCCTCTCAAAGGCCTTAACATCCTTCCTAAAGTGTGGTTCTCAGAATAGAAGACAACACTCCAGCTGAGGCCAAACCAAAGTTTTATAAAAGGTTTAGCATAACTTGCATGCTTTTGTACTCAATGTCTCTATTAATTAACCCAAAAATCCCACATGCTTTTTCAGCAGCCTTCTCAACTCATCCTGATATTTTACAATATTTCCGTACATACACTCTCAGGTGTCTCTGTTCCTGCATCCACTATAAAATTATACCATTTATTTTATATTGCCTCTCATTTTTCCTACCAACAGTGGCGCAGTGGTTAGCACTGCAGCCTCACAGCTGCAGGGACCCGGGTTCAATTCTGGGTACTGCCTGTGTGGAGTTTGCAAGTTCTCCCTGTGTCTGCGTGGGTTTTCTCCGGGTGCTCCTGTTTCCTCCCACAAGCCAAAAGACTTGCAGGTTGGTAGGTAAATTGGCCATTATAAATTGTCACTAGTATAGGTAGGTGGTAGGGAAATATAGGGACAGGTGGGGATGTTTGGTAGGAATATGGGATTAGTGTAGGATTAGTATAAATGGGTGGTTGATGGTCGGCACAGACTCGGTGGGCCGAAGGGCCTGTTTCAGTGCTGTATCTCTAATCTAATCTAATCTAAAATGTATCACTTCTCTGCATTAAATTTCATCTGCCACGTGTCTGTCCATTTCACCATTCTACATCCTCCTGAAGTCTTTTATCATCCGCCATATTGGTTACTACGCAATTGCTCAAACTGGGATCCTTAGAAACTTTTCAGGGGGTCCGTGAAATCATGTGAAAGTGCTTACCAAGCAGGGTGGGCCAAAACGGGTGGCTGACATAGCAGTCAGAGGTGGGCACAGTGCAAGCCAGGAGGTGGGAGCCACACGTGCAGCACATCTCACCTAGGAGGGGAGCGCTGAGAATGGCACGAAGATTGCTATGATAAGTAATCTTGAAGTAAATAGCTTTCAGTAAACACCTGTTTTCTTAAAAGCATTATTAAAACACTCTTTATGTGCAGTACTTTCACATTATGAATAACAGCCTGCATTTTGCAGTAGTAATGACGGTGAAACTGTTAGTGCTCACCATCATTACTCAACTGAAACTGACAGCAACTTCCAGGACCTGCACATGCATAGTTAAACAGGGAAATCCAGAAGTTACAGTCTGTGACTCGACGTTCCTCCAGAGAGACCATAATCTAATATTATAATTTAAATTGTGGGGCAGCTGGGGGGTGCATGATTACTAATCTATTTGAAAAGGGGTCTGTCAATGTTGATTGTTGCAATGGGTCAGAGCGCAACATGGCTGTTGAAGCAATTTTGATGTTTTTCCGGGTTTTCACATTCTTCAAGGGGAGTGGAAATGCTTACAATTAGCAAATACTAGCATATTGTGTGAATGGACAGTTTTTCTGTCAGTGATGAAAACAAGTCTTTGCATATTATACCTCCAATCAAACTTTAAAATGCGATGTTCATTACATTCAATAAGGAGGTAACAATAACTGCATGGTGGAAGTAATAGTACACAGATGGTATGCAGAGAGTGACACTGATATGTTCCAGGAGGTTTGCCCAGACTGCTTACACAGGCTCACAGTGGAGCATTTCTTTTATTCGCTCATGCAATGTGAGTGTCACTGACAAGCCCAGCATTTATTGCCCATCCCAAATTGCCATTGAGAAGATGGTGGAGAGCTTCCTTCTTGAGCCGCTGCAGTCCATGTAGCGTAGGTACACCCAGAGTCCTGTTAGGGAGAGTGCTCCAGGATTTTGGCATGAAGGGAGATGCATCCTGAATCCCGGTAAAGCCTCTTACAACAAGGCTCTTTCAGTTTCCCATCTTAACACCGGCACAAGACTGATCGAACTCGCAATCAAAGAACACACTTACAGTTCTCTGGGTCGGTGGAGCGAGTGGGAGGGGGGCAGGGGAGGGTCCTTCAACACCCTCACCAAGATATAACAGGAGACCACGAGAACTTCGGTGTAATATCAGGACTCGAGTGCAATTCCGGGAAGCCCCGTAAGTTCAATGCTCAGGCTTTTCACGAAGGAACTTGATTTCCAGTACTGTACACAATTTAGTTTAAAAAAGTAATATGCAACTAGAAAGGATTTTTAAAAAGTATTTGAACTGATTAATTTGGTTTCCCCGTTTGCTACTGCTAGAGGTGTCTGTTCGCACAAAGGTACATTTCTGATTCACAGTTTTTCAACTTGATGTTTTTGTTCCCACTTGTTCATTGGTATGTTCTGACTCCTTGGGAAGGAGTGCCAGATGGCAAACCTTTAAGTATGGGTTTCCTAGGCAGGCTGCTGGAATTAGGTGTAGTGGGTATTTGAAATTTTTTCACCAGGTTTCCACTCAACAGGCAGCCTGATTAACAGCGTGCCTGCCTGCCAGGTGAGAAAACCTGCAACACAAGGCTGCAGCTAGGGAACAGAGGAGGAGGAAAAGAGAAGGGTATCATGGTCAGGAAGTGGTCGTAGTCAGAGGAGAGCATGTGGTGGGGGAAGGTTGTAAAATGCAGGGAAAGGGGTTTGTTTTGGCAGAATTCTGAGATTGTGGAGATGGTGGGGGGGGGGGGGGGGGGCTGTCAGTCATTACGGAGGTGCTGTGTGAGCACAGCAAGTCGGAAAACTTGTTGGGCCTGGAGGAAACACTCCTTGTGCTCCTCCTACCCCACAAGCAGAGCAGCAAATGGATATCTTATGGATCGGGCCCTTCTCACCTCCATTTCCCAGCCAGGTTTTCCCAAGGCCTGGGAAACCATGCCATATTGGGTAAAAATATAAAAAACCTAATAAAATGGAGGCTTGCTTAAAAGATTTTACCGATCAGCCCATCGCCTGACTGTGTGTTGGTGACTGATCCAGCCGCCCACACCACCCTCTAACCCACCTCTGTTAAACCAGAAATGGGCAAGTTGAAGTCAGATTGGGTTCGAGTTTGAGATTTTAAACATTTTTACTTCTCACCCATGCCCAACACACACCCCGCCCCACACAACATTCTGGGGGGTGGGGGGGGGGGGGGTTAAAATTCAGCTCTTGTTTCATAAACATGGCCTCTGAACTTGTTAATTGTGACATACAACAAGTATAATACCCAAGGTGCGACAGACACAGCTAGATGCACACTGAATGCAAGACTTTTATACATGTTGGTAAATTTCTGGTTAATAAACTAATGGATCATCCTTTACAAAAAGCACAAGTGGACAGTTTCTATGAGCTGCTTTTATAAATTTTGCATTAGAAACTTAGAACAGTCAATAAGTTTGGCAATAAAATTTCAAAACAAAAGTTAGTGAAAGAACAAAGTGACAACTCAAACTTCACTGGCACAAAGACAAAGAAGAGGATAATTCAGAATATCATTATGGTTTGAACAATCAACAGCTCGCGGTTTGTTAAATTTCAGGACAAGATTAAGTTATGAACTGAGCAGGTAGTTCCAGGAGTTCACTGGCAGACAAGCTCACAGCATTTTGAAAAGTGTATTAAAATAATATCAATGAATTACTGGTGAAAATTCAAATAACAATCTTTAAAATTATGACAAAATCAAAGTGATTTAAGAATGGATAGAACATCACGTAGTAAAGCTTTCCTTGTTTTTTTGTGACATGAAGGATTGAAAGAAACACTAAGGCCATGGAATAATAAAAAGAAAATTAAGGAAGCATAATTTATCACGATCAGCACAGTGGAATAGTGTCAAGGAACATCAATACATTGGAACGTTAAGTGGTCCCTCAACGGTTCCAACTCTCACTTGACTCAGTTTGCAATCCATTTACATTATGTGGAAGGAGGGTCAGTGGAAGAATTGTCCCCAGGTTACTCTTGCACATCTCTTCCCTATTGTAAACAGATTTGGACTTAGGCTTGTAAATAGATTTACCAAGGTTGAAAAAGAATGAAATGAAAGGAGTTGTGTTATCTAGGACCAAGTACTCTTACGCTTGTTTACTTCTATCTGTGCGCTGCAATTAGTTTTTGAAAGAAATTCAACAGGCTCACGGACACATATTTCTAGATAGATACACAGAGGTTGGAATTTAGTGAGGCCAGCAGGAGCAATAATGGAGGTATGGGGGGCTGGAGAATAGGGACGGAGTTGCTCACCCGGAAATCTGACATTGGTTCCAAATTTTGTTAGCAGCGGGCTAGCTCCAAGGTGATGCTGCTGCCCAGATGCACCAGGTGTACAATTTGAATTTGTGAACAGCTCATTGTAATATATTTGCATGGAACTGGCTGCAATTCAATGGGGGATTTGGAATTAAGTCAACAGCGGGTGACAGTGCCAGTGGCCATAGTATAGGGTGACAGGGTCCAGTGGCCAAAGTATTAGGTGAGAGTGCCGGGTGGGCTTGGTCTCAGGTGATAGGGTCAGGTGGCCATAGTATCGGGTGGCAGGGTCTGGTGGCCATAGTGTAGGGTGGCAGGGCTTTCTGCAAGGGTGGGCACTGAGGGCCATTAACGCGTATTCCAAAGAGGAGTAGCAAAGAGAAAGGTGCAGAGACAAGTTTGTTTCTGCAAGGACAGTGCTCTGGAGGGCTACTGATCAGCTGGCAAGGGTCTCATACTTTGTGGATCCCGGTGGCACATGGCAGCAGCTCCGACAGGGGGTGCCACTGTGCCTGCCAGTGAAGACACGAGAGGTGAGTGACAGCAGCCAGGCATGCCAAGAAGGGCGCACCCGCACCAGAGCTTGTACCAGACTCGCCTCAGCTACCTCCAAATGTCGAAGCAGGAGTGTGAGCGAAGACTGTGGCTCTCAAGGGCGGCCATCACCAACTCACGTGCTGTACTGCAGGACGCGTTGTGACCAAGGGCTTCGGTGGTCACTGTGCCAATCAACATTTACATGTCTGGCTCTTTACATGGATCCACCAGGTACATGTGTGGGGTCTCCCAGGCAACAGCCCACCACTGCATCAAAAAAGTGACTAATGCCCTGTTCAAGAAGGCTCGTGACTACATGTGTTACCAGAACAGTCAGGGCCATCGGATTCGAGGCCATCGCTGGATTCCCCCAGGTACAAGGTGTGATTGATTGCACGCGTGTGGCCATCAAGGTGCCTAGGAAGCAGCCAGCAACCTTCATCAACAGGAAGGGTTTCCATTCCATCAACATTCAACTGGTCTGTGACAACTGGCAACGTTTCCTGCAGCTGTGTGCCCGCTTCCTGGGAAGCAGCCACAATGCCTACATACTTTGACAGTGCCAGATGCTACAGATTTCAGGCCCACCGCTGGCCTTCAGGGATGGCTTCTCGGGACAAGGGCTACCTAGTGAAGACATAGCTACTGACACCTGTGAGGAACCCCCACATTGCAACTGAGGAGAGGTACAACACCTGCCTCGGGTCCACCTGAGTGACCATCCAACAGGCCATTGAGCTGCTGAAGATGAGATTTCAGTACCTAGATCGATCCAGAGGAGCCCTGCAGTATGCCCTAGCGAGGGTCTCGCTTAAGACTGTGCACAGCAGACCATCAGTCACTGCAGAGGGGGGAGGCCTTGCAGCAATAGGACATGATCAATCAACAGTCCTCAACTGTGGAGGAGGCTAATGAGCAGGCAGTACTGGATATTGAACTCCTTGTTCCTGAGGCCAGACACACTGAGAGATGTGCAAGGGAGGCTTCCAGCCACCATGATGGCCTCTCAAAGTGAGCTCAATAAAGAATCACCTCACCGCATTCAGTGTTACAGTCAGGTTCTCCCTTTTCCACCTCTCGACTGACCAAAGACAGCGGTTTTTTTTTAAGTTATTATTTTAGCCCGACGCTTTAATTATCAACAACAAACAAATGACAGGTTCTCTCATAAGTTTAAAAAGATAAATGTTTATTATACAACACCCGAGATATACACAACACCACCCACTCTCACACTCATACAGATTGATGCATACTCCAGAAAAGATAAAGATTATAAAGATAACATGCGTTTGGTCTGATAGTCTGTAAAGAGTCCTCTGATAAACTGTTTTTTCCCCCGGGATGAAGACTTGACATGGTGCCAGTCTATAATCTTTTCCTGTGTTCACTGAAGACAGACTTGGGAGGTTCAGGAAAACAGATGCGCTGTTGCAGACTGCTCTTGTTAAATTCCAGCCAAAGGTCAATGGTCAAGTCCTGGCAGGGAGTTCAAGGCCAACTCCAGTCACTGCCCACATGTAGTTCAAAACTGGAGATCGTAGGCAGGGTCTTTCCTCTTCTCCAGAATAGATGGAATCCTCAATTTTGAATTAATAACTGAATTAGCCAACACTGAATCCACTCCCAGTGTTCCAGAACACACTGCCACAGTCCTTTCACCTGATTGGTCAGTTTCAATCAAGCCTGCTTTGACGTGCCTCAAGTCTGTTTGGGTTTGTTTCATAAGTTCATTACATCATTCATAATTTCTCTTTGCATGAGCGTGACATCCATCTGTCGCCTCCTATCTATCTTGATTTTGAGCCTAGCACCCAGCTTTAACAAGCACTCTGGCACATCTGAGAAACTTACCAAATGTGGCCTGTGCCTACTATGACAGCCCAATGAGACTGCAAAGATGAAGGCAGCAGCTCACAATGCAGACATGAAAAACTATGCATTTCACAACAATTGTGAACAAAATTAACAACAAAGATTTATTCAGCAACATAAATGGCAAATGGAAAATACCCGTGAATCCCCAAGTGTGTCTCGGTGCTTTTCTCAATACATTTACGAGTGCTTCTACGAGGTATGACCCCTGTGCTAGCAGCTGGATGGAGGCAGGCTGCTGAACAGGCTGCCCCTTGGCCAGGGATGACTTTGGCAGATGTCCTCTGATGTCTGAGGCCTGGAGGGCCCTAGCTGGCTGAGGGGTTCCTGCACTGATGCAGCAGCCTCCTCAGTCATCACAGCTACTGGATTTGGGCTCACTGGCAGAAGGGCTGAGGAGCCACTGTCCACACTCAGAGCGCCCTAAGGGGAGCCTTCAGATGTGGAGATCAGCCTGTCCTCCTGCCTTTCATGAAGGCTCACTTCAAAATCCCTGCTCACCAGAGGACGACGACCTGGAGAAGATCCAGGCATCTCATCCTTCTCTTGCTGGTTGAGTTCATGGCCAAGGAGATGGTGTGCAGCTCAGTGTGCATCTGTGGAATCTGGCTCTCCATGAGGGTCACCAACCTCTTGATGGAGGAAGCCATGCGCTGCTCACATGCCAGAGACATGGCAGCACTCACGGTATGGATGGACTCCTCCATCAGTTCATAGTTGCACATGGCCTCCCTCTGCAACTCCTGTATGCCCTGTGCTGTCGACACCAGAGGCCCGTCATCAGCCTGGGCCTGGCCACCCACAGTCCTCTGTCTGTGGCCTCGGCTGTCACAGCCTCCATCAGCTGCTCAGACATGTGTGCGGTGCTCTCACCAGCTTGTGACCCTGAATCTAAGCCTGAATGCAAACCCACAAAGGTGAATATCTCTGCACTGGTGGAAGGTGCAGGACAATCATGTGACAGTGCATCGGCTGGCTGCTCCTGAGGAGGACGACAGCTGTCCCCGCTTCAGCTTGAGTCTCCTGCACACAATGACCTGCATGAGAGAACACAAACATCTGAGTGTTAGGTTATGTAGATCTCGTCATGCCAATCACGTGTGATGTGGATCTCCATAAGTGTTGTGGAGGTCAAATGAACACAATCCTCACCCTCTAGTGCAAAGACTCCTGCTAGCTCCCATGCCTCTTCCTCAGATGTAGACAGAGGCCAGAGATCTGGGACGCCCCTGCCAACCCTCAAGGTCTCCCTGGTTATGGGCCCATTTATCCAGCAGGTATCAAGAGGAACATACTAAGACTTTTCAGGAACAACAACAGGACAGTTCTGCTCCTGGCAGCCCCTCATCCCCTGATGAGGCTTCCTGCATAACTTCTCCTCACATCTGCTCTCATGAGACGTAATAGAGGCTGAGCCGTGAAAGATGTTGGCCTGTCACCGAGATGTAGCCATGCAAAGGCCAAGATGTGGTGAGGCCTCACCACCTTGCCTGCATCTTTGTGGTCACTCCCACCCCATATCGCGCTCCTTCCCGCGTAGTCACATGCAAGACCAAAGAGAAAAGAGTTATGGAGACTCACCTTGACATAATGAAACAGGTCGTTGACTCTCTTTCTACACTGCACCTAGTTCCGTGAGGTGACCCCACAGCTGCTGACCTGCTCAGCGATCTCCATTCAAGCTTGCCATCCCTTGGAAAGAGAACCTCCCGCCTTGATCTTGCAGCCTGGAGGAGAATCTCCAGGGAGGCATCGCTAAACCTTGGGGCCACCCGGGGTCTTACCTCAGCCATGGCACCAGGTCTCTCCCATTCTGTGCCAACAGTGGTATGCCCGTCTCTAGGAGGGGTGGGGGATGGGGTCCAGGAGTTCCAACAGCTGTTCACTGGGTCCAACAGAAATCCAGAATCACTGATTCCCTGAAAGGCAGCAATACAAGCAGGGCTGGCAGCGCTTTAAATATGGCACCATCGTTGGGAGTCATCTGACACCACAATTATTGCCTTGGAGCCCGCCCCTGTCGCATGATTGGACGGGGTTCTGCGCCTCCAATATGTTAAGTGGCCACCCGGGGCACAATCACAGTCAGGTGCGATGGTACATGCTTCCGGGTCTGCTGCCGGGATCCTCGACGGACTCACTAAATTCAGCCCATAGCCCCTGCTGCTCAGCCAGCATATTTGGCCGGGTCCCTGGTGCACTGTTATTCGAATTCCTTGGTGGTCCAGTTTGTCTATTCTGTGGAACGTATGCTGCTCTACGGAGGTTTACTTTGCTCAAGTGTCAGCCATGGCTCAATTAGTAGCACTCTTGCCTCTAAGTCAGAAGATTCTGTGTTCAAGGCCCACTCCAGGACTTGAGCACAAAGATCAAGGCTGATACTCGAGTCAGTACCGAGGGACTGCTGTATTGTCAGAAGTGTCACCTTTCAGATGAGATGTTAAACCAAGGCCCCATCCGCTCTCTCAGATGGACATAAAAGATCCCATAGCAATATTTTAAAGAGCAGGAGTGTTATGCCTGATGTACTGGCCAATACTGATCCCTCAACCAAAATCATAACAGATTATTTGTTCACTATCACACTGCTGTTGGTGGGAGTTTGCTGTGTACAAACTGGCTACCACAATTTCTACATTACAACAATGACTAAACTTCAAAAGGACTTTATTGACTACAAAGCACTTTGAGACGTCCAGTGGTAGTGAAAGGCACTATATAAATGCAAGTCTTTCTCTCTTTCATCTACTAGCTGTACTGGAATTCAACTTTGGATAAACTGAAGTTAGGAGAGGAAATAAGGAGCAGAGAAGAGGACAATCCAACCCACTTTCAAGAATAGTTAGTAAATCAACAGTTAATAGCAATGGATTCTGACTAAACTAAATGCCATCAACAAAAATTAGGTTTAGTAGGGGTAATATTTCAATAAAGAATGAGATGAACCTGAAAACTCCAGTGAAGCTTAACTGTGTCAAAGGAATGAATGATCATAGAAATATTCTAAATATTTACCAAAGTTCAACTACAGTATGTTAGAATATACAAAAAAGTACCTTTATCCTTTGATCATCAATATCTACAACTGTGGCAACACGAATCAACATTGGGTTACGTTTGTCCACAGCTTCAAGTTTCATATTCACTTGGAACCCATGCGGTGGCCTCTGTGGAATATAAGTTTCAGGAGAAATGAAAATTTACCCTCATGAAACTATTGAGCAAACTTAGTGGCCAAGATTACATGCAATATAAGCAGTTATCGCCCAATATAAATTATTTTAGGTTATTATTACATAAATAAAGTCATGGATTCATGATCCAAGGAAACATCGGCTCTATAATTTTTTTTGAACCCCAAAACAGAAGAAATAAATGTAAATTTAAGAATAATCACTGAACTCTGTTTTATCATGCACTCGTTCTCCGAACATAGATTTCGCCATTCAGTAATTCATACTGCAGTATTTTCGAGATTTAACCAGAGTTATGGTCAGACAGAAATGACTCCTATGTATACAAATTAGAGGCAACTGATCAAATCAAGGTTCCGCGTTAGAAAAACACTGAACTACGACGCGTTAGTATTAAATCAGAAATCTGAAACAAATGGCAGTAAGTCAACTAGAAATATGATTAAATGTCTGAAATAATACACACATAGCTGCCCAGAAGGAAATTAGGTGGGAAGCTGAATATGTCGCATAAAAGCAGAAAATGCTGGAAATACACTCAACAGGTCGGGCAACATCTGTGGAAAGAGAAACAGAGTTAACGTTTCAGGTCGATGACCTTTCATCAAAACTCTTCTGTTCAAGGTTTTTTTTGTGGATTTGTACAGAGGCTGAGGGGCTAATGAACGTGCTGGAAATACTCAGCAGATCAGGCAACATCTGTAGGGAGAGAAGCATTGTTAATGTTTCAGGTCTGTGACTGTTCATCAGAACTGATGAAAGGTCACAGATCTGAAACGTTAATTCTGCTTCTCTTTCCACAGATGCTGCCTGACCTGCTGAGAATTTCCAGCACTTTCTGTTGACATACGAGCACACAAATTAGGAGCAGGAGTAGGCCACTCAGCCCCTCGAGCCTGCTCCGTCCTTCAATAAGTTCATGGCTGAACTGATTTCTCCACATTTCCACCTACCCCCGATAACCTTTCATCCCCTTGCTTATCAAGAATCTATCCACCACTGCCTTAAAAATATTCAAAGACTCTGCTTCCACCGCCTTTTGAGGAAGAGAATTCCAAAGACTCACGACTCTCAGAGAGAAAACATTTCTCCTCATCTCTGTCTTAAATGGGCAACCCCTTATTTGTAAACAGTGACCCCTAGTTCTAGATTCTCCCACAAGGGTAAACATCCTTTCCACATCCGCCCTGTCAAGACCCCCCCTCAGGATCTTATATGTTTCAATCAAGTCACCTCTTACTCTTCTAAATTCCAGCAGATACAAGCCTAGCTTGTCCAATCTTTCCTCATAAGATAGCCTGCCCATTCCAGCTACCAGTCTAGTAAACCTTCTTTGAACTGCTTCCAACACCTTTACATCCTTCCTTAAATAAGGAGGTCAGTACTGTACACAGTGCTCCAGATATGGTCTCACCAATGCCCTGTATAGCTGAAGCATAACCTCCCTACTTTTGTATTCAATTCCCCTCGCGATAAACAATAGCATTCTATTCGCTTTCCTAATTACGTGAACATTTTGTGATTCATGCACTAGGACACCCAGATCCCTCCGTATCTCAGAGCTCTGCAATCTCTCACCATTGAGATAAAATGCTTCTTTTTTATTCTTCCTGATAAAATGGACAATTTCACATTTTCCCACATTATACTCAATCTGCCAGATTTTTGACCACTCACTTAACCTATCTATATCCCTTTGTAGCCTCCTTATATCCTCTTCACAACCTGCGTTCCTACCTATCTTTGTCTCATCAGCAAATTTAGCAACGATACCTTCGGACCCTTTATCTAAGTCATTTATATAAGCTGTAAAAAGTTGAGGCCCCAATTTCAGATTTTCAGCATCTGCAATATTTTGCTTTTATTTTGGGGCTAATAAATGTGTTGTTTTGGGGATCTTGCATCCCCACTGTGGAATTATAAACATGCATCACTGTATGCAGCATCTGAAGCAAGATGAGTGCCCTCAATATGCCTCAGTGACCTGGGTGCTTGCCGTTCCTATGGTGTGCAAGCAATTTTGGCAAGATCAACGGTAGGTGAACTAGGCAGGTACATGCTGGCACTAATGTTCGGATGGTGCCACACAAGCTTTCGGACCCATTATATATGGTTCATTCATTTTATATCACATCGAAGCAACATTTTAGCCGGGTTTTTACTCGGGCGACGGCGATCTCGACCTCCAGCAAATGTGCCACCGAGAACCTCTTCTGTGGGAAGCCCGCTGAATCAAGTGCCAAATAGGCACTTAAGGGAACAGCGGCAGGCCTACCAAGGGATCAAGGACCCCGGCTACGGAAGTCCCGCCCTCGGAAAGCTGCCGGCCAATCAGAGGCCAGCAGCTCTTTCACTGAGCAGTGCCACCGCATAGATGGTGACTGCTGCTGGAGCATCTACCCGAGGCCCGGGAATGGTGCTGGACTCAGGCCACAGGTAGGTAAAAGAGGGAGGGGTCTCACGGTAGGGGTCGCGGGGTGTAAGGGGGGGTCGGCAGCAAGAGCAGAGGGTGGCTTTCTGTGGCAATAAGCGCCTTTTAACGAGCTGACCATTAACCGTGCCCCTCACCCCACACCACACCCCCAACCCCAAACCAGCAGGCAAGCCGCACAGTCCTTCTTGCCACGCTTCCCGTATGCCGACAGGCCCTCCTGCCATTTGGCTAATTGTATCGGGGTGGAATTGGGCATTATTACCCACTTAAGGGCCTCATTTGGCAGTAGGGCAGGACGGCCGTTCACAGGCCTTCCCAGCCCGGACTTAATTTTGCGGAGGCGGGAAGGTGGCAGGTTCCCCCCACCACCAGCACCCCCAATTACATGCTCTCCCCGCCTCCAATCCATCATAGGGAAAGAGCATAAAATTCCCCCCTTTGTTTTTCCTACTTTAAACACCAGTACGTAGATTTTCCAATTAGGTGCACACTAGAAAATGGACAAAGCAATCAAACTGTCTGCCCAAAGGCACCGGCAAGAGGCTCAAACTATTTTGATGGCTGACTTAACTTTGGAGAGCTGCCATCACCCCATGACAGCTGATAGATTGCTTGTCGATCGGGAGCTGGGGTGGGGGAGAAATCCAGCAACTCCTCAACCTGTGAAGCTAGGCCAGGAGTCAAAAATTACAAAAATTATTCCCAGATTTCTGAATAATAATTCCAGAAAATGTTTTGACAGATAAGTTGCTCTGTGACTGGAATCGGTTATTTGAGCCTCATAACCATAATAATGAATGAGTATAAACACTGTTTCTCAGGGATTTCCACAGATATTCTGCCAAAATTGTTTGGATGATTGAGAGAAGAGACGCTGAAATGAATAGTGCTCCTCTATTTCACATTTAATCTATAATTCCTGAGGCTGAAATACCTCGTTCCATAGGTTTACTGGTGAAAACAATGTTTCTTAGAAGGGTGGAATCTGGGGAGAAAGCACTAATGGACTATTTCTTCATGTTTAAAACTTCTCTGATGATCTTTACTACTTTAAAAATGTATTAGCAAGCTTCGTGAAAAGCTGTAGGAGAGCGATCATGTGCTTATTAAGGCCTCAACGTTATTAATGAAGAACTCATGCAAAGTTCCACTGTTCCGAAAGTCAGATACAAAGTATTCTAAATTCAGATCAGTTGCGATGCTACTGGCCATTGTTGAAGGCCCATTATAGTTGATATTTTTCAACAACATTTTTACACAAATCACCGATCACAAAATTGTAAAATTTTTGTGCAATTTTAAGTGGTTCAGCAACATCAGGAAAAAGTAGGCCTCGCCAGTGATTCCAGGAAAAGAGGAATTTTTGCCCCCGCTAAATATGAAAGGGCATTTTGGGGCTACTTCCCTGGTAAGTAATAATTTTAGCATCATCTTCACAAAAACAGATGTCCACAATAGAACAATTGAGATTTGCTGCAAATCTATTTCGAAATACTGGGATCTCAAGATTAACACAAAATGAGATACAAGTGTCATTTGGAAAGCAGTGGTAAAGGGAGAAACGCTTCATTTTAAAAATATAATTTAAACATTTTCGAAGACAAGGACTAGTGCTTAACATGAAAAAAACAAAGTAAAAGCAGGAGGCAGGAACTGAAATATTAAATAAAATAAACAGAGAATTAAAAATATGTGTCCATCTCTCAGCACCTACAAGAAAATGGCAAACATTGAACAACATCTCTAAAAGAAGTCATTTGTTTTAAACCTACATAGGAAGGAAACACCCCCTATAAAACATTTACTTCTGCAATCATACCTTTGGTGTTCTCACAGCTTGTTGGCTACAATATTTACCCATAATTAATTAATTTTTCTGCCTTTTAATCTGCATGGCATATCGATGGTGCTGGAGCATCTACTTTTCCTAATTTTGGATTCAATGACTCTGCGCAAATTGATATTAAACTAAGTACTTGTTGAGCTGGAAAAAACAGCCAGAGACCAACAAAAGCAGTTAAATAAAATCTGTAAATAAATAGGGGACATGCTGATAAAAGGTAATGGGGACAAATCTAAGACACTGCACAATGGAAGGAAATAATTAGTTTCATACATACACTATAGATGATATGGAAATAACAAAAGGTCAAGTTTAAAGGCATCTGAAAGCGTTAATAGATGCAGCACCGAGTAGGTAAAATCACTGTGAATCAGCAATAAACAAAATAAGTAACAAGCTGAACTACATTGCTAATTCAGTACAATATAAGTTAGAGGATGTCACGTTAAAACTGTACAGTTCTCATCAGACAGCACTTTGAATAATGCGTTCAGTTCTGGTCACCAAGACACAAGTGAAACATTCAAGCCATGAAGGAGGTGCAGGGAAAAGCCACAACACTGATCCTTGGCATCAGGCAGCTGGAGAAACTGGAGAAGCCGAGCTTTGAAAAGAGTTGTTTGAGGCAGATATTACCTTAAGACATGAACTGACATAGATAAGGTAATTCTGGAGTACTACTTCAAGATAAGCCAAGTTGATGGTAGGGAAACTTTTCGAAACAATAATTTGGCAGAAAATTAACATCCACTTGGACAAGCATGGAATAATAAAGGAGAGCCAGCTGGGATTTGTTAAGGACAAAGCATATTTTATCAACTTGAATGAGCTTTATGATGAGGTAACAGAGAGGGTTTATGAGTACAGTGCAGTTGATGTTGTGTATATGGACCTGCAAAAGGCATGTGATAGAGTACCACATATTAGGCTTGTTAGCAAAACTGAAGCCCATGGGAAAAAAGGGGCAGTAGCAACATGGATACAAAATTGGCTAAGGGATAGAAAACAGAGAGGTATGATGAATTGCTGTTTTTCAGACTGGAAGGAATTATACGTTGGCGTTCCCAAGGTTCAGCATCAGGACCACTGCTGTTTTGGATATACATTAATGACTTAGACTTGGGGTACAGGCCACAATTACAAAATTTGCAGATGACACAAAACGTTTAAGTATAGTAAACAGTGAGAAAGATAGTCATACTCTTCAAGAGGACATGAGCTGGCTCGTAGAATAGGCGGATACAAGACAAATGAAATACAATGCATAAAAGTGCAAGATGACACATTTTGGTAGTAAGTATGAGAAGCAACCATACATACTAGATAGTACAATTTTAAAGGGGGTGCAAGAACAGACATCTGGGGCTGCTTGTGTGTGAACTCTTTGAAGGTGGCAGGAGAGGTTAATAAAGGAGTTAATAAAGCATTTGAGATCCTGGTCTTTATAAACAGAAGCTGCTACAATCGCCTGGTTCATGGTTTGTATTAATTTTCTAAGGGTAACTTTTAATTGAGGAATTGAATTTTTTCATACAAATGAAAACACTTGGTTTAAGAAGTTGGTAAGCAAGCCGAGGGTGGTTGTGAATCAAAGGATGGCCCATGTTTGTTTAGTAAGTTCATATTGGGAAGCGTAAAGACTGTACACAATGGGAACAACTCTTTTTGATGGAGACGGTGTCTGCAGCTACCTCAGTGAGGGGTTTATATTATTCATATTATTTTCCAGAACAAAGAAAAGATTTAAAGTTCAAAAATCTCTCCATGAAGGCTTACAGCGACAGAGTTAGAGAGATGAGAGTGATGAAACCACAGGTGGCCTTGTTTAGTCGGGCAGCTGGAACAAGTAAGTCTAGGAGAGTTTGTTCTGCCATTGTTATCAATATCAGTTATTCATGTGGTTATCAGGAATCAAAGAGAAGATTTAGAGTTAGAAATAAACTGAAATAAATAAATAAAGTTAACTGTACTCAGCCGTTCCTCCTCCTTGCTGCGCGGTTTCTATCCTTGGCTATTTGCTTTCAGCTTCAGGGATGAGAATTTTTTTGCGGCCCACCAAAGATTTCTATGACTGACAATCGGCCACCCCTGCCATTTTCAGTGAGTGGGTGCCTGCTTGGAAACGTAGTCCCACCTACTCCCTATGGAAGGAACTGCAATCCGGGATGACAACTCCCAGAGAGCACCGCATGATGAATGGCTGCAGCCCGACCTCGGAGGTTAATGAGCGGAGCAGGTCACAATGGAGACGATAGTCGCAGTCAGCCCGAGGAACCAACAGCATGCTGATTAAAGTGAAGGTGAGCCCGAGCCTTGCGGCCTAGGCCCAGAGGGAGGGACAGACAGACAGGCACAGTGAGAGGGAGAGAGGGAGAGAGAGAGGGAGAGGAAGAGAGACAGACAGACAGAAAGGGAGAGAGAGACAGACAGAAAGAAAGGGAGAGAGGTAGCGACAGAGAGAGAGAGAGAGAGAGAGAGAGACAGAGAGACAGAGAGAGAGAGGAAGGAGAGACAGAGAGAGAGAGGAAGGAGAGACAGACAGAGAGAGGTGGAGAGACAGACACAGAGAAAGGAAGAAAGACAGAAAGAGAGAAACATTATCTAAAATATCACCAGGATTACCTCTGGGATATCTTTAGTCATTTCTACAGACAAATCCACAAGTAAATGTAGAAACAAACGTAGAGGAACAAGTTGTGTTGGTTACAAGAAATGTGAGGCAATTTAATAGATTTAGATTTTTAGATTTAGATTTAGAGATACAGCACTGAAACAGGCCCTTCGGCCCACCGAGTCTGTGCCGACCATTAACCGCCCATTTATACTAATCCTACACTAATCCCATATTCCTACCACATCCTCACCTGTCCCGATATTCCCCTACCACCTACCTATACTAGTGGCAATTTATAATGGCTAATTCACCTATCAACCTGCAAGTCTTTTGGCTGTGGGAGGAAACCGGAGCACCCGGAGGAAACCCACGCAGACACAGGGAGAACTTGCAAACTCCACACAGGCAGTACCTGGAATTGAACCCGGGTCGCTGGAGCTGTGAGGCTGCGGTGCTAACCACTGCGCCACTGTGCCGCCCCAAAAGATGATTAGCTATTAGTTACAAGGCATTTCAGAATGTGCTGCCTGCCACTAGAAAATTGTGAAAATGTTTTAGTTCAATTAACAAAACATTCTCACAGATTGTAGCCCCACATTGTGTTACTCCATGAGGAAGTATAATTGTTGTGGATGATCTACATACGTCATATATATGTCAATTATGCATAGTGTCATGCTAGGCCCCCACCTGCCAAGAATGAGGCACATAAATTTTGTCATGAACATTGATTTTAAACGGTTACTGGAATGAGGAAAGGATTTGCTTTAAAAAACGTTGCTAGATCTTGGCTGGAAAGACATTTGCATATTGTGTTTGGAAGGACAAAGCAGCCATTCCCTGACATTCAACCCACAATGGACTTTTGGTCACCAGATGTTGAAGGCGGGGGAACTTGCATTTCAGGTTGACTGCTAAGATGGCCGAATATGCAAACAGACATGGTCAAACCAGTTAGTCACATGACTAACCTGCTGGGCAACATGAGTTTTTTGAATTTGTGCAAACAGTTTGGGCAGAAAGTCGGTTTGCTCCTGGACAGATCTCTCTCCTGTCTGCTCTCATCTCTTTCTCACAGAACTCCAAAACCCACTCAAGACACATGAACTCCAAGAGAGAAATGCCTCCTACAGTGAACAAGGTTTAAGAAGAATACTGGGCCCCAACGAAAACCAAGATCTACCTACAATCAAGGACACTAGAGCAACATTAAAGCACAGTAACAAAAACCCTTTTCAGAGATTGCCTCAAACTTTTCTACTTTATTTTTCGTCTGCTCTTTTCTGTCTCTATTTGCATGTGTGTATCGCATATGCATGCTAGCGTGGGCACGTCATGTATCTGTAAGCGTTAACCGAATTAGAGTTTATGTTTAAGTTTAATAAATTTCAACTTTTCTTCTTTAAACCTAAGAAAGCCTGTTTGTGCTGGATTCTTTGCCTTACAATTGGAAAACAGTGAACAAGGATTCACCAAGTGGGAGCTAAAAACAGTGTGTTTAAAATAAAACCCTGTTACAGTAAGACCAGGTGAAGGCTGAAAGGGAACCCCAGACTTCTTTCTCACCTGGTTGTAATAATAGGTAGGGGCAAACTACAAAGCAAGTGACACATAGGATGACCATATAAGCCTAAAAAGCAAGAATACGATCGAATTTGTCTTAATAGGGGCAATGTTTTATTCAATATTGTTAGCAAACCTTTTCCAATCAGAAAATATTCTGAATGTATTCTTAGTTTGAAATTATTATTTTGTAATTATTTAAAATCACTTGCATTACTTCATAATGTCAGTTGCCAGCATTCGCCAGAGCTGGCGGGCAGCCATAAAGACAGGGCTAAATTGTGGCGAGTCGAAGAGACTTAGTAGTTGGCAGGAAAAAAGACAGAGGCGCAAGGGGAGAGCCAACTGTGCAACAGCCCCAACAAACAAATTTCTCTGCAGCACCTGTGGAAGAGCCTGTCACTCCAGAATTGGCCTTTATAGCCACTCCAGGCGCTGCTTCACAAACCACTGACCACCTCCAGGCGCGTATCCATTGTCTCTCGAGATAAGGAGGCCCAAAAGAACTTCATAATGGCACTATCACTTTTTACTCAATACTATTCGACAAAATCTAGAGCGTTCAGCTCGAAGAACAGTGACTTACCACTTTGAAAGCACGGGCTGGAGCAGAAGTAGCACCCATCTCCTCTAAATATTTCTTCCAGGAGAAATTTTCTGGATCAGAATACCCTAAAATAAAACATTCATAAACTGTCTTCTTCTGGAGTAACACAGGCAAGCTCAAAACATGTGGAAAGTACAACTACCTTTCTATAGAAAACAAAAAGGTGAAGCTCAGTTTTGCCTTTCAAACATGATGCAACATTTTAACTTGATAAGTCTGAAAGTTAGAAAATCAGAGTTTAGAAAATAAATTGAGAGAGCAATTAATACTATTTCTCTGAGTGCAACACCATCATATGTACATAATGTAACATTTAGTGTTCTATTAAAAGTACATCAAGTAAAACAAAACAAATTTTCCAATGACAAGTTCTTCTAGTTATATAGCGTTTTTTACATAACAAACCATCACAAGATGCATTATGGGTGTGGGGGGGGGGGGGGGGGGGGGGTGCCAGATACCAAGTAGAAAGTAAAGGAGAAAGTATGAGAGGTGACCAAACACCAGAGAAGACTTACATTTTGAAAAGGCATTTGGAAGAAGAGGAGGGAGTTAGCAAGATGGAGGATGTCCAGAGGAGGATTCCAATATGGGCACAGTGCCTCAAGGCAGTGTAAGGAGAGGGATATGAGAGTTGAGCAAAGTTAGAAGTGCAGAAAGTGTATGCTGGGATGTAGAAGAGAAGACACGCTTAAGATGGAAGATAATGTCTGTTAATTTTGTATTATTACAATGGGTAAATTTTGAACCTGAAATTCTGTATGGGTTCTCTCAGTCTCTTGCCATAACTTCAGCAGAAGACTGGTGGAACACCCCAGGGAAAATGATGGAAATGAAGTAACAATGGGAAACCGGGAGAACTCCTGAAAATTTCAGAAAATAGGGGGCAAATTTTAATTTTCACCATCAAGGCTGTAATCTGGCACAGCAGATCACTTGTCCTTTATAGGACCCACCTGATTTTCATTGCTTTGAAATCAACGACATTGTCATTTTCCTTACAGTGAATGGTTGAATTTAATGTTTCAGGTTTCTCCGTGGCATCCGTAAACAGCTAATTCAAATATCCAACTATCATGCCGCTGGAGGCCATATTTGACAGCTGCTGCCAATATGGACTTCAGCCTTCTGAAATGAGTTGGTGGCAATTCCTTCCAAATGGTATTTGTAAAATATTAACCAGAAGTGCACAATTACTGCAACTGGCAAGTGGCTGAGAATTTCCTTTTTTTGACAGAACTGTGCACGAGCCCCATTGTGCCGGTGTTTAACAAGGTAACTCACACAACTGACTTCCACTGGCTTTACACCAGAAACTCATCAAGTGCAAATTTTCATCACCATTTCAAAACTGCACTTAGCTCATTAACATAGTTCTGCCCATCCCCACTTCCACAATGCAAATAAATGTCCGGAGAATGCGAGTTTCCTGCATTTACACTAATTCTGAATAGGCATAAATTTACACACAAAAATACAGGTGCAGTACATACCAAATCCGAGTTTTCTTCACATTTTATCTTTTTTATTAATGTGAGGCCTGCACTATGCTTAACCAAAGTGCTGTCAGTCTCAGTGCATCCAAAATATTTCAGGCCCTCACACACATTCAGACCGACTATGCAAATGGAATAGCCTTTCTAATGGATGTAACACAGTTCTGCGTAACACTGGAAGCAGAAGAGAAGCAGCAGAGACAGGAGGCTCTGAGTGTGAAGCACCATGACAGAAGACAGCCAACATCTTTTTACACTTGCGCTATTACACCTATTGGCAGCACTGTATTTACAATTGTTTGACTGATTTTTATGTTCTAGCATGGACAAGTGAGCACCGCAGAAAATTTAGGCATTTATATGTGTCAACGAGACTGGAGTAGAAACTGGTGTCAGGATATTTTTCTCATTAATGAGATCAAGGAAATTTAAGGCCATTTTCTCAGTGCTTGCACTAAGTGTACCAAATTACCAAGAGTGTGACTGTCATCACCAAATGGATTGAAATGTCCTGAAGTAATTACATTTAAACAATAGAGGCAAAAATGACGAATCACAAAATATTCCCTTAAATCATGAACCCCATCTTATGCTAGATTATCTGGTCATTATTTCAGTCCTGTTTGGGGAGCATTACTGCATGTAAATTGACGAAAATCAGTGATCACACTGAACAGTAATTCATTGGCTATGAAGCACTTTGGGATGTCCTAACTGCATGATGTTGTTTGAGTTAAATATTAGCTAAGTCAACAAAGAACCAAACTGCTCTTCAAATAGCGCCATGGACTTTTTAATGCCATCTGATAGGGCCTTGATTTAACAACTCATGCAAAAGATGGTATCTTGACAGTGTGACACACCCTCAGTACTACACAGGTGTCAGCACAGATTATGTCTTCAGGTCTCTGGAATGTGGCTTGAACCAACAACCTCCTAACTCAAAGGCAAGCATGCTACCACTACAAGTCTTTTCTCCTTTCTGCCTTAGCAAAAATTATTAATGGGTTGAGATGCCTGCTGAATCTTTCCAAAGGCTTCCCGAATTTTTATTTCCCTATTCCAAAACTCCCCTTGAATTGTCCCTTTCCCTTTAAATTTCACTTACATACAATTTTCCACTCGTCATTAATGTGCTCTCTGCACCGTCCACATTTATTTCTGAAGCAATACAAATGAGCTAATGTTAATAAATTGGATACCATCAAACTTCCATTTAAATCTGTCTAAAAACTGTCGTTAGTTATCTGAATCTAAACTGCGCCAATATCAGAAAATTAAGACTTATGCATCCGCACACCTATACTTCTCTGTTCTTGCACTCTATTAATGCATATTGAGGGTGGATTCTGCTGGGGTTCTCCTGTTTGTTCACTGTAACTTCAGCAGAGGAGATACACAAACCTCAAAACAGGGGTTTAACATCTCTGCAGGGTTTTTGTGGCTCTTCCACCAAATTCACGACAAAGTAAACCCCCCCCCCCCATGGAAATTCACTATTAAGACATATTTTCTTTCACTGCTCTTTTTCCCAAAATGTACTATTGCAGAGTTCTCTGCAATGAATTGCATCTGCCACCAATCTGCTCACTCTTCTAACCTGTCTCTATTCTCCTGCAATCGCAGATTCTTGCCATGCTCCTAATTTGATATATTCAGCAAACTTGAATGTCATTCCTGTTGTGCCTGTAGCCAAATCATACATATAAATGTAAAACAAAAGAGGTTCCAGCATGGATCCCTGAACATATTACTTACATCCCATCAATCCAAAACAAAAATCACATTCACTCCCTATTCTGCTTTCTCTCTTCCACCTATCTAACTATCCATGGGATTGCACTCCTTTTAACATGCATTTAATTTCATGGTACCTTATCAAGTATCTTCTGAAAATGTACATATACAGCATCTACACATTCTCTTTATGGTTAATATTTCTGACTAAGATTATAATATGTGCCTTTTTCATCAAAGCATATTCCTACATATTTAAATCTGCAATTTTAGGTCAAGATAATCCTACAACAATCCTCACTACACAGAAAGGGCACAATGATTATATATCCCCAGTTCACTGCCAAAAACCCTCCCACTCTGTGCAGTCACTGCCACCAAATCCACCAGTAGTCATTTAGCAGGAAAGAACAATATGTTAATGGGAAATTTAAAACAAAATATGGATTAATTACATTCAAGGGAGAACACAGACTATATGGATGCAGGTTTATGTCAATCCCAATTACATCAATTTGACAGAATACATTAATTTGGAGTGGAAGTCACCAGATTAATTAAACTTTTCTTCGGCTAAGTAATGTAAAAACAAGTGTAAACCTCTACAGGCTGTTTGAATACACAAGGATAAGTATGTATAACTAGACTCTTTTTGCTTTTATGGATATGTGCAATTGGAGAATTGGACACAATGCAAAAGGTGACAAAGGTCTGTATACATCACTCAATATGAACAAAATAGCAAAATACTGCATGTGCTGGAAAAGTGAAACGAAAAGAGAAAACATTAGAGATACTCAGCAGGTCAGGCAGAATCTGTCAAATAAGCACAAGGCAGTTGACATTTAAGGAATAAGATCCTGCCTCACAACTGTATGATATTACAGATGAACAGCATTTAAGAGGTACAGAAACAGCCTATGATAATGAATAATTGCTAGTTAGACCGAGTATGAAAAACTAGCAAAGTGTCTCCTTCTGTTCCCTCTGCATCTCACTTCTGCAGTTTAACCATTTCCTGATCCCCACAACAGTATTTAACAAATCATTCCATATCTTTTCCTATGTGTGATATTTTGTGTATGTGCTTTTCCCCCTGCTGTTCCATCTTAAATGCTGTTCATCTCGAAAATCTTTCAGTTTTCGGCAAGGTTTTATACCTGAAACTTAGAAACAGGGGTAGGCCATTCAATTAGATCATGGCTGATATTTTCTTATCTCAGCTCTATGTCCCTGCCTTTATTTCATATTTCTTGATATTCTTAGCCAACAATAACCTGTGGACCTTCATCTTCAACTATCTCATGTTTTTTCAATGGAGGCTGCCTGACCTGCTGATATCTCCAATGTTCGTTTTTGTTTCCACATCACTCATATCCAACTATACTGGCAACATTTCAAGAAAAATATCAGTCTGTAGACCCGATTTTAACCCAGCCCACCCACTGTGAATGGGGCTGGCGGGTAGTTAGAATGGCCTGTTGAGGGGGGGCGGGGGCGCAGATTTCTACCACGTTGCTGGCCCATGCCATTTTAACTGCTGGTATTCCAACAGTCTGAAGGTTGCTGACTGCTTGTCCAAAGCAGGAGGCTGCCTAATTAAAGTAGGAAAGTTGCAAGCTGATGAAATCATCGGCAATGAAATGCTATTTTGACTCCCAGGATTGGAAGGCTTGCATGGCGCCAAACTCGCCAACAAAAGCTGACGAAATCAGCATTGGGCTCGAAGTGACCCACGTTAAGCAGGTGGGCTCCTTTTGGCCTAACAAGGAAACCTCATGCCTCTTCTTTCCCAGGCTTATCCCCCTGGGTTAAGAGATAATTCTTGGTCAGGAGACTAGGATAATTCCCTGCTCCTCTTCAAATAGTGTCACGTAATTTTTTATGTCCACACAAGGGGCAGACAGGACCTTAATTTAACATCGCATCTTAAAGACAGCACCTTCGATAGTGCAGTATTCACTCAGGATTACATTGATGTTTCAGCCTGGTTTAAGTGTTCTCCCTGGAGTGGGGCTTGAAGCTGACAGTGCTACCCCTGAACCAAGGCTAATACCAAGGCTCTTTCCAGCAACCTAAGTGCATGAAGCACTAGTGTTTATAGTAAACTTAACATGTCTAACTGAGAGAAGGAGTTGGAGGCTGAGAGGAGAAAAAAAAGGAAAAAAGACCTGTACAAAGGCATCATGGCTTCATAGAATATTAATGAGAAACTGTATATTATAAAGCTGATTAAATATACGATATCACATACAGTACAACATTTAGATAATTCAGTTAAGCTTATAAATTGCTTTTCCAACAGCTAGTTTTTGCAATGAAACTACCTCTTTAAGTGACAGAGGGCATTCAATCGTGTTTTCACATCCAAGATAAGGAAACCTAGGATTGCATTATATAATGCACAAAAAACTTAGTGTTTATACTAAAGTTAATAAAACTGGTCTAACATCTTTTTGCAGTAAAGAGTTATTATTGTTATGGTACCAATACCCATGGTAATAGCCGTGTTACACTTCAAGTCTTTTTAGCAGAACCTCTTCTCTGCCAGTTTTTAATTCATTCTCGGAATGTAAGCTTTGCTGGCAAGACCGGCATTTATTGCCCATCCCTACTTTCCAGCTTTGATGCAACTGTGTGGCTTGCTAGGCGACTTCAGAGTTAATAATTTTGGAATGGGACTGAAGTCACATATAGGCCAGAGCAGATAATCACAGCAAGTAAAGTGGATAATGGGGATCCTGTAGATGTAGTATATCTGGACTTCCAGAAAGCATTTGATAAAGTGCCGCACAAAAGGTTAATACACAAGATAACATCAGATGGGGTTAGGGGCAATTTATTAGCTTGGATAGAGGATTGGATAACCAACAGAAAACAGAGTCAGGATAAATGGGTCCTTTTCTGGTTGACAAGATGTAACTAGTGGGGTGCCACATGGTTCAGTCCTCGGGCCCCACCTAGTTACAATCTACATTAATGACTTGGATGCAGGGATAGAAGGTACTATAGCCAAATTTGCAGATGACAGTAAAATAGGTGAGTTAATAAGTTGCAATAAAGAAATATGAAATTTACAAATGGATATGGATAGGTTAGGTGACTGGGCCAAAAATTGGCAGATGGAGTTTAACGTGGATAAGTGTAATGTTATCCATTTTGGTCGGAAGAATAGAAAGGCAAATTATTTAAATGGAGAGAAACTTCAGAATGCTTCGGTGCAGAGGGATCTGGGTGTCCTTGTGCATGAATCGCAGAAAACTAGTATGCAGGTGCAGCAGGTAATAACGAACGCAAATGGAATTTTGGTATTTATTGCTAAAGGAATAGAGTATAAAAGTAGTGATGTGTTGCTGCAACTGTACAAGGCATTAATGAGACTGCACCTGGAGTATTGCATACAGTTTTGGTGCCCTTACTTGAGGAGGGATGTAGTTGCATTGGAGGCAGTTCAGAGGAGGTTCACTAGATTGATTCCAGAGATGAGGGGTTTGTCTTATGAAGAGAGATTGAGCAGTTTAAGTCTTTACTCTCTAGAGTTTAGAAGAATGAGAGGGGATCTAATTGAGGTAGACATAGACAGGATGTTTGCTCTGATGGGGCAACCTAGAACAAGAGGTCATAGTTTTAGGATAAGGGGTAGCAGATTTAAACAGAGATGAGGAGAAATTACTTCTCTCAAAGGGTTGCGAGTCTGTGGAATTCACAACCCCAGAGTGCGGTGGATGCTGGGACAGTGAGTAAATTTAAGGAGGAGATAGACAGATTTTTAATTAGTAAATGGTTGAAGGGTTATGGAGAACGGGCAGGAAAGTGGAGTTGAGGCAAAGATCATATTGAATGGTGGAGCAGGTTTGAGGGACTAAACTGCCTACTCCTGCTCCTAGCTCTTATATTCTTCTCTACAGGAAATTAGCACACCATTTGGTACAATACAACAACTTCATGCTCACCTTATTTACTGCTGCCAGCTTTTATTCCCAGATTTTTCTTAAACCTGAATTCAAATTGCCATGGTGAGGTTTGAACTCTCATTCTATGGATTATTAATCCATGACTTTAGATTACTAGTCTAGAAACATAACTATGACATTAGTCATACCCTAAAAATGGGTCTCATAAATGGATATTATTCCTTACAATCCAGAAACTGTACCTTTTGTATTCTCTAAAGTGTGTATGCAAGGATTAACAATTAATCTACTTACTGAATCAAAGTCTTGTGGTACACTACAAAGTTCTCTTTGAAATGGCAGATATTACACATGAAGCAGCTAATCTATTTATTTACAGTGATAACAAAACATTTTTCAAATACAAGAAAGTATAATAGACAGATGTGATGGTCGCTATCAGTCAATCATACTTTATAAGGAGGTCTGTGGGTTTAATGTAATGCACTCTATTTCCCATCAAAAACGTATGTTTTCTCCACAGATGCTGCCTAATCAATTGAATGCTTCCAGCATATTCTGGTTTTGTTCCATAATTCCAGTATCAGCAGTATTTTACTTTTGGTCCATTTAATCTTATTCCATAAATTAAACAAGGAATTCACACTTTGCAGGTTGTACCTTCACTATATTAGCAAAAATTCATGACATTTTAATCGTTCCATTTAATGCCTTAACTGTGTTGGTGCACAGTAATTGAATGTGCTCATTAGGCTAATACACGGAAAATAGGAAATATATTCCAGTCATGTCATGATTAAATTGATTGTTGATCTTTCCTACCTTGGTCATATCTTAAACATTATTTCATATGCTCAAAATCAAAAATAGTAATATTCCACATCATTTACATTGCAAAATATTTTCGTTACTGTCTGCAAAAGCACATAAGTACATAATGTGCTTCAATCACTTCTGTTGAAAGAAAAAAAACTGAGGATATCTCCAAAGATGGCTCTGAAGCTGCTACTTAGTTGATCCTGCTTAGACAGACATGTGCTTGCCCCAGCCAGTGGGGGTAATTTTGACTTTGCGCAATTGCATAAAACAACGATATCCAATCAGCCACCTGTTACACATCTCTCCCGATACTGATTTCCATTGAAGTCTTGTGTCTGTTAGACCTCACCATTCAGACATAGAGACTGTACCTCAAGTCCCCTCCTGCTCCCAGGTTTTTACGTTATGCAGGTAGCATACCCCTCTCTTATACAGGCTTAAGTTAAGTCAGGTGCAAATCTGGCATAAATGGCAATATTTCTAGGAAGAATGGTTTTTGCCTTGGACATGCACCACTTTTAGGGCCAAAGTATCTTCTGAACAGCACCCAATTGCACCGGAACTTCAAGTGTATTTTATTGGGTGTAACTCTGGTGTGTCTGAATTACACGCCAAATTCCTGCCCTTATACAGGAACTACACATTTTATCTTCAGGAAGGTCTTGGCATGGGGTACACGGAACCAATCGGGAGGGAGGGGGCTGAGTGGAAGCTGATAGTGGCCTTCAGCACTGCAGTGGAGCTGGGGGAGCAGCAATATTGGATGATTATGTGCCTAATTTGCACCTGTAAAGTGCTAGGCCCATCACTTTGAGCATAACATTTACACGTCATTTGTTTTATATATGCTTTTTAAATAACTTAAGTATCGGAATTGGAACCACAGCGACAGTAGTGGAAATTCTAACTGAATATTCTACAAGATGCAATAAATGGAATGGATTTTTTCCGCACTGGACATTAATAAATTCCTGTCAAAAAAGCGGTATTCCCATCTGGTACAAAGCAGCAGAAAGAACAGAGACTGAGAAAGCACAGTTACACAGCAAGGCTATAACATTCTTCACTAAGAGGCACATATGATTAAATGTGTAATATGTCAATGATGTTATCAAAAGCTTTGTATAAAGGTATCACTTAAAAGCTGCAAGAAGACTTCTTGTTGACCTACATGAGGTTACCAAAAAAATCCAATCAAACAAAGTAATCCGTGGTTACTGCATTAAGTCAAGAGAATGATAAATGCTGCATTTCATTGTCACCTATTTAAGATTCAAGATCTTTGAGGCCATATAGAACACTAGGAATATGAGGCATCGTCTATTTTTTGGCAATTATTTAAACGCAGCTGGCACAGACCCACAGCTGGGAATACAAAAGCAATTATCATTAAGGTTTTTCTACAAATCTGTCAAGCTTCATGACATGGTGTTAACTAACTTGTTGATTTCAGCTTTTTTTAAAAATTTCATTCTAGTTCTTGTTGTGCTCCAAGTGTCTCATGGTCAAGGTGCCTGGTTCATCCTGTTCCCTGATTATGTTCTCATTTCTGGAGTTCCAAATGACAACAACAAGCAGAATAAACATCAACTCATGCCCAATATTTAACCAATATCCTATTTGTCATCACAAACTTTATTTCTCTGCTGACAATTATGTCTGAGAAAAGCAACAGAAACCACACGGATGAAATTAGTCTTTGGTGGCAGCACTAAACCGGCAATGTGAACTGGCAAACCATTTGACAGCCTGCACATTTTTTTTTCATTAACTTCAACTGTAAAGAATTTTCAGTTAAATTTCGAATTTAAATTGAAGAGCCTTTATATGTAGTATAACTAGAACATATTAGCTGATCCCATGGAATTGATGATGTGTTTCGCCATGCAAGGCATAATATCAGGTTCAGATTATTGCATGGCATTCTGGTAATTATTACCAGAATTTTACGGATCGAATTCTGCAAATCTGTGCATTATTCTATGAAAAGCATGAATAACTGTTCATTATTACATATATATTCTTTTAATAATACATCTTTAAAAAATGTCCTTAATATTTTTAAAGCTGAAGATGCATAGCAAGATGGTATGCCAGATATAACAACAGGATGTCCTTTGGTCGAGCATACTTGTGAATGGACAAGACAGTTAGCACAAGTGCGAAAGTGGAATGTCAAGTTTAGCAGAACTGAACACAGGGCTTGACTCATTGACGGACTCCTGACATACATCAGCAGTGAGCGGAGTGGGATAGCATGGACCTGACAAAGCAGGAACACTCCTAGTTCTTGAACATTTTTAAGATATATCGGCAAACATTGATTTCAACATTTAATGATGTGTTCCTGGATGTGCGTCCATCTTTCTGGTTAGCTGGCTCTCTGTTATGTCACTATCTTATAGCTGTCAATAACTAGAATTTTTCTTACTTCTCAACCAAACATATGGACCAGTCATCAGAGTCTTTGGGCAGGATTTTCCTCACTGACTTCAGAAATCCGAAGTCAGGGTCAAATTGGGGTCACAACCCTGCACTGGGTGGGGAAACGTCACCCGGCAGTTACTTTCCCCAAATTGGCTAATTAGCGGCCAGAGAGTGGGCTCGCCATCCAATTAAGGACAACGGGCAGGCTCTCGAAGCTGGATGGCCAAGAAGAGGCTATCCAGCACTGAAGCAGCAGCAAACTGCCTCAAGATGGAGGTGCCCTCTCGCCAACTTTTTAAAATATTGATTAAAAACAATAGACTCAGCAGCCAGGCCACCATTGTGGAGGGGGAGCTGTGGCCAGTTCGGAGCGGGGTGCGGGGCTGGTCCTCAAAGCCTGTCTAGAGCACTGGCACCCTGGTCTGCCACTTCCAGGCAGCTGGCCAGGTCCCTGACTCCTCTGACAATAGGCCTTAATTGGCCTTGAAATCCCATTAATTGGTAGTCCTGCTGGGAAATGGCCTGGGGTAGGATGGAGCCGGCTAACTGGCACAGTGGCCATTGGTGCAAATTTTCCCACCCACTCAGATACTGAAGCAGTCTGTCTAGAAATGCAGCAAGACCTGGACAATATCCAGGCTTGGGCTGATAAGTGACACTGATGCACTGCAGCAACGCACCAAGGCTCCTCAGACAGCAACTTCCAAACCCATGACCTCTATCATCTAGAAGGACAACGGCAACAAATGCATGGGAACACCACCACCTGCAAGTTCCCCTGCAAGTCACACACCATCCTGACTTGGAACTATATCACCGTTCCTTCACTATCGCTGGGTCAAAATCCTGGAACTTCCTTCCTAACAGCACTGTGTACCTATCTCACATGGACAGCAGTGGTTCAAGAAGGCGGCTCACCACCACCTTCTCAAGGGCAATGAGGGATGGGCAATAAATGCTGTCCAAGCCAGCGACACCCACATCCCAAGAATGAATTTTCAAAAACTCACCTTCATGCTCAGCCCAATCAAGGGGCTTAAAATCCTGCCCTTTCTGATTGTTGATAAGTTTTCAACATTCAATTAATTTGTTTTTTAATTTTGGGAAAAGAATTAAGAACTCAGGTTAGGACCAGGAAAGACTCCTTCTCCCCCTGTCTCCAGCTTGATATGCTGAAGCAAAAAAACAATTGGTTTATTTAATAGTTCATTGGAAATCTACTAAAATTCATCATCGTTGAAATAGTTATTCATAGACATAATCTGACTTTGCCATTGAGAAAGTAAATAAAGGAATGTTTCTAATTTGAAGAGACAAAAATACCACCAGGTGTGTATATCAGAACGTTAGTCATATTTGACATCAATCTCCGTTTTCTCTCATATATACACAACCTCTCTAATTTACTGGAATTAAGTTTTTGAAATATGCACTGTTTTTCTTTAAATCATCACGAAAAATAACCAAATGGATATTGTGAAAAACAAAGAAAAGCATTGAATCAGTTGGGCTAACTAAATTACTAATGTGTCCTGTTTAATGGTGCATATTACAGATGCTCTGACTGCAGAATTTGCCTTCAGTTAACAGACTCAAGGTCTGGGCAAAATTATTAATTCCAAGCACATGCTTTGAAGAGAGGCCTTCAAGTAACAACTTTAATGAACGTACTAAAAGATAGCTCAATGTTATTGAGAAATATGTCCATCTCTGATATTTTAGTTTGGTTAGAACAATATTTTAAACACTACAGCTAGAGGACAAATAGAGTGATACCCCTCAAGCCTTTTTTTTTTAATGCTCTTCTATCTGCAGAAATATGGGACGAAAGGATAAATATTACAAACTTGTGCTCCATTGGCAGAGCTTCAGGCACCTGTTAATATTTACTGGGAATTTAGGCACAGAAGTCAGGGCATCCCACATGATTTTCCATACATTTGCTTTACGTGAATCCTAATTCCATGCTTATTCTATAACTGGGTAAGTAGCGTTTCAGACTCTAAAAACCATTGAGAGGCAAAGTAGCAGGTATGGCTTTATCCAGCAGTCCTTCCATTGCATTTGGCATGAAACCTATGTGGTGAGCTTCAGAGGCTGATGGTCAACTTTAAAATAGCTACCACTGTGCTTTTAATACAAATATCGAACGCAATATATATGAAAAAAACATCTATACATAAAAACAGTGCATGTGCAATTATTTTATCGATTAAAATTGGTTTCACATGCAATACAATATCTTCTTTAAAAAGGAACCTGTCATTCAATACTAGTGCTCCTGGTCTGGAGTCTGAAACTGAGAAGCATTTTCCAATCTCCACAGTTCCTCCATCAAACAACAATTCAATTCAGATTAACCGCAAGTTGTATTTACTTAACAACAAAAGGGATGCAGTTTGAGTTCTTCAGTAGAATATCACAAATTACATGGTCTAGCACTCTAGCCCTTATAGAATAATTTATGTTCCAACTTACTATGGGCTATACCAAGAAGCTCCCCAAACAGTTAAATGCGTTTGACTTGTAATACTGTTTTAATGCATTTTATAACTTATTGAAATGGCAGTTCCTAATATGTTGCTTGGAATACAAAAGAATGGGATTTTGACTCAATTTGGCCAGCTCTGAGGCTTCTGGGATTCAAGTAATGCACTCAGGTTCGGAGAATATGTTTACATTAAAAATAACATTCATATGTGAGATATACTTGCCAATTTGTGGCTCAGCCACAGCAGAAATGCTGAATCCATACTTGCAAAATATTTTCATTTAATTTTTTGTCAAACCTGCATGATTTTACCAGCAAGTCCACTTGAAAGCAAAAGATTTTGTCAATAAGGAAGTTGTTCTCATTTGTTTGCAGTTAAGCATAGTACAGCCTATCAGTGTTCTAAGTTCAACAAGGCATGGTACAAACGCAGTCTGTAGTCCTGTTACTTGTGAATAAAGCTGGCACGTTTTCCTCAAGGTACAAGTTCACTAATGTATTGTTTCAATCACCCTGAAAAGTATAAGGTAGCAATAAGATGTTATATACTTTATATAAGTCATTGTTATCATATGTACAATATGATAAAGTCATGTTGCAAAATTCTGAACCTTTTGTTATCTTAATGATTTTCGAGATATGCTCCGGTTGTAGGCTGTTTGAACATATTTTTAAACAATGGCCCAGATTTTGTGGTGTCAGTAACTACGACACGGTCCAGAAGTTGCAGTGGGCTTATCTACACGACTCCAGAGGTCTCGCAACTTCAATTGCCGACCTGCACATTTAAATGGCAGGTACGGAAGAAGTGAGAAATTGGTCTAATTGCCCACTAACAATTAATTATTCACACAGAAAAAATATAGAGCTCGTATTTCCAAGCATTAAGGAGCCTCCTTTCATTTCGCAAATACTTAATGAGGCCAGCAACGAAGGGATCTTCTGAATGTTAAAATGGATACATGTCAATAGCGCTGTAAGAGCATTTATATGATTTTAACACCATTTTAAACAAGATTTATCAGACTTCAATTTGTCAACAAGATTTGACTTTTTCATTTTTTTATATAAATTTTTTGAACAACATAAGTTAAATCTTGTTAACATGAAAACTTTTAAAAGGTCTGATACGACTTTTTAAGCATATAAAAACAGAAAATGCTAGCAACACTCAGCAGGTCAGGCAGCATCTGCAGAGAGAGAAACAAAGTTAACAGTTTCAGTTTGAGAACCTATTGTCAGACCTGAGTTCTGTTGAAAGGGCATTGACCTGAAACATTGGACAGAATTTTAACGACTCCCAAGTAAGGGGTTGGAAGGCGGAGGCGGGCGGTTGGGGGGGGTTGCGGGGTGACAGTAAAATAGCAGACAACTGCATCTGGACAGCTCCCTGACACAGTCCTGCCTCCCAGGCAATTTCCCAGCGATGAACTGTGTTGAAGTGTATTCCCAGGGCAGAGGCACCTGCAATAAATATTATACGAATAACCAATAACATATAATTCTAGCTAGCAATGAAATGTTTGCAAGGTACCATGGGACTTAGCTAACTAACTTGACTACATTCCTTATAAGGGCTGATTCACACACATTCATACAGAAAAAGGCTCATTCAACAGAGTATCTCTAATCAAGCAGCCTCTAGCAGATGCCCTTATGGAATGCTGACAAAGATAGCAGCCTGTAACAAGGTTAATACAAGATGTTATGTACACACAAGACCCAAGGACGGTGGATAAGGGGGGTTGGAAGACATCATGAGTTCATGATGTTCCCCTAGCTGTCCATGAGCTGGTCACGCAGTCCCCCAATGCCTGGTAACCAATTTCATTGGTTCCACTAATCAATGTATGTAATCTATAATCACTATGATTGGACCGTGTCCAGCCAGGATGGGCTGAGTAACTGTTTGAAACTGTATAAGTATTGATGATTTTCCTTTGTTCGGTGGAGAGGAATCTGGATTGCCCAGTGACCTACCCCCCGGCCCGGCGTAACCCAATAAACTGTTGATGTTTGGAGCAGACCCGAGTGTCGAGTATTTCTTTCAGATTCATTCCCGCTAACAAGCTGTGATGTGGTTTGGCTGCCCCTTCCAAGGAGGTGGGCAGCCAATTCACAAAGCAGCCGCCGGCATTTTGCCAATGGCAGTGTGGCCCTCTCATCCCAGCCATGTGGGGAGGCTGCTAACCTAAGGGAGGTGGCCTCCCTGTGGTGGTACAGGGTGCCATCGGGGCCAGAAGCTCCAAGGCAAAAAAAAGGGGGTTGTGGGTAGGGAAGAAAGCTTCCACGGCTCCTACCATTTCCCCAGAGTGGTTTCCCCTCCGACCCTCAGCCTCATTAATGTAAAAAATTACCGGTTGGAGGAGACCTACTGTCTCCCAGCTACCTCAGCAGCGACCACCGCTCCTGGTGGTACTACTGAGGCTTCAGAGCTGCTGGGCCTCTAAATGGGCTGAAAGCATCAGCAACCTACTCGTCGTCCTTAATTGATGGCCAATTAGGAGACTGTCTGTGGTAAACAGCCGAGCCGGTCCCACTGCCGGAAACTATGGGCTCGGAACCCACTTTTCGACGCGATGTCAGGGTCCCAACACCTGTGGTGTTTAGAAGAGTAAAAGGCGACTTGATTGAAACATATAAGATCCTGAGGGGTCTTGACAGGGCGGATGTGCAAAGAATGTTTCCACTTGTAGGAGGATCTAGAACTAGCGGTCACTATTTAAAAATAAGGGGTTGCCCATTTAAGACAGAGATAAGGAGAAATTCTTTCTCTCAGAGGGTCTTCAGTCTTTGGAATTCTCTTCCTCAAAAGGCAGTGGAAGCACAGTCTTCAAATATTTTGAAGGCAGAGATAGATAGATTCTTGATAAGTAAGGGGGTGAAAGGTTCTCGGGATAGGCGGGAAGGTGGAGTCGAGGTTACAATCATATCAGCCATTATCTTATTGAATGGCTGGCAAGCTCGAGGGGCTGAGTGGCCTACTCCTGCTCCTAATTTGTATGTTAGTAAAATTCAGGCCATTAACTCATTTTCTCGCTCCACAGATGCTGCCTGACCGGCTGGGTATTTCCAACATATTCTGTTTTTATTTTAGATTTCCAGCATCCACAGTATTTTGCCTTTGACTATATAGCATCATTTATCAGACTTTTAAAAATTTTCAATGTATATCACTTATTAAAATGATTCATCTGCCTCTACCAATCAGAATTCAATTGCCAACCAATCAGCACTCTCTTCTCATACAGTATAAAGTCAATGTTTTCTCTTCATTGGTATTCATGCGGATTGTCCTGATGAGTGCAAGACGAAAAGCTTCAACAACATGTCTCTATTTTCAGATATAAGCAAATTGGTTAAACAATATTTCCCTTTCTCAAAACCAGGTTGACTCTTCCTGATTACCTTGAACTTTTCGAAGTGCCCTGCTATAACGTCTTTAATAATAGCAATCATTTTCCTGAAGACAGACTGGCCTGTAGTTCCCTGCTTTCTGTCTCCCTCCCTTTTAGAATAAAGGAGTCACATTCGCTATTTTCCAATCTAATGGAATCTTCCCCGAATCTAGGGAATTTTGGAAAATTAAAACCAAAGCATCAACTATCTCACGAACCACTTCTTTTAGGATCCTAGGATGAAGTCCATCAGGACCCGGGGACTTGTCAGCCCGCAGCTGCAACAATTTGCTCAATACCACTTCCTTGGTGATTGTAATTTTCTGGAGTTCCTCCCTCCCTTCCATTTCCTGAATTACAGCTATTTCTGGGATGTTACTTGTATCCTCTATAGTGAAAACCGATGCAAAATACCTATTCAATTCATCTGCCATCTCATTATTAATTCCCCAGACTCACTTTCTATTGGACCAACACTCACCTTGTTAACTCTTTTCTTTTTTAAATATCTATAAAACTCTATGTTGTTTTTATGTTTCTAGCTAGCTTTCTCTTATACTCTAATTTTTCCCTCATAAATCTTTGTCATTCTTTTGCTGTTCTTTATATTCTGTCCAATCGTCTGACCTGCTGTCCATCTTTGCGCAATTATATGCTTTTTCTTTAAGTTTGATATTGTCTTTAACTTTTTTAGTTAACCACAGATAGTGAGTCCTCCCCTTGGAATTTTTCTTGCTTGTTAAAATATATCTATTCTGTGTATTCTGAAATATTCCCACCACTGGATCTCTATTGACCTATCCCTTAACCTAATTTCCCAGTTCACGTTAGCTAGCTCCGCTTTCATGAGCTCATAACTGCCCTTATTTAAGTTTAAAATACTAGTCTTGGACCCATTCTTGCCTCCCTCAAACTGAAAGTAAAACTTAATCATATTATGATTGCTGCTACCTAGGGGCACCTTCACTATCAGGTTATCTCGTTGCACAATACCAGTTCTAGTATAGCCTGCTCTCTGATTGGCTCCCGAGCATGTTGTTCTAAGATACTATCCTGCAAACATTCCATGAACTCTTCATCGAGGCTACCTTTGCCCATCTGATTTTTCCAGTCTATCTTTAGATTACAATCCCCCATATCGCTGTACCTTTCTGACAAGCTCCCATTCTTTCTTCCTTTATACGCTGTCCTACCGTGTGGGTACTGTAAGGGGGCCTGTACACCACTCCCACGAGCGACTTCTTGTCTATGATTTCTCATCTCCACCCAAACCACTTCTACATCCTGGTTTCCTGAACTTAGGTCATCCCTCTCTATTGTGCTAATACCATCATTAATCAACAGAGCTACTCCTCCACCTTTTCCCAGATTAGTGTCCTTCCTAAATGCCAAGTACCCTTCAATATTCAGGTCTCAAACTAAGCCATTACAGAGACATGGCTGCAGGATGACAATCAGATCATACTTATTTACCTCTATTTGCACCATCAGTTAATCTGTTTTGTTTCAAATGCTAGGTGCATTCACATACAGAGCCTTCAGTTTTGTCCTTTTATTATTTTACTAACGCCTAGCCTTAACTGCTGATATACTCTTAGATTTGTTCTCTCTATCTCTTCCTGTCATGGTCTGTTTATCACTTTCCATATTAATACCTTTCTCTCTTGCCTTATCTCTACTCTTTGATTTACCACATCTTCCCAAATTTGATCCCTTGACCCCACTATCACTTAGGCTGGTTTATAACCCTCAATTCAGTGAATAATCATGTTCTCTCTCCCCATGAGTTCACTGCTCTCTTATCCTCCCTAAATCTCTCTCTCCATGAAAGCTCCACAACCCATCATGATGGCCACTACCTGTACCTTGCTAGTCCTATCGTATTAATCACAATAAAGCCATCTCTGATCACTTCCTCGTATTACTCTCCACCCACATCCCCCTTAACCGTCCCAATCCTACCTCCTTCTGTATCTGCCCCTGGAAAAAATGATCCCATAATTCAATTTGTGCACTTTCAAAATTCCAGCTTTCGACTGCTATTCGCCACAACATTTCTGCTGCAAATGATTTGCTCAACCGCACCCTCTCCTCCACTTGTGGTGCCCTAGTCCCCATTAATCCATTGTACTCTCGCATCCTGGCTGTTGCCCCTGGTATGGACCCCATCTCTGCTCCCGTAAATCCAAGGGATGCAGACTTAAAAAGATATGGCAAACTAGTTCAGTCATTCACTGCCAGATCTGGTTGGACCACATAAAGCACTATCAGGTCCGGCTCTTGTCAGCTAAAACTGCTCACTATTCCAGGATCATCCTGAATTCAAAGATAGCACCTCACCGGCTTCTTTTATCTCGTGCAAACCATCTTCTCGAACTCCTCTCCCCTGTCTCCTCCACCCTCATCTCCAATGATACGTGCGGGGAGCTCATGGCTATCTTTGTCACTATGATCAAAACCATCTGATCAACTGCCTCTGCTGCTCCCCTCCCTTCCACTAGCCCACTTGGACAATCTTCCTGTAATGATCCCCCTGCCCTAGCCCTGAACTCACATCTTCCTCCAGTTTCTCTCCTTTCTCCCCTCATCTTCTCTGAGCTCATCTTGTCCATGAGACCCACCAGCTATTCCACGACCCCTCGACCCACTAAACTAACCACCCAACTACCCTTCCTAGTTCCCACGTTAACCGATGTTGTTAATGGTTCTCTCTTCAGGTGTTGCCCTTCTTTTTTAAATCTGCCATCGCCACCCTTCTCCTGAAAAAAACAACTTCTGACACCACTCCCTTGCAAACTAGGTCCTGTTTCCAACTTCCCTTTCTTCTCCAAAGTCCTTGAACATGTTGGCGCCTCCCAAGTCCGTTCCCATCTTTCCTGTGGCTCCATGTTTGAATGCCTTCAATCAGGTTTCCGCCCCTACCACAGTACCAAAAGGACCCTCATCAACGTTACAAATGAAATCCTATCTGACGGTGACAATGGTAAACCAACCCTCCTCATCGTTCTTGAGCAGTCTACAACCTGTCAGTGTGGAGGGGGTATTACAATTGATAGCTTTTCATTACAGTATCACTTTCCCACAAATTTCCTGTAGGCTTTCACTGCAATTTTGGTTTATTAGTTAGCCAAAACAGTGTGGTGTTCTCTCCAGGGCATCTGTGACCTGTGTGAACAGGGCAGGTAATGGTGTATCTCCTTAACCAATCAGATTGAAAAACCCTGACCAAGACAGGCAGAGTCTAAACCAGGGGAAGTGTAACTTAGAACACTTAATTCATTGCCAAGTTGCGTACAGAAAGCAAAATAAAGAGAGGGAAAGAAAGTTGGGGTTAAAAGATAGGAGACAAAAAGAAAAAGCAAAAAATAAATTTAATTTTTAAAAAATATCCAACTATAATTAAACTCTGAAGGAATGTGTAAATGCAGGAAAAAGCAAACTGAACTCATGAAGGTTCCAGCTCAGTGCCTCTTTATTCTACTGGCACAAAACATGAACGTACACTCGTGAAGACTAAAAACTTATCTTAAAGAAACAAACTCATTATAGTGAAAGTCTATTGCTCGCCCCCCTGAAGCAGGAGAACTGTCGAGAGTTTAACTCTTTGTTTCAAATCAGCAGTATTGCAGACTAGTTTGTTAAACAATGGGATCGTAGGAAAGTCTCGCTTCAGCAGATGTGCAGGTTTCCGATCATGAAACTTCCTCTCTCGACCTCTTAACCCCACTCTTCACAAGGGGGTTTTAGACTTAAATTCTGTACTTGAAGCACCACAATAACAAAGTGGAGAGCAGGCGCTCTCATGGCCCTCCTGTTGTTACTTGAACTTGAACCCATAAGCCGATTACCTTGATATCCAGATCACCAGAGGTTTCTTCAGCATCTCACTCTGTGGGGTTCCCATACATAAGAACATAAGAAATAGGAGGAGTAGGCCACTCAGCCCCTTAAGCCTGCCCCGCCATTCAATTAGCTAATCCTCCGTGGCCCTTGGTAGTTGAGTGCACATCTCACTTCCCCTTTACCGGCACGGTTTCCCAATTGCCAACACAGACCTTAGGCTGCTCCCTCAGATTCTTTCTTCTCCTGCCCAAAATTCTGCCTGCTACTCATGGTGCCCTGGCTCCATCCGAGCCCGCCAAAGACACTGCTCCAGTTCCTGAAGGGGCCTTCCGGTGCTGAAAACTGCCCCAACCTGGTGCTCTCCGCCACCCCCTACTGTCCCAGAGATGTGCACCCTGAGGAGAATGTCCAATGAAGCTGAAGCTGCTCCAAACGCCAAAGAAATGCTCATCAGTTTAAAGCAGCTGACGAGGAGATAGCGCAACTCTCCTGCTACAAATGAGACTGCTTTTGTAATTTCAGTGGCAGAGATGTTGTTTGGCAGTAACTAAGGTTCACTTCACTGTTTAAAATGTTTTTACACTTGAATGGGCAACCCATAAATTTTTCTGCATGTTCGTGGGTATCATGTAAATATAACAACGTCACGCCATTCTTGTATTTCAATGTCAAATCGACTTGGCAAGATACCACTACAGCGCAGCTCGGACAGAAACTTCCTGATTTCCATGTCTAACTGTGCACGTGCGGATGCCTGAAGTTGCTATGATTTACTTCTTGATAATGGTGAGTGCTACTAACCTCACCATTATTTCTACCACAAAATCTGGGCCCCATCCTTTGCTGAATAATGAAAATTAATGAACACGCTATGATTCCTATGAGTCATCTGGCTTAAGAAAACTATTTCAGATTCTTCTCCCCTCAACCTTAACTTTCTTGTAGCCTACACTGCTCGACTGCCGAGCAACATTTGATTACAAAATCCTCAATGCCCGCTGGTGCCTGTGTCTCTGTTTGATGTCTTCCTGTTCACAGCCAGAAAGAGATGCTATCACAGTAGGAATTCTTTAGCCATTTTTCCACCAAGACGACAGAGACTTAAGTGATTCTATTATGTTTTGGCAAAAGGTTGACTGAAAAGCAACAGTTTCTCCAGATTGCCTAATGCTGGGTTGTCATCCATTGGCAGACTATTCAGTGTAGGATGGACAGTTGTTTTGCAGAGTCCCCAAATGCTGCTAGTTTAAGAGCTTAGCGTGGTCATTCAGGACATCTAGCAGCAACCTGATGTGGACAAACTCTTTTCATCTCTGTGGGCGAGTGGAGAGAAGCCTTTGTAAAATCAAGACACAGACACTAAAAAGTCTGTCCAGGCAGCAAGTAGGATAGATAGAGTGCAACCGTCTTTCTGTGTCATCTAACTCCCCTCGTGAGTATGTTCATTATTTCTGTAATGGCATCATAACAGAAGTTGAACTGATTGCACCAAGCAGTTTTCATCATACTCAATGGTCTGCATGAAATAAAGCAGTTTACAAACTGAACCAAACCACCCGTCACCTTGCGCTAACTCATATCACTTTCAGAAAGATTATTAGGGTATGGAAAGTAAATAGTCCACGCCTGCTTTTGTACATGATCCGGGTGGTGCACATGCTGAACGTGCCAGACAAATGCAGCCCAGGGACCAACCGAAATAGTGCTAAGGAGTCAGGAGGAGCCCCTCTTCTCTTCCGGCTCCACATAAAGCTAAGTTTTTTTTTTAAATACCTGCTTGGTTGTATCCTCCACTGGTCTCTTTAATGACATCTGGTCTGTCCACATGTGGACAAGATAATCCAGAGAGCAGCAGGTAAGACATCAAAGAGCAAACAAATTTCCGAAATGGATCCCAAAATCAGTGTTAAAGTAAGAACATAGGAAATAGGAATAGGAGTGAACCATACAGCCCCTCAAGCCTGCTCCTATGAATATACTAAGTCCCTTCTTAGGATATTCATACAGCCTCACATCTGTTTTAGACAGTCAATAGTACCCGAAATATTATAGTTAGGGCCCTACCAAATTCACAGCCAAAATCAACAAATTTCATAATCACAGCATTTTAAGAATCGGGAATTTCATGGTGTCGTATCAAAACATGAAAATGATGCATTTAAAACAAAAAAAGACAAAGGAGGTTTATATGTGTATTATAATATGAATTATGGACAGCATGAGGCATTATACTTTCGAGCACAGGTTTGAAAGATTTTGTCATGCAAGTTGCATTGTCACTAATGAAAGCAAACACTTTGTTGCAATCTACACCATATTTTGAAAGTTTCGATCATCACTTGAGGAACTGTGGTGTAATCAACAGCTTCTTAGCAGTTGCAGTCTGTGAGCACTATTGTTAGCTTTCCTGACCATACATCTTTGGCCTTACTTGACATAAAATCAAACAAAACATGCGGCACATCATGGCTCATCGGCGGACTCATCACAAATAATGGCAAAAGACTCACCTGTATTAATCTAAGACTTCATCTCACAATGTGCAGCAAAAACCTTCGGTAGGTAGTCCTGTCATAGTTGATTTGCACTTGGCTAGCAACCACCATTTTGCACATTGTGTTGAATGAATACCCGCAGCTTTGGGTGATCAAGTTTTTCCAAAGGTATGTTGGCGTTTGCAAAAACATCCACAAGTTCCACTGCAACCAACTGATGATTTTCTGAGCTCTCTGTTGACTTCTTAAAAAGAGATGAAATCGTTGCTTGTTTCTGAGTATTTGTTTTTCAGCAGTGCGGAGTCGGATACTCCCTTTCGGCTCCGATGGCTTTCTGACTCTAAGTGGCATTGAACCGGTACCCACCGTGTGCGATCCAATGAAACATTGCAGCTTATACAAAACAGTAATCCACCATCGGCATGCAGAATTAGGCTTCCAAGTTCTTTCACCTGATGTGCTGCAGCAATGGCTGTGGCTGTTTTGATTTGCTCATTCTGGTATTCTCACTTGTCTGCTAGCATTTGAGACTGCTTCTCTCAAAACTGCACCGGCAGCCCTCCCTCACCTACCAAACAGCGAGGTGAGCCTTGTGTCAATCACTAAAACGCACGATGTTCACAACGTGCTCAACATTCAGCAAGGTGAGCCTGGTGTCAATGAATAAAACACGTGAAGTTCGTAAAATGGCTGATTTAACAGATAACGGAGATTTCATGGTCTGTGGCGCATTTTTCATGGCCTTGAATTTGGTATGCCCTAATTTTAGTGTTGAGCATATTGATAACACTGTTCGGATACAGGAGGTTGACTTCCTAAATTGGACTTCTGTGCCCTTGTTTCTACTCAGAAAACAAGTGCAGTGAGCTACAATTTCAACCCCTAGGCATTTACGACACAGAGATCCAGTCCATATCACAAAAGGAATTTCAATGTTACATAATAGCGGGACCCTGGGGTATAACAGATACAGGACAGTGGGAGTCATTTTCTGTAAAAAAAAACAGGTAAGCAAACTGCTGAATTACTGGTTCCAAATAAAGACTTGTAGTAGACCCAACCTCGCAACAGAAGGCTGCACAAAATTCCTGCCAAACACACATAACCAGCAACTCAACTCAATGTATGGGACGTGTTCACTGATTATGGAGACAAGCTAACAAACTGATTATTTACAGTCTATGGGAAACAACCTTAATACTAGCTTATTAGAATCTCAATTACCTATTGTCACAGACCATTGTGGATTAAATTGGTCAGCAACAAAAGCTCTGATTGAGCGACAGCTGCACTGCACTGCACCCGAGTTTCTACCCCCCATATCTCACCACCACCTTCTCAAGAGCAACTCGGGAAGGTCAATAAATGCTCATGTGCCAAAAATAAACAAAAAGAAGTCTCACCCCTTTCATTATTAATTTGCACAAATACACTATTCTTTAAAACACATTTAAAAGTAACTCTCCCCATTTCCTCCCCTGACAAGACCTTTATGTGGAAAAAGTAGTCAAAAGATCTTTTTGAACAGGCTATCCTCAAAATAATTAGAGCTGAAAGCATACACAGAGTGGGGAAAGGTAAAGATTAGGGTGAAAGCCATCCTGCTATTGCAATTTCTTCTCCCTTACTGTCACACAAGCATAAACACAAGCACAACACAAATATATTGCAATGTAAGTATTGTTTGAAGGGGGAGTTGTGCAACTAAATTTCTGGAATAATATGTTCATTTTATTCGAAATGTCCCAAGAATCTGAATATTTCCCTCCAATACCATCTCTCGAGCTGCATATAGAACGACTTTGTCTTTTATTACTTCGATGCTGACATGTGTGTGGCAACAGGAGTAATTCTGAGATTACTCCCCTCAAGGCCTGGCATTTTAATCCATCCTCAGATTGCTGAAACTGCTTTTACAACAACTCTGATCAATTTCTTCCTACATCATTGATTCCAACATGACCTACAACTTCTAGTTCTTCTGCCTCCCTCTGTAAAAAATGTTTGCACCCACTACCTTGTATTCCTTATTGGCATCTCAGAGACACTAGACTTTTTGAAACTCTGCTGAAGCTTCAAAAACACCCATCCCCTCCCCAATCACTTATTGCTGCTACATCTGTGCTTAACATTCCACCTTTGCTCCACAATACATTGCTCACAGTTGTCCTCCTCAAAGCTGTTGTCACTATTACAGGTATGTCAAATAAATACTCCCAGGGGATCCTTGTAGTGCTTCCTGATGCCTACTCCTTTCCAAATGGATAGTTATCCATTTCGCTACAACACTATCTTGTCCTCCTGGAGTTTGCGTTCAAGGAACACAAAGTGTTCTGAGCTCCTTCCCGAGCTCAGAAGCTTTCAGCACAAAGGCAAGTAATCAGAGACACTTCCTGCACACATGGCCAACCCAGACACATAAAGCATCCTAGATTTTCCACATTGCCGAAACAGCTCACATCTTAAGTTTCACAAACAAAGAAAAACTGTTTTCTCTTAAAAGGTTAATTAATTTATCCACAGCATCTTAGCGATTTAATCTCTCAAACATAACTTCAGGCCAACAGCAACTCAATGCTGAACTGTGTCTAAGGTTGAACTCTCTTTAAGGATGAACACCTGCTGATTCTAAGTTCCATACTGTACTGGCTCTTTGGACTCAGCTGATTAAGTGCTGCTCAAGTTTGCTAGAATCTCATATTTTTCCTCACAATTGTACTTCCTCTTTCCTGATATCACGCTAACATTATGACGACAGACTTTCGAAGCCCGATGGGGGCACGACCGGAGGCAGGTGAGCCCGGAATTTTCTGCCCTCCGAGCCAGTTTTGAAAAGGTCAGTAAAGGGGCGGAATGGCTATCCACCTGGAAGCAGGGGGTAGCCGATAAAGGGAATTTTTCCAGTCGGCAGCTGGGCCCCCTGCAGTGGCTGCAACACTGAGAGGGGTCCAGTGCTTCAATGGGCTTTTTAAACACTCCCATAGTCACCATGCAGTGATGCCACAGCTGCAGACACAGGCCACATTGTGGATGGCTTACCCCGCCATGAGAATGGCCTGGCAGCTGAGGCCTCTTTCTATTTTTAAAAAGTTTTCAAAAGGTGCCTGAAAGTGGAGGAACGCTCTCCTATATACATTGGCAGCTACCACCTGGGATGGGGTTGCCAATGTGTCATTGCTGGAGGGCCTCCTCCTGATGCTGCAGCCTCACGAGTCCACCCACTGTCCTTAATTGGACAGCGAGTGTGCCCTCTGGCCAGTAATTGGCATGGCACTGAAAAATTGTGTCGGCATTCTACTTCCAACACGGTGCAGACTCGGGACCCGGAAGTTCTCCTGACATTGGGTTCCCAACCCCAGACAGAAAATCCAGCCCATGATATCATGCCAGCATCAATCAATTGAATGGGCTTCCCTGTATTTGTGTGGATGCTTTCAATGTCTGACAGAGGTGATTCTGGACAGCCAGAACTGAAGCAAAAATGGGCAGGGATCCAGCATAACTGGCCTCCACCTAATTCAGTGGCCCTACCTGTTCCAGTACTACAGCTAAAACAGCAGAAATAAAGCTGAAAACCCTCCCTCTATAGTTAATACAGTTTAAATTCTTGCCAACAATTGATAAATGATCACAACTCTCTGAAAGAAAAACTAGGTCTGTGATTTTAACTCCAGGCTATTTTTCAGCAGGTGAGTTTTCTTGCGAACATACATACGAATTAGGAGGAGTAAGCCACTCGGCCCCTCGAGCCTGCTCTGCCATTCAATAAGATCATGGCTGATCTCTGATTGTAACCTCAATTCCACATTCCCGCCTACGCCTGATAATCTTTTATCCCCTTGCTTATCAAGAATCTATCTATCTCTGCCTTATAAATATTCAAAGTCTCTGCTTCCACTGCCTTTTGAGGAAGAGAGTTCCAAAGACTCACGAGCCTCAGTGAAAAAAAATTCTCCTCATCTCTGTCTTAAATGGGCAACCCCTTATTGTTAAATAATGTCCCCTAGTTCCAGATTCTCCCACAAGAGGAAACATCCTTTCCACATCCACTCTGTCAATAACCCTCGGGATCTTAAATGTTTCAATCATGTCACCTCTTATTCTTCTAAACTCCAGCAGATACAAGCCTAGCCTGTCCAACCTAACCTCATAAGACAATGCGCTCATTCCAAGTATCAGTCTAGTAAACCTTCTCTGAACTGCTGGCAATGTATTTACATCCTTCATGGATTCTCGAACAGTTCCTGCAGATTGGAAGGTAGCAAATGTCACCCCACTATTTAACAAGTTAGGGAAAGAGAAAACAGGGAATTACAGACCTGTTAGCCTTACATCATTTGTTGGGAAAATGCTAGAATCTATTCTAAAGGAAGTGAGGAATGGACACTTGGATAATAATGATCTGATCGGGCATAATCAACATGGATTTATGAATAGGAAATCATGTTTGATGAACCTGTTGGAGTTTTTTGAGGATGTTATTAACAGAATTGATAAAGGGGAGTCGGTGGACATGGTAACTCGGATTTTCAGAAGGCTTTCAATAAAGTCCTCCACAGGAGGTTGGTTAGCAAAATTAAAGCACATGGGATAGGAGGTAATATACTGGCATGGATTAAGGATTGGTTAACGGGCAGAAAGTAGGAATAAACGGGTCATTCTCGCATTGGCAGGCTTTGACCAGTGGGGTACCACAGAGATCAGTATTTGGGCCCCAGCTGTTCACAATATATATCAATGATTTGGATGTGGGGACCAAATGTAATATTTCCAAGTTCGCGGATTACACAAACTAGGTGGGAATGTGTGTTGTGAGAAAGATGCAAAGCGGCTTCAAGGGGATTTAGACAGACTTGGTGAGTGGGCAAGAACATGGCAGATGGAATATAATGTGGAAAAATGTGAGGTTATCCATTTTTGTAGGAGGAACAGATGTGCACAGTATTTCTTGAATGCTCAGAGATTAGAAAGAGTAGATGTACAAAGGGACCTGGGTGGCCTTGTCAATAAGTCACTGAAAGATAACATGCAGGTGCAGCAAGCAATTAAGAAGGGAAATGGTATGTTGGCCTTCACTTCAAGAAGATTGGAGTACAGGAGTAGTGAAGCCTTGCTTCAACTGTATAGAACCTTGGTTAGACCGCACCTGGAGTACTGTGTGCAGGTTTGGTCCCCTTACCTAAGGAAGGATATTATTGCCATAAAGGGAGTGCAACCAAGGTCCACCAGACTCATTCCCAGGATGGTGGGACTGTCCTATGAGGAGAGATTGGGAAAACTGGGCCTGTATTCTCTAGAGTTACGAAGAATGAGAGGTGATCTCATTGAAATCTACAAAATACTTAAAGGGATAGATAGGGTAGATGCAGCTAAGATGTTTCCCCTGGTTGGAGAGTCTAGAACCAGGGGACGCAATTTCAAAATAAGGGGAAAGTCACTTAGGACAGAGATGAGGAGAAGGTTTTTTACTCAGAGGATTGTGAATCTTTGGAATTCTCTGCCCCAAAGGGCTCTGGAAGCTCAGTCATTGAGTATGTTTAAAGCAGAGATTGACAGATTTCTAAATACCAATGATATAAAGGGATACGAGGATAGTGTGGGGAAAAAGGCATCGAAGTGGATGATCAACCATCATCGTATTGAATGGCAGGGCAGGCTCGATGGGCTGAATGGCCTACTCCTGCTCCTATGTTCCTTAATTGAGAACAATACTGTACACAGTATTCCTGATGTGGTCCTGCCAATGCCCTATAGAACTGAAGCATAACCTCCCTACTTTTGTATTCTATTCCCCTCGCAATAAACGATAACATTCTATTAGCTTGGCTAAATACCTGCTGTACCTGTATACTAACCTTTTACGATTTATGCACTAGGACACCCAGATCCCTCTGCATCTCAGAGTTCTGCAATCTCTCACCATTTAGATAATATGCTTCTTTTTTATTCTTTCTGCCAAAATGGACAACTTCACATTTTCCCACATTATACTCCATTTGCCAGATCTTTGCCCACTCACTTAATCTATCTATAACCCTTTGTGGCCTCCTTATGTCCTCTTCACAAGTTACTTTCCTAGCTGTCTTTGTGTCATCAGAAAATTTAGCAACCATACCTTCAGTCCCTTCATCTAAGTCATTTATATAAATTGTAAAAGTTGAGGCCCCAGCACAGATCCCTGCGGCACAGCACTCGTTACACCTTGCCAACCAGAAAATGACCCATTTATGCCTACTCTGTGTTTCCAGTTAGCTAGCCAATCTTCTATCCATGCCAATATGTTACCCCCTACAAAATGAACTTTTATTTTCTGCAATAACCTTTGATGTGGCACGTTATCTAATGCCTTCTGGAAATCTAAGTACAGTCCATCCACTGGTTCCCCTTTATCCACAGCACATTACTTCTTCAAAGAACACCAATAAATTGATGAAAAATGAATTCCCTTTCACAAAACCACATTGACTCTGCCTGATTACCTTGAATTTTTTGAAGTGCCTGCTATAACGTCTTTAATAATAGCTTCTAACATTTTCCCTATGACAGATGTTAAGCTAACTCGCCTGTAGTTTCCTGCTTTCTGTCTCCCTCCCTCTTGGAATAAAGGAGTTACATGCAGTTTTTTCCAATCTAATGGAACCTTCCCCAAATCTAGGAAACTTTGGAAAATTAAAACTAACGCATCAACTATCTCACTAGCCACTTTTTTTAAGACCCTAGGATGAAGTCCATCAGGACCCGGGACTTGTCAGCCCGCAGCTCCAACAATTTGCTCAGTACCACTTCCCTGGTGATCCTCATTTTCTGGAGTTCCTCCCTCCCTTCCATTTCCTGATTCACAGCTATTTCTGGGATGTTACTTGTTACCTCTATCGTGAAGATCATGCAAAATACCTGTTCAATTCATTTTCCATCTACTTATTTTCCATTATTATTTCCCCAGACTCACTTTGTTAAAGCTTTTCTTCTTCAAATATCTATAGAAACTCTTACTGTCTTAATATTTCCAGCTAGCTTTCTCTCGTACTCTAATTTTCCCCTCTTATTAACCTTGGTCATTCTGTGCTGTTTTTTATATTCTGTCCAATCTTCTGATCTGCCACCATCTTTGCGCAATTATATGCTTTTTCTTTAAGTTTGATACTATCTTGAATTTTTTTTAGTTCACCACGGATGGTGGGTCCTCCCCTTGGAATTTTTCTTTTTCACTGGAATGAATCTATTCTGTGTATTCTGAAACATCCCCATAAATGTCTGTCATTGCATCTCTCTTGATCTATCTCTTAACCTAATTTGCCAGTTCACTTTAGCTAGCTCTGCTTTCATGCCCTCATCATTGCCCTTATTTAAGTTTAAAATATTTGTCTTAGACTCACTCTTCTCTCCCTCAAACTGAATGTAGAATTCAATCATATTATGATCATGCTCCCTAGGGGTGCCTTCACTATGAGGTCTTAAATTAATCCTCTCTCGTTGCACAATACCAAGTCTAATTTTGCCTGCTCTCTGGTTGCCTCCAGCATGTGCTGTTCCAAGAAACTATCCCGAAAACATTCTATGAACTCCTCACTAGGCTACCTTCACCCATCTGATTTTTTAAATCTATATGGAGATTAAAAACAACCATGATTGTCGCAGTACCTTTCTGACAAGCTCCCATTATTTCTTCCTTTATACCCTGTCTGACCACGTCGTTACTGTTAGGGGGCCTGTACACCACTCCCACAAGTGACTTCTTGCCTTTATTATTTCTCATCTCTACCCAAACCGCTTCTACATCCTGGTTTCCTGAATGCAGATTATCTCTCTCTATTGTGCTATACCATCATTAATTGTCAGTTCAAAACTCACCTGCTGCAGCCAAAAAAAAGGCCTAGGGTATTTTAATTCCAGGGCCTCATTATGAACTCACCGGTGGATCTCCCACTTGAGTTACTGGTCCTCCAGGAAATCACATCTCCCATCCTGCCCTCAGTAGTCACTTCCAGAGCACAATTTTAGTCAAATAGCCAAAAACCTACTGAAAGTGAGAATACACATCTGCAAGCAGGTTGCACTTCCTTCAGCAGGATTTTGCTGTTGGAACGGTGCAGGAAGAAACTGAGTTAGCCTGTGTTGCAGGCAAGCTCCCAAGTGCACCAAGTATGGGAAGAGATTGCTAGGTTCACCAACTCCAAGAGTTGCAGGAAGTGCTTCAATTGCCTCTCAACACACATGGCAACAGTCCTTCCTCCCCAGCACCCTCAACAATTCCCTACTTTTCATGACATACTTCACCATCTAGCACTAGACCATACCATATCACTTCTCATTCTCATAACACTCACTGACCTCTTCCTTGCTTTCTTCACTGCACCCACAAGCGCCATTCTCCTCAAACGTTCATCACTTCCAACACCTGCTCTCAGTTCAACACCTATCCACTGTAATCAACTACTTTTTGTCTCCCCCTCAGCATCCTGTAAAACAAGATGATCCACATTCGTAAGAGAGCATCAGTAACTTGATCTCTCGACAGGGCAAGATAATGCACAACAGGGAAAGGAAGACAACTCTGAGGACTCCCAACCTCACAGGGCTGCTGGAGCTGCAGCAGTGTGCCTAAGATCAGTTGCCCTTCAAGAGCTGCCAACACAGGACAATTGAGCTTCTGTAAACAGGGTCTCTGACAATTACTTGCACCCTTCACGAACATTTGCGAAACGCACAGTACGCAGCTTAACTACATAGAGCTGCATTGTGATGCAGGTCATCTGCTGCTGTAATTGTCAGCCTAACTCTTCTTTCTTTCATGTAGGTCCTTCTCAATAGCCAGGGCATCCCAAAAAAGACATCTCAAAGGTGAAGAATCCGTCTGAGGAGGCATCATTACATGCGCAATCACGCCCAAGCAGCAGAACAGAGACTTAGAACCCGGTTGGGTTAAAGAGTGAGGTAGAGGGATCTACATGTGGTTTCAGTGAACAGCAACAGTACTGGCGGCAGGGACAGGCCAGGGGACAGCTCAGTGTAGTCCACATCCATCTATGATGAGGGGGACAGATATATAAAAATCAGGAGCACAAGAAGAAGAAAACTACTTGTGTCACACAAGCAGTTGCATCAGATAGCACTGTCGCCTGGAAAATGGGTGTAATGAGGTCTAATTTCACCCCCAATTGATTTGAGGTTTTTTTTGTTCTACTTTTATTAAAATTACTCATGGTACAGAACATTCTCTTCTCAATGAATGATAGCTAATTTCTACAGAACTGCTGTCATTGCATTCATTTTTGCTAGATGACTAAGTTTGTACATATTCCAGAAATTAACTAAATAACTGATGACGAAGTACAGAAATTATGAACAACTGGTATGCTTACACAGATCTTATTAACCTTACATTATCAACCTGATATCAGAGAACTGTAGAGCTTGGAAGCATAGTGACTCACCCACCTTGAGGAGGAGTAAGTGGCTTGCCTTGTTCCTTACACCAGCCCACTGGGTGGATGTATGGGCTACTAGCATCACACCTACCAAACAGGTAATTATCACATTAATAAGTGAAAACATGAAACAATTTTTAAATGCAGCAAGTCTACAAAAATTGCATACAAGACCAGAATATGGAGTGCAGATCAGATCTGTTTTAAAATAAAAGCAACATTTTGGTATAAGTCAATAGTGGCAGACGATGCGCTCACTCCCCAAAGTGATAAGGATGCATCAGTTTAAGTAGAGATAAGAAATATTAAAGATGGGAAGTCACTTGTGGGAGGAGTGTGCAGGCCCCCTAAAAGTAACCACATTGTAGGACAGGGTAAACAGGAAGAAATAATTTGGGCTTGTGAGAAAGCAGGGTGATTTTAATCTACAGATAGATTGGATCAATCAGGTTGGCAAAAGTAGCCTGGAAGATGAGCTCAAGGAGTGTTTTCGAGACGGTTTCTTAGAGCAGCACATTCTAGATCCAACCAGAGAATAAGCTCCTCTAGATCTGGTAATGTGTAACGAGACAGGATTAATTAATGACCTCATAGTAAAGGCGCCCTTTGGTAGCAGCGATCACAACATGATTGAACTTCGCATTCAGTTTGAGGGTGAGAAGAGTGGATCTAAGACCAGTGTTTTAAACTTAAGTAAGGGTAATGATGAGGGTTTGAGGACAGAGCTGGCTGAAGTAAACTGGGAAATTAGGTTAAAAGATAGAGATGTAATCGAGATGTAGCAGCAGACATTTAAGGAGATATTTCATAACACTCAGTGTTTGGGGAGGGTTTAAACTAAAAAGGCAGGGGGATGGGAACCTTTGCAAGGAGTCAGAGGAGGGGGGGGAATCAAAGACAACAACAAAACACAGTAAGGGGAATAAGAAAAGTGATAGGCAGAGAAATCAAGGGCCAGAATCAAACAGGGCCACAGTGAAAAATAGTGGGAAGAGGACAAGTAATGTTAAAAAGACAAACCTTAAGGCTTTGTGCCATAACGCGCGGAACATTCGCAATAAAGTGGATTAGTCACGCAAATAGATGTAAACGGGTATGATATAGTCGGGATTATGGAGACATGGCTGCAGGGTGACCAGGGCTGGGAAATGAACATCCAGGGGTATTCAGTATTTAGGAAGGACAGACAACAAGTAAACGGCGGTGGAGTTGCATTGCTGGTTAAAGAGGAAATTAACACAATAGTGAGGAAGGATATTAGCTCTGACGATGTGGAAACTGTATGAGTAGAGCTGAGAAACCCTAAGGGGCAAATAACGTTAGTGGGGATTGTATATCGACCCCCAAATTGTAGTGGTGATGTTGGGGATGGCACTAAAAAGGAAATTAGAGACGCATGCGATAAAGGAACATCTGTAATTATGGGTGATTTTAATCTGCATATAGATTGGGCAAATCAAATTAGTCACAAAACCGTAGAGGAGGAATTCATGGACTGTATACAAAATGGTTTTCTGGACCAATACATTGAGGAACCAACTAGAGATCAGGCCATCCGAGACTGGATTTTGTGTAATGAGAGGAATAATTGACAAACTGGTTGTGCGAGACCCCTTGGGGATGAGCAAACATAATATGATAGAATTCTTCATCAAGATGGAGAGTGACATCGTTGATTCTGAGACTAGGGTCCTGAATCTTAATAAAGGAAACTATGAAGGTATGATGCGCGAGTTGGCAATGATGGATTGGGAAACGTTACTTAAAGGGATGAAGGTGGAAAGGCAATGGCAAACATTCAATGAGCGCATGGATGAATTGCAACAATTGTTTATTCCTGTCTGGTGCACAAGTAAAACAGGAAAGGTAGCCAAACCATGGCTTACAAGGGAAATTAGAGATAGCATTAGATCCAAGGAAAAGGCATTCAAATTCACCAGAAAAAACAACAGACCTGAGGAGTGGGAGCAGTTGAGAATTCAGCAAAGCAGGACCAAGGGATTGATTAAGAAGGGGAAAACAGAGTCCTGGGATGGCGGGACTGACGTATGAGGAGAGACTGAGTCGGTTAGGATTATAGTCACTGGAGTTCAGAAAAGTGAGGGGGATCTCATAGAAACCTATAAAATTCTAACAGGACTTGACACGGTAGATGCAGGATGGATGTTCCCGATGGTGGAGTAGTCCAGAACCAGGTGTAACAGTCTAAGGATACGGGGTAAACCATTCAGGACTGAGATGAGCAATTTCTTCACCCAGAGAGTGGTGAGCCTGTAGAATTCGTTACCACAGAAAGCAGTTGAGGCCAAAACATTGTACGTTTTCAAGAAGGAGTTAGATATAGCTCTTGGGGTGAAAGGGATCAAAGGATATGGGGGGAAAGCGGGAACAGGTTACTGAGTTGGATGATCAGCCATGATGATAATGAATGGCGGAGCAGGCTCAAAGGGCCGAGTGGCCTACTCCTGCTACTATTCTTTATGTTTCTATGTAAAATATACATTCCAGTGAGAAAGAAAGACTCGAGTGGAAGGACACACTGTCCATGGCTAACTAAGGAAGTTAAAGATAGTATCAAATTGAAAGAAAAATCATACAATTCAGTGAAGAGTCGTGGTAGGTCAGAAGATTGGACAGAATATAAAAAAACAGCAAAGAATGACTAAAAGAATAAGGGAGATATTAGTGTACGAGAGAAGGCTAGCTAGAAATATAAAAATGGACACCAAGGGTTTCTATAGGTATTTAAAAAGGAAGAGAGTAAGCAAAGTGAGTGTTGGTCCACTGGAGAGTGAGTCTGGGGAATTGATAATGGAAAATAAGGAAACGGCAGAGCAATTGAACACATTTCTTTGCCTCTGTCTTCACTGTAGAGGATACAAATAACATCCCAGAAATAGTTGTGAATCAAGAGTTGAAAGGCAGGGAGGAACTTAAAACAATTACCATCACCAGGGAAAGTGTACTGAGAAAATGATTAGAACTATAGGCAAACAAGTCCCCAGGTCTGAATGGACTTCATCCAAGGGTCTTAAAAGAAGTCGTCGCTGAGATAGTGGATGCATTGGCTTTAATTTTCCAAAATTCCCTAGATTCTGGAAAGGTCCCATCAGATTTTAAGATAGCAAATGTAAATCCGCTAATCAAGAAAGGAGGAAGACAGAAGGCAGGAAACTATAGGCCAGTTAGCCTAACATCTGTGGTTACGGACTTGTATTATTTTTTCTCCTTGGATTCAAAACTGTGTGCGCCTTTAAGATTCTTTTGAGGGCAGTGCACATTTAAGGGAGAGTAGATTTTAGAAATCTGGAGATACAGTTTACCACAGCTGCATTTTTGGTTACCCTGAGCAACAGCAGTAGAGAGGTCACATGGTATGGTGTCCATTTTGACTGTGTGGGGAGATGGCAGAAACCAGTCTGAAGCAGTGAGTTCTGACTTTTCCAGCAAGGCGATTTGAAGAAGGAAGCTGTATTATTCTCCAGAAAAATTCGACAAAGCTACAGCCAAGTTAACTCGCTGAACAAGGAAGAAAAGCTTTTCTTTTTCAAAGAACTGGCTAATGCTGCTACAGCCGAAATATTTTGAATGCTTATTAAGAAGAAACAGTTTCATCAAATCCAGATGAAAACTTCGAGTGAACTTCGATTATCTTCACATCAGAAGACCTCATTCACTGGAAACATAAAATGCAAAAACTTACCGATTTTATTTATTCTAAACAGACAGCTAATCTTAAAACTACACTTGGAAATACCAAATTAATTGTTATTTTTGAATCTATGTGCATGAATGCGAGAGTTAGATTACATGAAGAAGTTATAAGGTCTTTAAACATAGGCTTATCTTAATGGTGTTTAAAATTTAGCTTTTTGTAATAAATAATTAGTTGTTGTCTAAAGATACCTGGTTTGGTCTGTTTCAATATGTGGATACTAGAGCATTTAATTTGGCTGTTTTTCCGATTTGGTGAAAGCTTATTAATATGCTACGACCTGTGGAGTGACAGGACTGAATTAACAGTGCATTGCTTCTGCTACGGTCATAACACTGTCATAGGGAAAATGCTGGAATCAATTATAAATAAGGTTATAGCAGGTCATTTACAAAATCTCAATGCAATCAGGCAGAGTCAACATGGTTTTGTGAAAGGGAAATTGTGTTTAACAAATTTATTAGAGTTCTTTGAGGAAGGAACAAACAAATTGGATAAAGGGGAACCTGTGATGTGGTGTACTTGGATTTCCAGAAGGCATTTGACAAGGTGCCACATCAAAAGTTACGAAACAATTATCCCCACGGTATAGGGGGTAACATATTAACATGGACAGAGGATTGGTTTGCTAACAGAAAACAGAGAGTTGGCATTAAGGAGTCATTTTCAGGTTGGTAAGTTGTAACTAGTCAAGTGCAACGGGCATCAGTGCTGGGGCCTCAATTATTTACAATTTATATCAACGACTTGGATGAAGGGACAGAACGTATGGTTGCTAAATTTACTGATGACACAAAGATAGGTAGGAGACTAAGTTGTGAAGAAGAAATAAGGAATCTGCCAAGGGATATAGACAGGTTAACTGAATGGGCAAAGATTTGGCAGGTGGAGAATAATGTGGGAAAGTGTGAATTTGTCCACTTCAGCTGGAAAAATAGAAAAGCAACAGATTTAAATGGAGAGACATTGCAGAACTCAGATGCAGAGGGATCTGGGCATCCTAGTACAAGAAACACTAAAAGTTAGTATGCAGGTACAACAAGTGATTAAGAAGGCAAACGTTGTCATTTATTGCAAGGGGGATGGAATATAAAAGTAGAGATGTTTTGCTGCAGTTGAATAGGGCATTGGTGAAAACCAATGCAGTACTGTGTACAGTATTGGTCTCCTTACTTAAGGAAGGATATAAGTGCATTAGAAGTTCAGAGACTGATTACTGGGATGAGAGGGTCATCTTATGAGGAAAGGTTGGACAGGTTGGGTCTGTACTCATTGGAGTCTAGAAGGATAAGAGGTGATCTTATTGAAACATGTAAGATCCTGAAGGGACTTGACAGGGTGGATGTTGAAAGGATGTTTCCCCTTGTGGGAGAGACTGAAACTCAAGAGTACGGTTTAAAAATAAGGGGTTTCCCATTTAAGACAGAGATAAGGAGAAATCTTTTCTCTGAGGATCATGAGTCTGTGGAACTTTCTTCTCCAGAGAGCGGTGGAGGCAGGGTCATTGAATATTTTGAAGGCAGAGGTAGACAGATTCTTGACAAACAAGGGAGTCAAAGGGTATCAGGGGTAGGCAGGAAAGTAGAGTAGTGTCCACAAACAGATCAGCCATGATCTTACAGAATGGTGGAGCAGGCTCTTGAAGCTGCATAGCCTACTCCTGCTCCTTGTTTTTAATGTATGCATGTATGCAAATCACATGGTAATGAAGGCCAAAGCTACCATCACAATAATACTGCCATTTATGCCAGGAATGCACCTGACTTAAGCTAATCTTGTCGAAAAGAACATTCTTAACTGTGTGACTTATGAAACGGGAAAATGGACAAGTTCACAGGTTTTGAATAATCAGAAGCTTTGGCTGAAACATTTTAACGAAAGGCAAATTTTGGGCGAGCGGGTGCAGGGCTGATGGGGCTCCCCAACAAACTATTTGGCTTGAGGCTTGGGTCATTTTATCTCCCAGATCTAATTTAAATGTTTCTGCACTCTCACCTACAGCAGGGAGGAACGATGTTAGAACTCATGGGCAGGGGGCTGCCTCAGACACAAGCCTTGTGCAGGTCCAAGAGAATGGTCTCGAGAATAAGGTTACTGATGACGGGAGTGGGGGTTGCGGGTGGGGTAAAGGTCTGCTAAGGAAACCTGACCTAGGCTAATTGCCGGACCCGGAAGTGAGACCTGACCCGAACCCAACACGTCGTCGGGTCGGGTAGCAGGCCTGTACATCAGTACATGGGTACAGGCCTGCTACTCGACCCGACAGGACCCGACATGTGTCGGGTTCGGGTTGGGCCGGACTTCTGGGTCCGGCATTCGGCCTACGTCAGACCTTTACTTCACATATAAGGCTATCCAACAGGGCATTGCAGTGCTTGTGGTGGGGGGTGGGGTGGGGGATTAGAACAAGAGGAAGGGTTCGAGTAGGGCGGGAACAGATGCCTTCAATCCAACCATTATTTTCACTCCGTCTGCACCGTTGCCACCAAACAAGCTGTCTTAAAGCTGAACTGTCAACTTTTCATCACAAAAATCTTTTAATAAAACAAAGTGCTGGGAATACTCAGCAGGTCTGGCAGCATCTGTGGAGAGAGAAACAGAGTTAACGTTTCAGTTTGATGACCTTTCCTCAGAACTAGCAAAGAGTAGAAAACGTTCCGAACCTTAGCCAGTTCTGATGAAAGGTCATCAACCTGAAACATTAACTGTTACTTGCTAACTTTTGTATGTTCTGATGATGCAACACTGTAGGTTTGTGGGCAGCCAGGCTCTCTACCCTGCCATAAAAATGAGTAAGCATCTGAGGGCGTTGGCTAGAAAGATCATAAGAATAGACTCCAGCTACACCACTTGCGCTGGGCCCGGAATCCAAGGGTTCACAGATCAGTAGAAGGACCGATCTTAACTGAAAAGTTAGTTCCTGCAAGCCCCAAGAAATAGCTTTCCGAAGCCCTGGGAAGCCACTCTTCATTATTCTCACTAAATCTCACCAAACAGTTTCACAGGAACCTGAAGGCCAGTGGTCAAAGCACGAACTGACATATCCGGAAGCCTCTCCATCAAGTGAATGGAGACAGATATTCCAAGTACCAGCACTGGTTCTGGTTGGTGCTTCATTGTATGGAGACCTTCTGCAATATTGGCACTAAGGATGGCACTGGATTACTTCATGACCCTGCCATCTATCTCAGGTCCTCGAAAATGATCCTCAGAGTCCTGTTCTGCATCCTTCTTTTTACAGCAGGAGCCAGAGAACAGTGTGCAGGCCTGGGAGTCACAGACTGAACTCTGCAAATCTTTCACTCCCTACTGTTGAATCCTACTTTCACCACTGACTCCCCTGCACAATTGGGGGCAGTGAATTTAGGGGATACACATGTAAAGACACCACAAGGAATAGTCAGGGGTAGCAGGGACTGCTCAGGTGAGGTCAATAAACATCATGTACTACAAACGATACCTGGGAATCAATAAAGTGGCACAGGCACCTTCCTCCACAAAATACATACTGCATTCGTGGTGGATCTCTCGCCCATGTCAAACACACAGTTTTCCAGTTCTGTATGTCCATTAAAAGGATATGCAGTTCTGGCTTTGTGTAGTCTGGCACTTGTTTCTTTGACTTGACTGCCATACTTATCGCCCAGATTTTTCCTCCACCTCTGTAAGCAGCAGCAGGTTTTATATCCTATCGCTGCATCAGGTTTCTCCCTCTCCAAGTATTTTCCTACCATCCCACTATCTCTCCCATAACTTCACCCCTGCCTCATTCCTCCTCCCCATCTCACTCTCTCCTTCCTCTATGGCAATTACCGCAAACCCAACCACTACCCCCTCCTACATAGTCCATTTGGAGCCTAACCCACCCTATTTTCTGTTTTCCATGTACCCACCCCAATCTCATGTAGCTGAAGCACTGCAAGCTGTATTTACACAGCCTGCAAGCCTCAGCTGACTTAAACTGACTGACTCCACAACTTAAGAGAGTCAGCGCTGTCACCTGTAAGCAGGTAGCGGTCCCACCTCACCAGAGTTCCAAGACACCTGTTATACTTTCGGTATTTCTCGACCAAGGTATCTAAATTCCACAAGGTAACACAGTACTGAGAATGATTGTAGATAAATTCTCACCAGTAATCGTATGTATCATCCCAGTTATCAAAATGCACCAAAAAGCGACTGTCTATTATATCCGTCACTGATGCAACACAGATCAGGGAGGGATTCTTTCTGTCAACCGCCTCCAGCTTCATACCTACTCGAAATCCTAAAGGAGTAACAGTCTATGAGAAACAAATAATGGTACATGTTAGGAGCAAATTGAAAATGACAAACTTTGATATACTATAGTCACTACATATCTTGCCAAAAACATGTTGTATGATATTTAAAAATAGATGCCTTTGCATCTGGATACTTAGCAAGCTGGACACGAGCCAGTCTGCAATGAAACCTGTTACTATAGGCCCTATAATTCTACATTTATATTTCTGTTTGAATTGAAACTTCATAACCTAATTTCTTGGCAGAAAATAGATTTTTAAATTATGAATACAACCAATGATCAAACACAAGGCATATTCACATCATTTCACTTCCTGAAGCTATTGCTGATCACATCAACAGCATTGCTCCACTATCACTAACACTAACACAGAATTATGTAATGCAAAGCTAGAGAATTTTCTCAACTTTTTTTTTGATATTTTAGAAAATGTCTAAGTCCCTCTCCCAAATTAAATGATAATGACTCAAATTTCTTTGGGACTACCAGTCTACAGGGGTGGGACGTGGATTCGTTGGGTCTCCTCCTCATTAGTTTGGTGATGGGGGTTTCCTCAGGCAAAGGCACTGGGTACTTCTTGCCATCATCCCTTTCTAACTGACATCAAAAAGAGGCAGTTTTGGCAGGATGATGTCAGGAAGAGGCGGTGTCATTGTGACATTGTCACTGGACTAGCAACCCAGAGACCCACGGTATTGTTCTGGGTTCGAATCCCACGGGAGCAGAAGGTGGAATTTGAATTCAATTAATAACAATCTGCAATTAATAAAAACCTGGAATTAAAAAGCAAGTCTAATGATGGCCATGAAACCATTGTTGATTGTCAAAACCCATCAGGTTCACTAATGTCCTTCCTTTAGGGAAGGAAATCTGCTGTCATTACCTGGTCTGGCCTACATCTGACAACAATGTGGTTGACTCTTACATGCCCTCTGAAATGTCCTAGCAAGCCACTCAGTTGTATCCAACTGCTACGAAGTTAGTAAGGAATGAAACCAGACAGACCACCCGGCATCGACCTAGGCACCAGAAACAACAATGGCAAACCCAGCCATGTCGACTCTGCAAAGTCTTCCTCACTAACATCTGGGGACTTATACCAAAGTTGGGAGAGTTGTCCCACAGACTAGTCAAGCAACAGCCTGACATAGTCATACTCAACGAATCACAGCTGACAGACAATGTCCGAGACACCACCATCACCATCCCCGGGTATGTCCTGTCCCACTGGCAGGACAGACTTTGCTGAGGTGGCTGCACAGTGGTATACAGTCGGGAGGGAGTTGCCCTGGGAGTCCTCGACATTGACTCCAGACCCCATGATGTCTCATAGCATCAGGTCAAACGTGGGCAACAAAACCTCCTGCCTATTACTAACTACCGCGCACCCACCACCCCCTCAGCTGATGAATCAGTACTCCTCCATGTTGAACACCACTTGGAGGAAGCACTGAGAGTGGCAAGGGCACAGAATGTAGACTGACTGGGGGACTTCAATGTCTCGGTAGCACCACTACTGACCAGGCTGGCCGAGTCCTAAAGGACATAGCTGCAAGACTTGGTCTGCGGCAGGTGGTGAGGGAACTAACAAGAGGGAAAAATATACTTGACCTCGTCTTCACCAACCTACCTGCCGCAGATGCATCTGTCCATGATAGTGTTGGCAAGAGTGACCACCGCAGAGTCCTTGTGGAGACAAACTCCCATCTTCACAATGAGGATACCCTCCTTCGTGTTGTGTGGTACTACCACCGTGATAAATGGGATAAATTTTGAACAGATCTAGCAATGCAAAACTGGGCATCCATGAGGCACTGTGGGCCATCAGCAGCAACAGAATTGTACTCAACCACAACCTGTAACCTCATAGCCCAGCATATCCCCCACTCTAACATCACCAGCAAGCCGGGGGAACCTACCCTGGTTCAATGAAGAGGGCAGGAGGGCATGCCAGAAGCAACACCAGGCATTCCTCAAAATGAGGTGTCAACCTGGTGAAGCTACACCCAGGCCTACTTGCGTGCCAAACAGCATAAGCATTAGCATTGGCAGGGCTAAGTGATCCCATAACCAACAGATCAGATCTGCAGTCCTGCCATTCCAGTTGTGAATGGTGGTGGACTAACTGGAAGAAGTGGCTCCACAAATATTCCCATAAGCAATGGACAAAGCAGCCCGCTTGATTATCACCCAATCACAAACTTTCACGCCCTCCACCACCAACACACAGTGGCAGCAGTGTGTACAAGATGCACTGCAGAAACTCACCAAGGTTCCTTCAACAGCACCTTCCAAACCCGTAGCCTCTACCACCCAGAAGGACAAGGGCGACAGATGCATGGGAACACCACCACCTGAAGGTTCCCCTCCAAGCCACACACCATCCTGACTTGGACTATATTGACATTCCTTCACTGTCGCCGGGTCAAAATCCTGAAACTCCCTTCCTAATAGCACTGTCGGCGTACCTATCCCACATGGAATACAGCAGTTCAAAAAGGCAGCTCACCACCACCTTCTCAAGAGCAATTAAGGATGGGCAATAAATGCTGGCCTGGCCAGTGATGCCCACATCCCAGGAACGATAAAAAACTCACCAGAGCTCCCACCAGTCTCTCCTAAGTTATCCCCAGACATTCAGTTGATGCAAGAATACAGGACACTTAGTCTTTAGAAGTAGGACCTACCATTGTGGGGAAGGCTCTGTTTCCTTTATAGTGTCTAGACACAAACCAACTAGCTGATCTAAGGAAACCAGCTTCAAATGCAATGGGCTCTATTGTGATACAGACTGGTGTCACCAAGGCTTTATACAATTGTGTCAAGACATCTTTACTCCTGTACTCAAATCCCCTTGCAATGAAGGCCATCATATCATTTGCCTTCCAAATTGCTTGTTGCACCTGCATGTCGACTTTTCATGACTCTTGAACAAGGACGTCCAGCTCCCCTTTGGACATCAACACTGCCCAATCTCTGAAATATTCTGCCTGTTTCCTACCAAAGTGGATCACTTCACACTTATTCACATTATATTCCATCTGCCATGTTCTTGCCCATTCACCTAGCCTGTCCAAATCCTCTTGAAGTCTCTTTGCATCCCCCTCACAACTTACATTCCCAGTTTTGTGTCATCAGCAAATTTGGAAATATTACAATTGGTTCCCACATCCAAATCATTTATATAGATTGAGAATCTAGATAGCTGTGGCCCAAGCACTTATTATTGTGGTACCCCTCTAGTAACAGTCCGTCATCCTGAGAATGACCCATTTATTCCTACTTTCAGTTTTCTGTCTGTTAACCAATTCTCAATCCGTACCAGTATATTACCCCCAAACCCATGTGCTCTAATTTTGTTTACTAACCTCCTGTGTGGGACCTTATCAAAAATCTTCTGAAAATCCAAATACACTGCATCCACTGATTCTCCTTTATCTATGTTACAAGTAACATCCTCAAAAAACTCCAAAAGGTTTGTCAAACATGATTTCCCTTTCACAAATCCATGTTGACTCTGCCCAATCATATCACTATTTTCCAAGTGTCCAGTTATCTTATCCTTTATAACAGATTCTTATATTTTCCCTATTACTGACGTCAAACTCACAGGTCTGCAGTTCTCAGTTTTCACTCTTGCGCCCTTCTTAAATAGTGGGGTCACATTTGCTACTTTCCAGTCTGCAGGAACCCTGCCAGAATCTAAAGAATTTTGAAAGATAACCACTAATGCTTCCAGTATCTCTATAACCACCTCCATCAAAACTCTGGCATGTAGCTCAGCTGGCCAGGGGATTTATTAACCTTCAATCCAGTTAATTTTTCGAGTACTACCTCTTCATTGATACTAATTTCTTTCAGTTCCTTATTTTTACAAGTCCCTTGGTTCCCTAGTTTCCCTGGGAGATTTTCTGTGCCTTCCTCCGTGAAGACAGACACAAAGTAATTGTTTAGTCTCTCTGCCATTTCCTCATTCTCAACCACAAATTCTCCTGTCCCCACCTGTAATGGGTCCACATTTGTCCTTGCTAATCTTTTCCTTTTCACATCCTGAAAGAAGCTTTGATAGTCCGCCTTTATGTTTCTAGCTAGCTTGCAGTCATATTTTCTTTTTCCTTTCTTTATCAGTTTCTTGGTCCTCCTTTGTTGGATTCTAAATTACTTCCAATCCTCAGGCTTACCACTTTTTCTGGTGACCTTAAAAGCCACTTCCTTTGATATAATGCAATATTTAACTTCTTTTGTTAGCCACGGTTGATTCACCTTTCCTGTTGGGTTATTGTGTCGTAGAGGAATGTATATTTGTTGTAAATGATGCAATACTTCTTCAAATACTAGCCATTGCCTGTCTACCATCAAATCTTTTAATGTATTTTCCCAATTCACCACAGCCAACTTGCCCCTCATACCTTCATCGTTTCCTTTGTTTAGACTTAAGACCCTAGTTTCAGAATGAACTATATCTCTTCCAAACTTGATGTAAAATTCCATCATATTGTGGTCACTATTTCCTAAAGGCTCATTTACAGCAAGGCTATTAATTAGCCCTTTCTCATTACATAATACTAAACCTAAAATTGGCCGTTCCCTAGTTGGTTCTTCAACATACTGCTCCAGAAACGCATCCTGCACATACTCCAGTAATTCATCCTCCACAGCATTAGTGCTAATTAAGCTTACCCAGTATACATGTAAATTGAAGTCATTATTATTGTAATGCCCATTACAATGTAGCTCTAATTTCCTGACTTATACCGTGCTCAACATTACCACGACAGTTTGGTGACTGTCATGCAGACCCCCCACTTGCCAAGAATGAGGCATTATTAATTTTGTCATATTAACATTGATTTTAAACTGTTGCTGGAGTGAGGAAATAACTTGTTAAACAGATCAGCTATGGCTGGAAAAAATATTCGCATACTAACAGACAGTGCTTGGAGGGACAAAGGGGCTATTTCCTGCTCCAATTTAACCCACAATGCACTTTGAGCATCAGGCAGTTTATGTAAGAAGAGACATTCCAGGGTCGGCTAAGACAAGAGAATCCACAAACAGACGTGGTCAGACCAGCTAGTCACATGACTAACCTGCTCGGCAACCTGTGTTTTTTCTGAATTGTATAAAGAGTTTGAACTGGAACAAAGACTGTTTGCTCCTGGAATGAGAAGACCTCTCCGATCTGCTTTCTCACAAGCCTCTGGTCCCACTGAGGACACATGAACTTCAAGAGAGAAAAGTCTCCGACATCAAACAAGGCTTAAGAATAATACTGGGCCCCAACGAAAAGCAAGACCTACTTAAATCAAGGACTCAACAGCGAGCTCCAAGATCAGTAACCATAACCATCTTCAGATGTTGCCTCAAACGTTTCCACTTTATTTCTTTTGCTCTTTTCTGTCTCTATCTACAAGTGTGTATCGCGTATGCATGCTAGCATGGACGCATTGCGTATCCGTAGGTGTTAACCAAGTTAGAATTTAAGTTTAACAAAGTTCAACCTTTTTTCTTTAAAGCTACGAAAACCTGTCTGTCTAGTTTCTTTGCCTTATAATTGGAAGTTAGTGAACAAGGATTCACTAAGAGGGAGCTAAAAAAAAAACGGCGTATATAAAATTAAACTCTGTTGGGGTAAGACTTAGAGGCTTAGAGGGACCCCTAGACCCCTTTCTCACCAGGTTGTAACAGTGGCCTGTAAACAACTCCCACCAATGTTTGCTGCCCCTTGCTGTTTCTTAGATGCACCCGAACTGATTCTACGTCTTGCTCCTTTGATCCAAGATCCTCTCTCACTAAAGTACTGATGTCGTCCCTTATTAACAGCACTACCCCACCTCATTGTCCCCTCAGCCAATCCTTTCTAAATGAAGAATATCCCTGAATATTCAGTTCCCAGTCCTGGTCACACTGTAACCACATCTCCGTAATGGGGAGCAACCTTTTCCATGAAGTGGGTAAAAAAGCAGAAGTGACCCTTCACCATGCCTTGGACTTTACCTCGGACTTTGTTATTGAACACAATAAAATAATTGCTTAGACTGGTATCTGTCTTTGGTTCAGTCCATATTGTGGGTTAAGGTTCTTAAGCATCTCTCTGGATACCATCCATGCTCTCTAATATAGATTCCTATTTAGGATAGGCAAGATAAAATGACTGCTGCCTGAACCCTGAACAACTCAGCAAAGTGACACTTGAGAAATTAAGCATTACAGATGAAGAGACAAAACATGTCCCTTCAGTTGTCTAATCCTTGCTGCAATTCACAATTTAATTATCATCCCACTCTGCATATTTTAAAATTCAAAATGTTTTGCCCATTCATTGATGAGTTTGAATCCAGAATAGGGTTACTTTCCCCATCAATTAAAACAGGAAAAACGTTCTTTTGTAAAAGAAAGGGTGTGAAATATAGCATATTCAAGGTAGATAAGGATACAGGGAAATAACAGGCCTATTTTAAGAAGTATTTAAACTAGTATATTAGCCTACAAGCTACTGAATGTAGTTTGAAGATATTCAGCAAGTGAGGCGCCAGAAAAACACTTGATGCATAGAATAACTGTACGAAGAGTCTAAAATAAATTGATGGCCAAGTGAGTAAAAAGGTGACAGAGCAAGTTTGTGCAGAGTGAATATAAAGGCAGAAATTTGGTACTAAGAAGGAGTGCAAATGAATCTGAACAAACAAGCCAGGTACACCTAAAAATTAGTTCGAGAGTTAATGCTTGTGAGTTTTGCAAAAGCTGTGAGGACAGAAATGGTTGGAGCGGGAACCAGACCTGTGATGTGTGCAACAAGCATGATCGGTACATCCAAGAATGACAAAGCATCCAGGAGATGTAAATATGCATGAACAGTCAGAGGGACATGTTCTTTCAACAGAAAAATGTTGAGCACAAAGACCAACAAATTATACTGTGAACATTTACTAAGATAATATGCTCCAGGTGGCATGCGACCCACAGATAGAGAGGAAGACTAAAGCAGAGGGGACGAAGTGGGTGACCACTCAAAGGGAGAAACAGCACAGGGAAACTCTGTGGGTCTGGACTTGTGCAATGGGTATCCAATTTGTGACAATTATGAAGATAAGGCCAGCAACACCAGGGCACTGTAGAGTAAGGGATTACCAATGGAAAATAGAGTGTCAATGTCCAGGAGAACAGATGCATGTTGGAGCTTTCATAATGCGGCAACAGACAGCCTGATTTTTAGCCATGACAGTGCAGTTTGGCATATTCCTCTAGGACTATGGGACATAACTGAATGAAAACATTTTTGGAAAGGGAAGTATATCAATAAAAAATGTTGTGGTTCATTTGGAAACACATGAAACAGCGAAGAGTAGGATGCAGGTTTTGCAGAGGGAGGTTGAAGAGTGAAGTTCCAAGATGAGCACACATGAGCGTTCCAAGGGCGGCACAGTGGCAAGCACAGCAGCCTCACAGTTCCAGCGACCCGGGTTCGGTTCTGGGTACTGCCTGTGCGGAGTTTACAAGTTCTCCCTGTGAGTTCTCCGCGTGGGTTTTCGCCGGGTGCTCCGGTTTCCTCCCACAGCCAAAGACTTGCAGGTTGATAGGTAAATTGGCCATTATAAATTGCCCCTAGTAGAGGTAGGTGGTAGGGGAATATAGGGAAGGTGGGGATGTGGTAGGAATATGGGATTAGTGTAGGATTAGTATACATGGGTGGTTGATGGTCGGCACAGACTCGGTGGACCGAAGGGCCTGTTTCAGTGCTGTATCTCTAAATAAATAAATAAATGAGGACAAGACCTCAAGCACAGTAATCTCAAGGTTACTCAAAGAACTGGACTGTCTCTGCCAGTCATGGATGAGTTGGACGTACAGCCAATAAAATCAGAACTCAGTGATGCTGCTGATTCTCTAGCCAGCAGAAAATCCCCTGGGAAGGACGGCATTACCCCTGAAATCAAGAGTGCCAAGCCTGCTATACTTTCAGCACTGCACGAACTGCTTTGCCTGTGCTGGGATGAGGGAGCAGTACCACAGGACATGCGCGATGCCAATATCATCACCCTTTATAAGAACAAGGGTGACTGCGGTGACTGCAACAGCTACTGTGGAATCTCCCTGCTCAGCATAGTGGGGAAAGTCTTGGCTCGTGTCGTTTTAAACAGGCTCCAGAAGTTGGCTGAGCGTGTCTATCCTGAGGCACAGTGTGGTTTTTGAGCAAAGAGATCCACCATTGATATGCTGTTCTCCTTTCGCCAGTTACAGGAGAAATGCCGTGAACAACAGATGCCCCTCTACGTTGCTTTCATTGATCTCACCAAAGCCTTTGACCTCGTCAGCAGACGTGGTCTCTTCAGACTACTAGAAAAGATCGGATGCCCACCAAAGCTACAAAGTATCATCACCTCATTGCATGACAATATGAAAGGCACAATTCAGCATAGCGGGGCCTCATCAGACCCCTTTCCAATCCTGAGTGGCATGAAATAGGGCTGTGTTCTCGCACCCACACTGTTTGGGATCTTCTTCTCCCTGCTGCTCTCACATGCCTTCAAGTCCTCAGAAGAAGGAATTTTCCTCCACACAAGATCAGGGGGCAGGTTGTTCAACCTTGCCCGTCTAAGAGCGAAGTCCAAAGTACGGAAAGTCCTCATCAGGGAACTCCTCTTCGCCGACGATGCTGCTTTAACATCTCACACTGACACGCGACAGGAAGTCCTGTGACATTGATCACAAGTCGTGGGAGTCAGTTGCCAGCGATCGACAGAGCTGGCGGGCAACCATAAAGGCGGGGCTAAAGTGTGGCGAGTCTAAGAGGCTTAGCAGTTGGCAGGAAAAAAGACAGAGGCGCAAGGGGAGAGCCAACTGTGTAACAGCCCCGACAAACAATTTTATCTGCAGCACCTGTGGAAGAGTCTGTCACTCCAGAATTGGCCTTTATAGCCACTCCAGGCGCTGCTTCACAAACCACTGACCACCTCCAGGCGCTTACCCATTGTCTCTCGAGACAAGGAGGCCAAAGAAGAAGACTCAAAGAACTGGACCAGTTCAGCAGAAACAAAATAAATACTTCAAAGCACAATTAGACACATGGGTAGGATTTTTTGTTCTGGTTTTGCCAATAGTTATCCCTCAAACATCACAAAAGCAGATTGTCTGGTCATTATCACATTGTTGTCTGTAGCAGTTTGCTGTGCACATACTGGCAGCTGCATTTCCTACTTTACAATAGTGAGTACACTTCAGAAGTACTTCATTGGCTGTAAAGCTCTTGGAGACATCCAGTGGTCATGAAAGACGCTATAAAACTGTAAGCATTCCTTTATTCTTTCGTGGCAGTAGCAGGGGAGGGCTGAAAAGTAGCAGGGATTTATTATTTTGCCTATTTTGGCCCCAAATGCATCTTCTGGCATTGTTTCTGCCGAAATAAAGCTTGGCATATTTCAGTGAAGTGATAATGATAAGAGTTGTATGTTATGACCTCAGTGAGACTGTTAATGTTAAAAATACAAGATATGAACCCCCAGACCAATTTAAAGAATTGCACAAGATTTCACATTTTGAGACTGTCATTTGAACAACTAAACTATAAGAAATCCTCATTAACTAAACAGTACTTTGGAAGTAGCTGATACCCCAAATCATAAAGCTAGGTATTTTCTTGACTTATTAAAATACTTGAAAACCCACACTTAGATGTTACACAATCCTTTTTGATGGCAAAGTCTTAGTGGTTAAAAGTCCCAAACTCTTCCCAGTTGCTTTTCGCTCACTTCTCTCTGCACTTCCGACCTGGACGCCGATGAATAAGATAATCCCTAGTGATCCTGTTGGCCTTTTCCTGCTTTAGGATAGGTTCATGTCTTCTCAGCCCTTGAGGCTGGTTGTCTGCCTTTCTCTTCCTTTCATTCTTACAGCCTGCCTGCCTTCAGAAAATTTGTTAAATTTATCTGAAATCAAAAGTCAATAGCTCATTGTCCTTTTCCAATATGCAAAGTCCACAAGTCTGGTTTCAGCATAGCCACCCTGGCTTTTCATTGTTTCTAGGTATTAGCAGCTGCCATGCACATTTGCATCCTCAGAATCACTGACTCCTTGTTTACGATCCAAAAGTCTGGGAGGATGAAACCCATTGTTCTTCAGGTGTTCTACCCCTGCAGTCTCTGTTTTTCAAAAAAAAGTCTTGCTCCGTGTTCTCTTCTTGTCCTGTTAATCAAGATTTCCGTCTTGTCTTTAAGCAGAGTTGATGTGAGGTCACCTGACTTCTCTGACTCCATCTTAAACTTTTAATAATCAGAGCCTTTTTTCAAAAACATAACCATATTACCAATTCCAGTCTTCATAACATGGATGCATCACATTTTCTAAGCTAGCTAAGAAAATGGGAAGAGGATGGACATAGACATTTGCTAGGAGAGGCGCTATGTCGTCAGGCATTTAAATCTCACAACATTAAGTGCAATGGCGATGGGAGCCACTGTTACATTCATCCACTGCTGCAGATTTGTACAGGCAAATGGAGAGGAACTTTTCTTTTTAGCAAGGCCCTATTTAAGCTGTCAGAGACATCCAACTGCAGTTGGCGCCAGTTATTTGCAGCAGCAAGCTCCCCAGCACAGGCAGAAAAGCAGCAGATGCCCACCCAAAGAATTTACAATAAGGTTGACCCAGAGACTTTTTCAGGGTCAGTGCTGGGTCACTTGGGCAGCAGCTGACAACTAGCAATCTGTGGTTCTGGAAGGCCTGAGAAGGATGTTCTCTCTGCTTGGAATTCCCATGTACTACTCTAACTTTGTGTTCAGTGGTGGACCTCACGAAACATTTCAATTTTTTAAAATGCTTAACTCTAAAATAAATGGCCAGAATTTTACACCCCCCAAGAGAGCAGGTTGGGGTTGGGTGGGGGGTGGGGGGGGGGGGGGGGGGATGGCGGAAAGAGGGGGGCATAAAATGGAATGGGAGGCTGGGGTGCCCTTCCTCGCCTCCGTTGCCAATTTACGCGGGGTTGCGGTGGTGGTGAGAAATGGCCCGCCCACCACAGGCCAATCAAAACCCTTAAGTGGTCAATTATCTGCCACTGAAGGGCCTCCATCTACCGCCATGGCTAATTTACTTTTGTCTGGTGGGCAACTGAGGCCTCAGAAAACCTGCCTGTTAAAACTAGGCAGCATCCTAGCAGGCTGGGGGAGGGGGGCCTCCTGATCAGCCCCCAAAACTCCAACTGCCCCCAATGCACAAAAAGCCCCTTGCCTCACTGGGGCCCGACCAACTGTCCCTGTCAAGGCCCTAAAAACATAGCTCATCTCCAGGGCCGTCCATCAGCTTCCTCTTGCAGCTGGATGTAGTCCCAGCAGTGGCCACCGCTCCTGGTGGCACTGTTGAGACTAAGCTGTCAGCCTGCTGATTGGCCAGGACTTCCTGCCTCAGTGAGGTGGAAGTCCTGCCCAAGACCAATTAAGGGCCTGGAGGGCTTAAAATCTGGTCTGGATCCCCAGGCCCGGCAGAGGCTGGCTTGCCACTGACTTTTTGGCCGGTGGACTGGTTTCCCCCACCAAATCCACTGTAAAACTCCTGCCAATATTACAAAATGAAGATTAAACTACTTAAATAATTGGGTCACATGATGCGGTATCATGAAAAAGATACTTACTGTATTTGGAACTTTAAATAGATTCTTTGGGGCTGGTTGGGCCTTACAGGCTTTCAAGTAGTTTGCCCAGTTAAACTCCTCTTCTTTATAGCCTGAAAGGAAAGTCAGAATCCTGTCAATAATGGAAATGTTGATCGGGCAGTTTAATTATGTTACAAGAATTTATTTCATAACATCACTAAATAAAATACTGTACAGTGGAATTTTCTCTACAGAAGTCCCAAATGTAGGATTGTTTCAGTGGCGGTCAGTTCAGGATCTGTGATTGCCTGACCAAACTAACCCTTATTCTTGCATAGTATATTTGACTTTCTGGATTTATTCAGAATTACATGACTTTCTTTACTTCTCACACTTCAGCAATTGCAGAGGCAACAATCACTAAGATCAATGTGGTATCATTTTCAAATGTGATCTATGCATATTCTACATACTGCATTGACTTTTGATAACAAGTATTTTTATTTGGCTCCAGTTGAGACTTTCAGACCTTTGGGAAGATGCAGTTTGTGGCTGGTCTTCTCACACCAACCCACCGGATGAATATCAGGTGAGTCAAAGTTAGTCCAGAAATCAAAACACTCAGAATATCCGTCGAAGTGGAGCCTCATGCGAACACCACATACCTGATGGGAAGAAACAGTCAAGTTAAAACTGTTTACAGTAATAACGAAGTAAAATTGGGTTAGCAGTCACTGAGGTTTATCACATATTATATTGCACATGTGAATATATCACCAGAAGAAACCAATTTATGGTCTATGACCGTGGACTGGAGGCCATGTTTTTTCATATGGTTGTTACGAGATCGTAGTGGGTATACATTAATACAGTGCTATTTGAAATATTACATCTAATTTGAATAATAACTGGGAAGACTTTCCACTTTTGCATCTGAGAGTTAGTATAAAAGCCTAAGCAGAGTGCATGAAGGAAATTTGGGTAGGGAGGAACTCAGCTGAGAAAGTCGGGAGGGCTGCATTACAGGCATGCATTCCTCCCCTGATTTTCCTCTACCTAGGTGATTACGTAATTCTTTGCATAAAGGAGGAAATTAGTGGCATACAAATGCTTTGAGCAAGAGAAGGCCATTTGTTTATTTAACCTATAGTTACAAAAATCTCACTAGTTTCTTTACTGTGACTGGAGCTTACGGCACTAAATCACAAGAAACATCTGGACATTTGTCTGTACAAGGCAAGCTTAAACCACTCAATCTCATGGGCCTAATTCAGTGTCTGGAAATGATGTTATGCAGATGGTGTGAAAATGTCAGCATCAAACCTAGGGACAAACCTGGCATGGGAAATAAATACCCAGGCTAAAAATCAATCAAAACATGAGGCAACTACTGTACAGTTCTAACATGAACAACAAATTACCCCAGAACAGAAAAACTTACCTCTGCCACTGACAGCACACAGAACATGGAGGGGTGCCGTGGGTCAATGCCTTCCAATCTCATGCCTACTTTAAATCCATTTTTATTCTGCGGAACTAATTGAAACTGTAAGAAAAGGTGGAATATAAGTGCCTCTTCTCTATAACTGTCTCCAGCTGACTATCCGCAACTGATGTGGCAACTTCAGCCCACATTTAAACCTCTGTCTCGAACTTTGCATTCTAAGGTTTTTAGCACCCAATCCTTACCCAAACCACTACCATTCGTTTGCCTTCCTACTCTTGGAATAACGTCTTAGGCTTGAATTCCTGCTTGGATAACCTCACAGTGACCCTCTATGCCTTTCTCAACATGCTCCAAAAGGCCCATCTTGGCACCCATTGCTTTATCCTTAAAAGCAGCAATCTCAACTGCCCAATTCTCCTACCTCAATGACCTTCTTGTACAATGTGTCTGCTGGGAGCTAATGTCCTTCCCATCCCACGCACCTCAGTAACCAATTCCAAGGGTTCAGTGATCACTGCATTTTCCACCAGAATGTTTGTTCATTCTCAAACAAGGCAGTTGCAATTCATGACCTTGTGAAGCACTGCACGGAAATCATGGCTTTGGCTGAAACATGGCTCATGGATGCCGACAGCTTGACCTTCACTATGCCTCACGATCTGGCTATAGTTTCCATCACCTGCCCAGCCCAAACCACTGCCATGTGGTCCTCATTAACAAATTAAAGCATTATTTATAGCAAATTTTTAATGGTTTTCAATGCTTTTTACCACTTCGCAGTACTTAGTGTGTGTTTTCACAGCAGTTTTGCGATGAGTATAAAACAGGTTGTTACATTTTACTTGAAGGCTTAACATCACATCAGGAGTCATGCAGACTTACAAGGCATTTTCCATCTGGAGATAAAGGAGTAACCTAGGTCACATCATATTATTGCAATTACGTGAAACAAGAATCGGGAATGCAGAGCGCCAGATCATGAGAGAAGCAAGACTTCCCAATCTGTACTCTCAGCAGTCAAGCTGCCATCGCAAAACAGGAGTTAGCTTCACACCCAGAGGTAGCAGGAGGGTATCGCAAAGTTTTGCAGTCCCATTTGCTACTGTAATGTATTCCTATGTTAGGAACATGCCCATTTTGTGATGATGTTATTGAACATGTTATCTGTCCATCTTGGTGTCTCTTTTTCTCCAAATCTCCAAATTCAAGTTCCTCCAAATATATAACAGATTTTGGTTACGAAATGGAATTAAAGTGCAAAACATTTTGCAGCAAAAAGCAGTAGAGATTGTGAAGAACAATATAAGCTACCTCCCAGTGACCTACCTGCTAGGATGGTGAAAATTTTCAATTAAATAATGTTAAGCCTCGTTTCTGAAAATATGTGGCTGTTGAATAGATTCTACAAGGTCCTACTGTCCATCTGATTCTATAACCGACTACACTGGTAAGTATGTTCTCATTAGGCTGACTTAGTTTCTGTATCACTGTTACAAACACAGTAAAATGTTTACTGGGTCACTGTTACATTTGAGAATGAGACAAAATGGCTGTGCCCATGGAATACATCGCAAGTCTAGGAATATATGATAGAGCTCGAGAATCATTCAGTTCATACATTGAAATAACGAACATGGTCTTCACAGCTAATACAAATCAAAGGTGAAAGTGAAGAATCCCTGGATTCGGAATAAGACAATTCTTAAATGCAAAAAAGCAATTTTGCTCACTGAGATTGGCCCGGGAGTGTATGGCTAACAAACCTTCTTGCTTCCAAAATGGCAAAAGATGTGCCATTCAAAATAATTACCACTAAATTGGAGGAACATTGTAATCTGAAGCCACTAACACATAACGAAAAGCTGCAAATTTGGAACCAGAAATCAGAGAAGTAGCATAACAAAAACAGAAAGTGTTGGAAATACTAGCGGGTCTGGCAGCATTTGTGGAGAAACAGGGATAATGTGTCAGGTCTGTGACCTTTCATCAGAATGCTGATGAAATGTCCTCAGACCCGAAACGGAGGCTGGAATTTTATGTCGGGCTGGAGACCTCACTCACTGACCAAAAAGTCAGAGGCAAGCCCGCCTCCGCCGGGCCTGGAAGCTACTCTGTGATTTTACATGGCCCAGGCCCTTAATTGCCCTTGGGTGGGACATCCGCCCCTCTAAGACAGGAATTCTCGCCTCCAAGAGCTGCCAGCAGCTCTCAGTCCCAGTAGCGCTATGGCGAGCAGTGGGCAATGCTGGGACTGCAGCAAGAGGGGTGGCAGCCCCGGAAGTTTGTGGGGCCTTGCCAGGGGCAATCGGCTGGGCCCCGGCGAGGCAAGGGTGGGTCATTTGGGAGGGGTGAGGGGAGTGTAGTTCAATGGGGGCAGTTGGGCTATGGTGAAGGGGGGGGCCCTCCGTGGGACACAGGCTGCTTGATCAGGAGGGGCCCCCGTCGCCTGCAAGCAGGCCACCGGGTTTTACTGGGTAGCCCTCCTAATCTGCCCGCCCGCTGCTGGTAATATAACAGTTATTTTGCCACTTAAAGGCCTTAATTGGCCTGGGGAAAATTGCAGCAGGGGCGGAAGGTGACGGGAACCCCTCCACTTCCCTCTCAATTTTACAACTCCACCTCTAGCCAGCTCCTGTGGAGGGGGAAGTGGGGGGTGGGGGGAGAGAGAGGAGTGTAAAATTCCAACAGTTAACTCTGTTTCTCTCTCCAGAGATGCTGCCAGACATGCTGAGTATTTCCAGCACTTGGTTTTTATTTCAGATTTCCAGCATCCGCGGTATTTTGCTTTTATTGAAGTATTGAAACAGCTGGTGAGTGCATTGTCGCACTGAAGAATTTATCATTATATCACAACTTTGGTTCATTCTTAGACCGTGCATTGCGAGACATATTTGTGTGTGGATTGGTGGATGAAAGAATCCCAAAGTTACTAAAATCTTACATTTGAACTAGCGTGTAAGATCGCTTCTACCATGGAGATGGCATCAAAGAATGCTTGGGACTTTCATCCTCTGCAAGTGACCAGTAGAACTGCTGTTCACTGTCAGAAGGCTTCTGCCAAGTCTAAAGTAGGGAGACCTGATCAGAAGAGTGATGTTGAAGAAAGTTTTGAGTCTTCAACATTATCGAGGTAATGGTAACCATACGGCACAGGTATCTCAGTACAGAAATGTCAAATGCTTTAACAACCAAAAGATAGGCCATATTGCAATTGCCTGCCGAGCGAAGGCCAAAGCAGGGAAGAGAACTCTTTCCAGTAGTAATGGAAAGCAGCAGTGTAACACGGGCAGAGTTCACAATCTTGAAATGAATCCAAAGTGCTTAAACCAAGAGGAGCTAGGGCTATATGGCATTTATGCCACTAGTAATCACTCAACTGACAGAGACTTTGTACAGAGGTGTTGATAAATCAAAAGTGCATCAACATTTGCATTGATACAGCTGTAGATTGCTCCATTATGATTAGAGATGCGTACGAGAGCAAATTCAGTGACGCACATCAAATTGAGGAGGCAGTTCAGTTGAAAACCTCTGATGAGGCAGAATCACAGAATCAGAGAAAGTTTAAGGCACAGAAAGAGGCCACTTGGCCCATCATATCTGTGCCAGCCAAAATACGATCCACCCATTCTAATCCCATTTGGTCCGTAGCGCTACAGATTACTGCACTTGATGTGCAGATCCAGACTCCTTTTGAAGGAGTTGAGGGTTTCTGCCTCAACTACCCTTTCAAGCAGTGAATTCCAGACCCCCACCACCCTCTGGGTGAAAAACTTTTTCCTCATCTCCCCTCTATTTCTTTTACCACTTGAAATCTACGCCCCCTGGTCACTGACCTCTTTGTTAATGTGAATAGACCCTTCACCTCCGCTCTATCCAGGCACATCAAAATTTTGTACATTTCAATCAGATCTCCCCTCAGCCTTCTCTATTCCATGGAGAAAAACCCCAGCCTATCCAATCTTTCATCACTGCTGTATTTTTCCAGTCCTGGCAACATTCTCGTAAATCTCCTCTGTACCCTCTCGAGTGCAATTACACCCTTTCTGTAATGAGGTGACCAGAACTGCACACAGTAATCAAGTTGTGGCCTAACCAATGAGTTATACAGTTCCAGCATAACCTCCCTGCTCTTGTATTCTATACCTCAGCTAATAAAGGAAAGGATTCCATATGCCTTCTTAACCATCTTATTGACCTGTCCTGCTACCTTCAGGAATCTGTGGACATTCACTCCAAAGTCCCTCACTTCATCTACACTTCTCAGTATTTTCCCATTAATTGTGTATTCCTTTGCCTTGTTTGACCTCCCCAAATACATGACCTCACACTTCTCCAGGTTGAATTCCATTTGCCACTTTTCTGCACATCTAACCAAACTGTCAATATCTTCCTGCAGCCTACAGCTATCCTCCTCGCTCGCTACCACACAGCCAATCTTTGTGTCGCTGCAAACTTCTTGTTCATACCCCTACATTTACGTCCAAATCATTAATACATACCACAAAAAGCAAGGGACCCAGTACTGAGCCCTGCGGAACGCCACTAGGAACAGACCTCCAGTGGCAAAAACACCCGTCAACAATTACCCTTTGTTTCCTACCACTAAGCCAATTTTGTAGCCACCTTGCTACATTTCCCTGGATCCCATGGGCTTTTATTTTTTTAAACCAGTCTGCCACATGGGACCTTGTCAAAAGCCTTGCTAAAATCCATGCAGACCACATCAAATGCACTACACTCATCTATCTTCCTTGTTACTTCTTCAAATAATTCAATTAAAATGGTCAAACAAGATCTTCCCTTTACAAATCCATGCTGACTATCCTTGATGAACCTGTTCCTTTCTAAGTAACAGTTAATCCTATCTCTCAGCCCACTACTGAGGTCAGACTGACTGGCCTGTAATTATTCAATCCATCCCTCGATCCCTTTTTAAACAGAGGTACAAGGTTAGCAGTTCTCCAATCCTCCGGCATCACACCTGTAGCCAGTGAGGATTGGAAAATGATGGTCAGACCTTCCGCTATTGCCTCTCTTACTTCTTTTAACAGCCTGTGGTACGTCATCCAGCCCTGATGATTTATCAACTTTCAAGGTTGCGAATCCCATTAATACTCCCTCTCTCCCTATATTTATCAAGTTCAATACTTCACACTCCTCCTCCTTAACTACAATATCTGCATCGTCCCGCTCTGCTGTGAAGATAGACACAAAGTAATCATTAAGAACAATGCCAACATCTTCCGCCTCTACATAGACACACCTTTATGGATTCTACTCTCTCCTTAATTATCCTCTTACTCTTAATGTACTGATAAAACATCTTTGGGTTGACCTTGATTTTGCTTGCTAATATTCTTTCATGCCCTCTCTTTTCTTTGCTACTTTTCTGATTGATTTCACCCTCCACTTCCTATACTCCTCCTGGCTTTCTGTAGTATTGAGTTCTCAGTGATGGACATAAGCTTTTCTTTTCTGCTTTATCGTACCCTGTAAACTCCTCGACATCCATGGGGATCTAGATCTGGCTGTCTAACCCTTTTTCTTTGTAGGAACATGTTTACTCTGAACCCCTTGAATCTCCCCTTTGAACGCCTCCCACTGCTCTGACACTGATTTACCTATTGATTGCCCTATTGTTGTTGCACTTCTCAGAGATTTGCCTGCATTTCTGCTCTGCTATCTCCCTCTGACTGTTTGGGGGTCTATAGTACACTCCCAGCAGTGGAACTGCTCCTTTTTTGCTCCTTAGCTCAAACCATATGGCCTCATTTGATCAACCTTCCAACATATCATCCCTCCTCACAGCCCTAATAGTTTCTTTGCCCAAAATTGTCACTCACCCTCCTTTCATATCCCCCTCCCTATCGCATCTGAAAACCCTGTAACCAGGCATGTTGAGCTGCCAATCCTGTCCCTCCTTAAACCATGTTTCTGTAATAGCTATGATATCATACTGCCACGTGTCTATCTGGGCCCTCAGCTCATCTCCTTTATTTGCTATACTCTTTGCATTGAAATAGATACCCCTGAGCATTGCCAAACTCTTATTTTTATTTTCTAAACTTTGTTTCCTCTGTCTTCCAGACTCAACCATTAATTTTCTGCGTTTCATTTTCAATTCTGATTTTGTCCCACTCAGTCTACCCTCAGGTCCCCATCCCCCTGCCAAACTAGTTTAAACCCTCCCCAACAACACTCGCAAAATGTCCCGCAAGGAACACAGTCCCGGTTCTCTTCAGATGCAACCCATCCGGCCTGTACAGAAATGATGTACAACCACAGCCCCACAAAAAATACAATCCACCGCAGATCAGCACTGACAGTAGCAACATCAGTGCAATAGAACAGTTTACCTATCTAGGTAGCCTTATCTTAAATGATGCCACCGTCAACAAGATCATGGTCAATTGTCTGTTCAAGGCCAACAGCTCCTGTGGCTGCCTCTCAAACTGCGTCTGGCGAAACCATTCACAACGGATCTCTACCAAAATTCAAGCATACAGAGCAGTTGCCATCACCACCCTCTTGTATGGGTCAGAATCATGGATTCTGTACAGAAAACAAATGCAATTGCCGGAGTGCTTCCATCAATGCTGTCTGCGATCCATCATTATCAGATGGCAGGACTATATCACAAACAATGAAGTCCTCAACTGAGCCAATATGCACAGCATTGAGTGCATTCTCTTACAAGGCCAATTGCACTGGGCAGGACATGTGTCACACCTGGAGGATGCCAGAACACCAAATGTAGTGCTGTATGGTGAACTATACTCCAGTAAGCGAGATCGAAGTGCACCTTGCAAATGGTTCAAAGACCAGCTAAAAAGACAGCTCTATCTGGCTGACATTGACCAATGGGTGCGGGAGCAGGAGCCTGCCGACAGAGACAGCTGGTACACAACAACCAGGAAAGCAGCCTTTCTGTTCGAAACAAACAGACGAGAGACTGCTGGAGAAAGGCGTAGACAACGGAAGGAATTTGATTATACCAGAGCCCTCCAAACCAGGAGTGCATGTGCCCCAACTGCTCAAGAGACTGCAGATCAATAACTGACCTCTTCAGTCACCAACGATCATGCCAACTACCACAGAGATGAGCCTGCCCATGATCTTCACCTGCAAAGAACCTGCCATCATCATCATCATGTTTATTAGAAAATCTTGTGTATACGCATTCTTCCTGTCTAATGTCCCATTGCCATGATTTTCTCCAACACTTTTATCCCACCATTTAATACTGAAACTGCCTAAGTAAATGAAAATTTAGAATGAATATCCTGCATGCGAACAGTTGCCAGTAGGATGTGGATTCACTTGAGTGAGGAGGTGGCAATGTGGAGTGACTTTCTTAAGTCTCCCAATCTTTCAGCATCTTGTATATACAAAAGAAAAATTAACCATTTTACAACTCAGGTAATTTGCCAGTGCAATATTTTTGGGGATACAGTGGCACAGTGGTTACATTACTTGACTGGTAATCCAGATGCCTGGACTAATGATCCGAGAGCATGAATTCAAATTCCACCACGGAAGCTGGGGAATTAAAATTCAATTAATGAAATAAATCTGGAATAAAAAACTTGTATGAACAATAATCACCAAAAACTACTGGATTGTCATAAAAACCAATCTGATTCACTCGTGTCCTATCGGGAAGTAAATCTGTCATCCTTACTCAGTCTGTCTTCTATGTGGCTCCAGACCCATAGTAATGTGCTTGACTCTTAAGTGCCCTCGGAAATGGCCTAGGAAGGCACTCAGATGTATTCAAGAAGGCAGCTCACCACCTTCCCAATGGGAATTAGGGGTGGGCAATAAATGTCGGCCTCATCAGCAGCACTGGTTGAAAAAAACTAGTTGATCTCCCATGGGGTCATTGTTAGGGAGTCGAGACAAAGTATGGTGATTTTCTGATACTAACATGGAGGTTGTTGAGAGTGTTGCAGTACCAGCTTGTAACCACACTAGATAAAAAGAGCAGTGGGATGATTGCAACTAATTTAGCAGGGGATAGAGAAAGTCCAGGTTTCAGAGGGAGGGAAGGATTCATTAACTTACTGGAACAGGAGAAGGTTTAGTTGAAATAGAAAATATAATCAGAGGAGAAAGGGAAAAGAGTCTATGAGTATCAAGATGTGAAAACACTGTTGTAGAAGGGGCAAGTGATATCAAAAAAGTGGAATCATAACTGAATGTACAAAGTGTTTAAAACAAAATAGGAAAGTTAGAAGCATTAATAACCATTGAGTGAAGTGATACCTTAGCTCCTGGAGAGAGGAAGGGAAATTTTTTATATTCCTGGTTACAACATTTTTAGGAGAGAACGAAGGGTAAAAGGGGATGGACTGGCATTGTTAGTGAAGGATTCTATCACTGTGCTCGGGCATAAGGATGTTATGGGGACTTAATTAACTCAAAATCCATCTCGGTTGAGTTAAGAAAAATTGAAGTTAACGGTACAATTCTTGGTGAACATTACAAGTCATCAAACTGTGGCTTTAACACAGAGGGGACACACTACAGACAGCTCAGAGAAATAGACACAAAAAAAACATGGTAATAGTATCGGGTGATTTTAACTATCCTAAGAAAGGCTGGAAGAAATTCATTAATTCCAGTAAGCAAAATGGAGAAAACTATACAAGACTGCTTCCTCAATCAGTTTGTTTCCAGTCCAGAAAGGAAAGCAACTTAGTTTGATTTATTTAGATCGAGGAAATTAAGTGAGGCAAATAACTGATCTGAGAATGAGACAAGACAAGACAAGAGGACCAGCGACAACAATATAGCTTTAAGTAACGTTGATGAGACCCAAACGTGAAAATGGTTCGGACCTCCTGATGCTGGCTTTGGGGGTGAAGTCGAAGCTAAAAATTACTCTAACGAGCCAAATGGCCTCCATCTGTGCTGTAAACGTTTTTGGTTCCGGAGTCAGACATCTGTAAGTGTTACAGTAAGCTCCAGGCACGTAAGTCATCAGAGTCACTGGTGCTCACTGCTTTTGGGAACAGGATATCCAGGTCTGTTGCAAAAACTTAAAAGCTTGCAGCAACGGTTTAATGCAGAGTGCACTGTTGGTGGAAAAATCTTTTCCAAGACTGGGTCAGTGCTGCATTGGAGGGGGACACAGCATGTCATGGCACCAAGGGTTCCTGACTCAGGAGTGGCAATACTTCTGGAACAAGGCAGAGCACAGACGTCGTTCCTTGTTTGGCCCTTCAAGGCACCCTCCCAGAGAAATGCAATCCAGAATCCTTCAGAGGCATTAGCACTCTGTGGCATTGCTTTCGTCACCATTCAGAGGACCTGAACTCAAATTCAGAAACAAAATTCGAGACCTGAGACAATCAATCTAGCAAGAAAAGGCTATTCCTCATGATCTTTGGCCAAGTATGCATCCCACAAAGTGTTTCCTCCTATTCAGACTAGCTTACTTCCCTTTAATTGATTACCATGCATGCCCATTTTGCAGCAGAGCACACATTGCAGCTGCAGCTTGACAATACTGACATTTTGGAAAGGCTTCACCAAAAAAAAACTCCTGCGAACAAAATTTTGTTGCCTCATAGAGAAATTAGGTCAAACTTGTATAGAACATTGGTTAGACCACACTTGTGGAGTACTGTGCAGAGTTATGGATTCCATATAATAAAAAGCATACTGTGTAAAGCATTTGTCTCTTTATTTAAAGATGTAAATGCGCTGGAAGCAGTTCAGACAAGGTTTACTAGACTAATATAAAATAAAAACAAGAAATGCTGGAACCACTCAGCAGGTCTGGCAGCATCTGTGGAAAGGATGTTTCCTCTTGTGGGAGGATCTAGAACTAGGGGTCACTTTTTAAAAACAAGGGGTCGCCCATTTAAGAGAAAGATAAGGAGAATTTCAAGGAGATTTAACATTTACGAAGGACAGGCAAAAAGAAAAAGGAGGAGGTGTTGTGCTGATAAAAGGGATGGAATAAGTACATTATTAAGAGAGGATCTAGATCAGAAGAACAAAATATCGAATCTGTTTGGGTGGAGCTAAGAAACAGCAAGAGGCAGCAAACATTGGTAGGAGTTGTTTATAGGCCACCAAACTGTAGTGTGGGGCATGGTATTAATGAGGAGATAAGAGAAGCCTGGAGCATCAGCAATGCAATAATCATGGGTGATTTCAATCTGCATATAGACTGGGTAAAGCTAACGAGCACTAATGCTGTGGAGGACGAGTTTCTGGAGTGTGTTACGGATGGTTTTCTAGAGCAGTATGTTGAGGAACCGACCTAAGAACAGGCTATTTTAGATCTAGTATTCTGTAATGAGAAAGGGCTAATTAATAATCTTATTGTAAAAGAACCTTTATGGATAAGTGACCATAAAATGATAGAATTTTATGTGATGTTTAAAAGTGAGGTAGTTCAATCTGAAGCCAGGGTGTTAAATTTAAACAAAGGGAATTAGGAACGTCTGAGGGGCAAACTGGCTGAGGTGGATTGGGAAAATACATTAAAAGGTCTGACAGTACATAGGCAATGGATAGTCTTTAAAGAAATATTACATAGTTTACAGCAACTATACATTCCTTTAAGGTACAAAAACCCTAGTCAACTGTGGATAACAAAGAAAGTTAAGGATGTATAAGATTAAAAGGAAAGGCCTCTAAAGTTCCAGAAATAGTAGTAAACCTGAGGATTGAGAGGATTTTAGAATACAGCAAAAGAGGACCAAGAAATTCATAAAGAAAGGAAGAACAGAATATGAATGTAAGCTAGCAAAAAATATAAAAATGGACTGCAAAAGCTTCTATAGTTACGTAAAAAGTTAACTTTGGCTGAGACAAAAGTGGGTCCATTACAGGCAGAGTCAGGAGAATTTATAATGGGGAATAGAGAAATGGAAGAGAAGCTAAATGATTACTTTGTGTCTGTCTTCACTGAGGAAGATACAAGAAATCTGCCAGGATTAGAGCTCAAGGGACTGACAATGAGGGATTGAAGGAAATTAGTATTCGTAAAAAGGTTGTATTGGAGAAATTAATGGGGCTGAAGGTTGATATTCTACATTCCAGAGTGTTGAAAGAGGTAGCTATGGAGATAGTGGATGCATTGGTGATCATCTTCCAAAATTTTATAGATTCTAAAACAGTTCCTACAGATTGGAAGGTAACAAATGTCACCCAACTATTTAAGAAGGGAGGGAGAGAGGAAACAGGGAACTACAGACCTATTAGCCTTACATCAGTCGTTGGGAAAATGCTAGAAGCTATTCTAAAGGATGTGATAAATGGACACTTGGATAATAATGATCTGATTGGGCATAGTCAACATGGATTTATTAAGGGAAATCATGTTTGATGAACCTGTTGGAGTTTTTTGAGGTTATGAACAGAATTGATAAAGGGTAGTTGGTGGATGCAGTGGTATTGTCACTGGACTAGTAACCCAGAGACCCAGGGTATTGCTCAGGGGACATGGGCTCGAATCCCACTACAGCAGAAGGTGGAATTTGAATTCAATTAATAAATCTGTATTTCTACAAAAAAGCTAGTCCAGTGATGGCCATGAAACCATTGTTGATTTTTGTAAAAACCCATCTGGTTCACTAATGTCCTTTAAGGAAGGAAATCTGTTGTCCTTACCTGATCTGGCCTGCATGTGACTCCAGACCCACAGCAATGTGGTTAACTCTTAAATGCCCTCTGAAATGGCCCTGCAAGTCACTCAGTTGTATCTAAATGCTACGACGTCAATAAGGAATGAAACCGGACAGACAACCCGACATCGGCCTAAGCACCGGAAACGACAACAGCAAACCCAGCCCTATCGCAAAGTCCTCCTTACTAACATCTGGGGGCTTGTGCCAAAGTTGGGAGAGCTGTCCCACAGACTAGTCAAGCAATAGCCTGGCAAAGTCACACTCATGGAATCATACCTTACAATGTCCCAGACACCGCGATCACTATTCCCACTATGTCCTGTCCTACCAGCAGGCAGAACCAGCAGAGGTGGCTGTGGTATACAGTTGGGAGGGTGCTGCCCTGGGAGTCTCAACATCAACTCTGGACCCCACAAAGCCTCATGGCATCAGGTCAAATATGGGCAAGGAAACCTGTTGATTACCACCTACTGCTCTCCCTCAGCTGATGAGTCAGTACTCCTCCAGGCTAAACAGCACTTGGAGGAAGCATTGAGGGTGGCAAGGGCGCAGAATGTACTCTGACTGGGGGACTTTAATGTCCATCACCAAGAGTGGCTCGGTAGCACTACCACTGACCGAGCTGGCCAGGTCCCAAAGGACATAGCTGCTGGATTGGGTCTGTGGCAGGTAGTGTGGGAACTAACAAGAGCAAAAAATATACTTGACCTTATCCTCACCAATCTGCCTGTCACAGATGCATTTATCCATGACAGTATTGGCACGAGTGATCCCCGCATAGACCTTGTGGAGACTAATTCCCGTCTTCACAATGAGGATACCCTCCATCATGCTGTGTGCCACTACCACTCTGCCAAATGGGATAGAGTTCGGACAGATCTAGCAATGCAAAACTAGGCATCCATGAGGCGCTATGGGCCATCAGCGGCAGCAGAATCGTACTCAACCACAATCTGTAACCTCATGTCCTGGCATATCCCCCACTCTACCATTACCATCAAGCCGGGGGACCAACCCTGGTTCAATGAAGAGTGCAGGAGGGCACCAGGCATACCTCAAAAAGAGGCGTTGATCTGGTGGAGTGACAACCCAGGACTACATGCATGCCAAACAGCGAAAGCAGCATGCGATAGACAGAGCTAAGCGAAAGCTCTGCGGTCCTGCCACATCCAATCCTGAATGGTGGAGGACAATTAAACAACTAACTGGAGGAGGTGGCTCCACAATTATCCCCATCCTCAATGATGAAGGAGCCCAGCACATCAGCGCAAAAGATGAGGCTGAAGCAGGTGCATCCACCTTCAGCCAGTAGTGCCGAGATGATGATGCATCTCGGCCTCCTCCTGAAGTCCCCAGGATCACAGATGCCAGTCTTCAGCCAATTCGATTCACTCCACGTGATATTTGGGCGGCACAGTGGCGCAGTGGTTAGCACGGCAGCCTCACAGCTCCAGCAACCTGGGTTCGAATCTGGGTACTGCCTGTGCGGAGTTGGCAAGTTCGCCCCGTGACCGTGTGGGTTTTCGCCGGGTGCTCTGGTTTCCTCCCACAGCCAAATGCTTGCAGGTTGATAGGTAAATTGGCCATTATCAATTGCCCCAATTATAGGGAGGTGGTAGGGGAATTGAGGGAAGGTGGGGATGTGGTAGGAATATGGGATTAATGTAGGATTAGTATAAATGGGTGGTTGATGGTTGGCACAGACTCGGTGGGCCGAAGGGCCTGTTTCAGTGCTGTATCTCTGTAACTGTAACATTCGCGGCTCCTCAGATACCGAAGCAGTCCGTGTAGAAATGCAGCAAGATCTGGGCAATATACAGGCTTGGGCTGATAAATGGCAAGAAACATTCGCACTACACAAGTGCCAGTCAATGACCATCTCCAACAAGAGAGAACCTAACCATCTCCCCTTGACATTCAATGGCATTACCATCACTGAATCCCCCACTATCAACATCTTGGAGGTTACCATTGACCAAAAACTGAACTGGAGTAGCCATATAAATACCGTGGCTACAAGAACAGGAATCCTTTGGCGAGTAACTCACCTCCTGACTCCCCAAAGCCTGTCCACCATCTACAAGGCACAAGTCAGGATTGTGATGGAATACTCTCCACTTGCCTGGATGGGTGCAGCTCCAATAACACTCAAGAAGCTCGACACCATCCAGGACAAAGCAGCCCGCTTGATTGGCACCCCATCCACAAACATTCACTCCCTTCACCACCGACGTATAGTGGCAGCAGTGTGTACCATTTACAAGATGCACTGCAGCAGCACACCAAGGATCCTTAGACAGCACCTTCCAAACCCACGATGTCTACCACCTAGAAGAACTAGAGCAGAAGATGCATGGGAACACCACCACCTGAAGGTTCCCCTCCAAGCCATACACCATCCCGACTAGGAACTATATCACCGTTCCTTCACTGTCACTGGGTCAAAATCCTGGAACTCCCTTCCTAACAGCACTGTGGGTGTACCTACCCCATGTGAACTGCAGTGGTTCAAGAAGGCAACTCACCACCACCTTCTCAAGGGCAATTAGGGATGAGCAATCAATGCTGGCCTAGCCAGCAAAGCCCACATCACACGAACCAATTAAAAAAAAGTATACTTGGATTTTCAGAAGGCTTTTGATAAAATCCCCCACAGGAGGTTGGTGAGCAAAATTAAAGCACATGGGATAGGAGGCAATATACTAGCATGGATTAAGGATTGTTTAACAGGCAGAAAGCAGAGTCGGAATAAACGGGTCATTCTTGCACTGGCAGGCTTTGACTAGTGGGGTACTGCAGGGCTCAGTGCTCGGGCCCGAGCTGTTCACAATATATATCAATGATTTGGATGTGGGGACTAGATGTAATTTTCCCCAGTTCGGGAATGATACAAAACTAGGTGGGAATGTGTGTTGTGAAGAAGATGCAAAGTGGTTTCAAGGGGATTTGGACAGACTTGGTGAGTGGACAAGAACATGACAGATGAAGTATAATGTGGAAAAATGTGAGGTTAACCACTTTGATAGGAGGAATAGATGTGCAGAGTATTTCTTTAATGTTAAGAGATTAGAAAGTGTCGATGTACAAAGGGGGTCCTTGTCAATAAGTCACTGAAAGCGAACATGCAAGTGCAGCAAGCAATTAAGAAGGCTAATGGTATGTTAACCTTTTTCGCAAGAGGATTCGAGTACAGGAATAGTGAAGTCTTGCTTCAGTTGTATAGAACCTTGGTTCGGCTGCACTTGGAGTACTGTGTGCAGTTTTGGCCCCCTTACCTTGAGGATATTATTGCCATAGAGAGAGTGCAATGAAGATTCACCAGACTTATTCCCGGGATGGTGGGACTGTCCTATGAAGAGAGATTGGGAAAACTGGGCCTATATTCTCTAGAGTTTGGAATGAGAGCTGATCTCATAGAAACGTGCAATATACGTAACGGGATAGACAGAGTAGATGCAGGTAAGATGTTTCCCCTGGTGGTGAGTCTAGAACCAGGGGACACAATTTCAAAATAAGGGGGAAGCCACTTAGTACCGAGATGAAGAGAAATTTCTTTACTCAGAGGGTTGTGAATCTTTGGAATTCTCTACCCCAGAGGGCTGTGGAAGCTCAGTCATTGAGTATGTTTAAAGCAGAGATTGACAGATTTCTAAATACCAATGACATAAGGGGTATGAGGTTAGTGTGGGGAAAGGCATTGAAGTGGATGATCAGGCATGATAGTACTGAATGGCAGGACAGGCTCGATGGGCTGAATGGCCTACTCCTGCTCCTATGTTCCTTTCAGAGGGTCGGGAGTCTTTGGAACTCTCTTCTTCAAAAGGCCGTGAAGCAGAGTTTTTGAATATTTTTAGGGCAGAGGTAGATTCTTGATAAGCAAGGTTATTGGGGGTTGACGGGAATATGGAGTTGAGGTAATAATCAGATCAGCCATGATCTTATTGAATGGCGGAGCAGACTCAAGGGGCCGAGTGGCCTACTCCTGCACCTAATTCGTATGTTCCTAAGAATTTTAACTCAAAATATTGCAGAGCTACAATCTTTGATTGCAACTGGCTTGTTGCTGCTATCAATTGAATTTTCCACAGAGCAGATTGTGAATTATCATTTTACTTATTTCCGAAGATAGAAAAGAACCATTCCCCTTTCATTTAAAATAAAACCATTCATCTTAGCTCCTCTTGAGCTACCCATTAATTCTCAACTTAAACAGCTAAACATCTATTGTCAATCTCAGTTTCTGCTACTTTGAGTCTCACCAACACACGTACATGCTTTGCCCACTAATTTCTCTTCCTTGTTGTCAGGAAGCAGGATGCCTCTGCATTGATTGACTGAGATGGGATTTTACTTTTTAGGGAATCAAAGGTCATTTATCATAGTTACACACCAGACACTAATTTAAGTACATGAACAGTAGCAAGTACTTCATATAGACAATTACTTAGAAATTGTCTTTCGATTAAGCTAGTGTTGATATATTTAATACAAGACACTGAAGGATTTCAATCCCTCGAAGAGATTTTTCTGTTTTTGTCTGGATTTAAAAAATAAACTTAACGCATTCATGTGTCATGCAACAAACTGGCTTATCAAATCAGCTAAATGCTGTATTACTGCATTTGAATTGTCAAATGTTATTTTTGTGACTGTATTTTCTAATGTGAATATACATTTTACAGTGGCTGGAATAACATTAGATTTTCATTTTCTGCACCTTGTACAAACAGGAAAATCATATTTATGCGTATGAAAGCTCAAGTGGCAAACACAGATAACATTACCTTTCCAGAAACAATTCTTGTTCCCTCCCTGCGCTTGAATTTCAATGAATGTAGCAATGTTCACCCAGACTTTATTTGCTACATGACTGCTGGTTGCTATGGAAACTGTGGGAATGATTAACTGAAAATCATCTGGGAATGTAAAACAGCAGAGGAGTTTTCAGCTGAGAGTTTTAGGTCACGATAATGCAAAATGACAAATGATGATCATCCTTTTTAAGTTGCGTTAAAATAAAACTTGATTACATGGCGTTATTATGGGAAACAGCCTTTGGACAGCTAGCCAAAACAAAATACATACTGAGCTACAATAACGTTTAAAATGCAATTACACTGCAATTTTAAAAATACAATAAATGGTTAGAGGTATTGGGAGTAAAATTGGTCTATGCTAGTCGCGCAGAAAAGGCTCCTGGTTTTTTTTCTTTCCAAAATATACTTTATTCATAAAAATCTGTAAAAATTACATTCCCAGTTTAAAACCGCATCAAGTCAAAAAATACAAACAGTGCAAAGTTGATCAGTTTCCTTCTATACAATCATGAGTTGCCTCACAACCCTTCCATTTCATTGTCATGCCATATACATTTTTACATTTACAGCACACAAAATTTCTCTGATACAGTTTGAGGGGTTTCCCATGGATCCAGCGTATTTTTTTTTTATTTCCAAAATATACTTTATTCATAAAAATCTGTAAAAATTACATTGCCAAACAGTTTCCAAACGGCACCAAAAAATACAAACATTGCAAGGGAGATCAGTTTCCTTCAATACTGTCATGAGTTTCTTCCCAACCCTTCCGTTTCACAATTGTCATGTCAATTACAGTTTTACATTTACAGCAATTGAGAATATTAATGATACAGTTCGAGGGGTTTCCCATGGATCCAGCCCCTCAGTCCAGCTTGGTGGGGGAACCTTACACTGTGGTCTTTCCCCATTGAGCCTTTGCTGCGGCTGCCCCAAGCTTTAGTGCGTCCCTCAGCACGCAGTCCTGGACCTTGGAATGTGCCAGTCTGCAACATTCGGTGGCGGACAGCTCTTTGCGCTGGAAGACCAGCAAGTTTCGGGCAGACCAAAGGGCGTCTTTCACCGAATTGATAGTCCTCCAGCAGCAGTTGATGTTTGTCTAGGTGTGCGTCCCTGGGAACAGCCCGTAGAGCACAGACTCCTGTGTTAAAGAGCTGCTTGGGATGAACCTTGACAAAAACCACTGCATCTCTTTCCACACCTGCTTTGCAAAGGCACATTCCAGGAGGAGGTGGGCGAACGTCTCTTCCCCACCACAGCCAACGCGGGGGCACTGTGTGGAGGGGGCGAGACTTCGGGTGTGCATGAAGGATCTGACGGGGAGGCCAGGCTCCTGTAAATCAGCAGCCCACTTCCCCCCAGTCTAGCTCTTGAACTCTCATCTTTCAAATATTTCTCTCCTATCTCTCGATTGCTCTACAAACTCATCTTGTCCATGAGACCCACCTTCTGCTCCCTCAACCCTATTCCCATTAAACTGCTGACCATCCAACTTCCCTTCTTGGCCCCCATATTAGTTTTCTCATGAACAGTTCTCTCTCAAGTAAAAAAAAAACACCCTCGACTCCTCCATCCTTGCAAACGCCTCCCCATCTCCAACCTCCCTTCCTCTCTCCAAAGACCTTGAACGTGCTGTCGCCTCCCAAACCCATGATCATCTTTCACACAACTCCATTCAGGTTACCGCCGCTGCCACAGCACCAAAAGGCTCGTACCAAAGTCACAAATGACATCCTATGTGACTGTGTCAAAGGCAAACTATCCCCCCTCGTCCTTCTTGACCTGTCTGCAGCCTTTGACACAGTTTCCCACACCATCCTCCTGCAACGTCTCTCCTCGGTCATGCAGCTTTATGGACTGCACTTGCCTGATTCCACTCTTATCTACCTAATCATAGCAGAGAGTCACTTGCAATGGCTTCTCTTCTTGCTCCCCCACTGTTACCTCTGGTGTCCCCCAAGGAGCTATCCTTTTTCAACACCCATTTTTCATTTACATGCTGTCCCTTGGCAACATCATCCGAAAACACGTCAAGTTCCACATGCACACTGACAACACCCAGCTCTACCTCACCACCACCTCTCACGACCCCTCTAAAATTGTCAGACTGTCTGTCCAATATCCAGTAGTGGATAAGCAGCCGACATGATATTGGGAACACAGACACCATTGTCTTCGGTCACCGCCATGAACTCTCTTCTCTCACCACCAACTCCATTCCTCTCCCTGGCAACAGTCAGATACTGAACCAAACACTTTGTAACCTTGGTGTCGAATGTAATGAAGAGCTCACTACCCCATATTCATACCACTGTTGATGGTTAATTATGTTATTAAAAGTAAATGGTTAATTCTGTTAAAAGTAAACAGCTGAAGGGCATTGTTCAATTAAGGATATGAAGTGAATATAAAGAGAGCCTGCTGAACACAAGAGGTTGGGTGAACAGAAGGCAGCGTTTTGTAATGCAGCACTCTGAATAAACTGACCAACAAGAAAAAGATCTGTATCTCGTTTCATCCTTCACCATTTGACTTGGAGCCATATAACAACCATCACCAAGACCAAGTCCGTAACAGCACCTGAATCGTCCCCTGGCTCAGTTCACCTGTTAAAACCCTCATCCATGCCTTTGTTACCTTCACACTTGACTATCCAATGCACTCCTGGCCAGTCTTCCATCTTCCATCCTACATAAACTTAAGCTTATCCAAATGTCAACTGTCCGTGCCCGAACTCTCACCAAATTCCATTCGCCATTCACCTCTGTGCTCGTTGACCTACATTGGTTCCCAGTTGAGCGATGCCTCTATTTTAAAATTTTCATCATTGTTTTTAAATTCTTCCTTGGTCTTGCTCCTCCCAATCTCTGTGAGCTCCTTCACCTCATCTGAGATATCTGCACTCCTCCAATTCCAGTCTCTTGCTCATTCCCGACTTTAATCACGCCACCATTAGCGGCAATGCCTTCAACTGCCAAGGCCTTGAGCTCTGGAATTTCTTTCCTAAACCTCTCCAGGTCTCTATCCATCTTTCAGATGCTCCTTCAAACCTACATCCTTGCCATCTGCCCCAATCTGTGGCTCAATGTGAAATCTTGTTTTATAATGCTCTGAAGCACTTTGGAATGTTTCACTACACTAAAGGCGCTATATAAATGCAAGTGTTGGTGTTTACACTCCACCTAATTTTCTTGAATTCAAGATCTCAGATAGTCAGCTTGTCAAACATGTAAACTCCGAACCCAAGACTTAGCAGGGATGGAGTAGTGATAGTTGGGGCTGTACTTTAACCATCCAATCACAGACAGTACCTGTGCAGAGGCCCTAAAGAGAGAGGGGCACAAATGCGCAAAGCCCAGGAAATTAAGTTCAACAGTCCAGATGGCATACAATGGCAACATGCCTTGGAAAGCAGAAACAATGAAGACAGGTTCCTTCTTTGATGAGCTAACAAAGGGTTGATGAGGGTAATGCTGTTGATGTGGTGCACAGGGACTTCCAAAAGGCATTTGATAAAACGCTGCACAACAGACTTGTGAGCAAGGTTACAGCTCATGGAATAAAAGGGACGGTAGCAACATGGATACGTAATTGGCTGAGTGACAGGAAACAAAGAGTAGCAGTTAATGCATGTTTTTCAGATTGGAAGAAGGTTTGCATTTGAGTTCCCCAGGGATTGGTGCTAGGACCCTTGCTTTTCCTGATATATATTAATGACCTCGACCTTGGTGTACAGGGCTCAATCTCAACATTTAGGCATAGAGTACAAAAGCAAGGAAGTTATGTTGAACTTGTAGAGAACAATGGTCCGGCCTCAACTGGAGTTTTGCGTCCAGTTCTAGGCACCACACTTTAGCAAGCTGCAAGGGCATTTTAGAGAATGCAGAAAAGATTCATGAGAATGGTTCCAGGGATGAGGAACTTCAGTTACATCAATAGAATGGAGAAGTTGGGACTGTTTTCCTTGGAGAAGAAAAGGTTGAGAGGAGATTTGATAGATGAGGGGTCTGGACAGAGTAGATAGGGACAAACAGTTCCCATTGGTGTAAGGATCGAGAACGAGAGGGCACAGATTTAAGCTAATTGGCAAAAGAAGCAATGGCGATATCAAGAAAAGTTTTTACATGCAGTGAGTGATTAGGAACTGGAATGCACTGCCTTACAGTGTGGTGGAGGTAGGTTCAATCAAGGCATTCGAGAGGGAATTGGATTGTTATCTGAAAAGGAAGAATGTGCAGGCTACGGGGAGAAGGTGGACAGCCTCTTGTGTAAACGTAAAGGATCCTATGTCACTCCAGAGATACTGAAGCTGTGTGTGCCCCCATGCAGCAAGGCCTGGACAACATTCAGTCTTGGGCAGATTAAGCAGGAAGTAACATTTGTGCCATACAAGTGCCAGGCAATGACCATCTCCAAAAAGAGAGAATCTAACCATCTCCCCTTGACGTTCAATGCCATTCCAATCACTGATTCCACCATCAACAACAACCAGGGTGGGCGGGGGGGAGAAGGGGGTCACCATTGAGCAGAATCTGAACTTGACCAGCCATATAAATGCTACAAGGGCAGGTCAGAAGCTGGGAATTCTGTGATGAACAACTAATCTCCTGACTTCTCAAAGCCTGTCCATCATCTACAAGGCACAACTCAGAAGTGTGATGAAATATCTCCACTTGCCTGGTTGAGTGCAGCTCCAACAACACTCAAGAAACTCAACACTATCCAGAACAAAGCAGCCCACCTTAAACATTCACCAACGCACAGTGGCAGCAGTGTGTACCATCTACAAGATGCACTGCAACAACTCATCAAGGCTCCTTCGACAGCATCTTCCAAACCCACTACCTCTACCACCTAGAAGGACAAGAGCAGCAGACGCTTGGGAACACCATCACCTGCAAGTTCCTCTCCAAGTCACACACCATCCTGACTTGGAACTATATCGCCGTTCCTTCGCTGTCGCTGGGTCAAAAACCCTGAAGTCCCTCCCAAACAGAACTGTGGGTGTACCTACCCCACATGGACTGCAGAGGTTCAAGAAGGTGGCTCACTACCATTTTCTATGGGGCAATTAGTGATGCACAATAAATGCAGCGTTACATCCTGCGAATCAATTTTTTTTTAAATCAAAGAAGAACAAGGGAGCACACCCTGTTGTCCAGGTCATTATATAATCATACAAGCAACATCTGGTCATAATTGTATTGCTGTTTGAGGGAACTTGCTGTGAACAAATTGGATTTCCTACATTACAACAGTGACTATACTTCATTAGCTGTAAAACACTTTGGGACATCCTGAGGTCATGAAAGGCATGGAACCAATTTAAGCCTTAAATCTTAAAATGCCGGCAAGAATCAAGAAAAATAAAAAAAGTAATGCCAGGGAAAAGAACTCAAAAGATAAAACAAACCCAGCAAAACCAACTAATTCACACAGCAAATTGCAGCATAGTGTTCATGAAAAAGCAAGAAAATAAACCTCTCTCTTTCAGAAGCTTACTTCAGCTGGTCAGGTCCTGGGAGTCCCATGTACCAAGTTTTTATGACCAATACTTGTGCTATCGGCAGAATCGCAGCCAAAGACATAAAGTCAAAGACTTTACACTTAAATGTTAAAATGAAGCCTGATTACTCCATTCCCAAATTCCCCATTAGAAAATCTAACACCTGCACATCGGTCACACACCCAACAGAGCCTCAAAAATCATGCTGCTGATTGTGATTGATCCAATTAAGCACCATGTTTCAAGTCAGTGGGTGCATAGCACTTTTGAAATGTGATGCATTTCATAACTGTGACTCTGCAGTTACAAGTCTTCAAATTATATCAATGCATAGATGGATAAATAGATTACAAAATAGAAAGTTAGACAGACAGAAGTTAAAAGTTGGCTCATTAGGAATTTAGTAAACATTCTGAAATTGAGCTATTTGTACCTCTTTAAACAGTTTAGGGGGTGCTGCCAAAGCCTTCTCTTCTTCTAGATACTGTACCCACGACCACGACTTTTTCTTTCCAGTAAGTGGCATGGCTAACAAGAAAAAGAATACGTTTTGTTACAGCAAAGCACAAGGAAAAATTCAGGATTAGGATATATACAAGTCAACATCTCAATTTTAGAGGAATTTAACTGAATCAATTTATCTCAAATGCACTCAATTCACTAGGTAACCGATGAAATCAACAGCACGCCTTACATACCATTATATTTTCTTGTCCGACTTTGACAATCTTTGCCTAAATTTTCAGCCTTTCGTCTGATGATTTTCTTTGAATGGAATTGGGAGAGGTGGAGCCAAGAAATTGGTTGGGGACCCATTCTTTGCGACCATGTTAACAATCCTCCATTTTCAGCCAAAACTGATTGGTTATGTGCAACATATCAGCCCAAACATTGGCAGGCATCTTCTAATGATATTCAAATAAATCAAGTTTGCCATGCAATATTATTTGTCATTTGCACCAGAGCAACAGTGGACTTAAGGGACACCTATTTGGTCATGGCAGCCAGCAACGCTATGGTGGTGTGAGTATATTCAGTTTTAAAGAGTGAAAAGTCTGTGCAATTAACAGCAGGGCCAACTTGGGAAAAAAATGTTTTAACTTTAACCACCAGCACAAAGGACGTAGTTTACTCCACCCCCATCCACAAGGACTCCTCATAGAATGCTGGGGAGCTTGCCAAAATGATTTAAGCCAGATTGAGGCCAAATAATGAGCTAGGGTCATGGATGCATCTTGGTAATTACCATAAATCCAAATCCTACAATTCCCTCCCTAATCGGCACCCAAACTCGACAATAGTCGAAAATACAGACTCTTGCTTTTTGTTTCTCACAATAATTTCACAAGTCTTCTGTAATGAATTAATAAGTGATCAGCAACTCATTTGTAAATATAATTAAAATATGTTTTAGGCAGAAAAAGCAATTGGATGAAGCAGCTATCCTCACAATCACATGTCTGTGATTTGAGGCTTCCTGCCTTGACCCTTTTTGCAAGATGAAGGTCATCCTATCTATTGAAACACACCACGTAGATTTTCAACTTCATCACTAGGGCAGTAATCTGGCAGAGCGGATCACTCACCTTTTATGGAACCTGTCCAAATTTACATTACATTTATTTAAATGATTTCAGGCGGATTCTAAAAAGGCAAGCCAATTAATTTAGGTTATAACCAAAAGTGGATTGATCCCTAATATTCAAAACCACTTCAAGTAAAAAGATTACATTTCCGATCACTAGGCCTGAGGGTTGGAGAAAGTCCTTTTTGCTGAGTATTTAGCACAACAAAAAGAATCAGCAATTAGAACCATCAGTTAGTTATACTTGTGACTAGCACTTTTAATATTTAAGCTCTAACTTGTCATAAAGATGCCACAAGTAAATCAGATTAAACTGAAGTTCACTTGCAACAGCTTGTAGATCGGTTCTCCCTGGCCTGCAATGAGGTTGAACTGAAAATCAGCATCAGGAAGACCAAAGTTGTGGGTCATGATATTGAGACTCCACCTTCCATCACCATTGACAACCTCCTTCTGGAGGTCGTCGACAGCTTCACATATTGTGGATCAGCAATTGGCAGCTGACATGAGGCGGTGGCTCGACTTAGCTCTCCACGGATGCTGTCGGACCTGCTGAGTATTTCCAGCATTTCTTGTTTTTATGCCAGCAACCTGTCCCTTGATGCCAAAATCAGCACCAGGATTGCCAAGGCTGCAGCTGTCATGTCAAAGTTCAGAAGGCGAGTGTGGACCAACAACAAATTAACCGAAAATACAAAGCTTCGCAGATACCTTTCTTGTGTTCTCCGCACCCTCCTATGCAGCAGCGAAGCATGGACAAATTATGCAAGGCAAGAAAAGTGTCTGAACAGCTCCCACCTCCACTGCTTCAGACGAATATTGGGCATCTCCTGGCAGGAAAGAGTGCCACGTATGGAAGTACACCAGCATGCAGGCATCCCCAGCATGTTTGCCCTTGAGAGTCAGCTTCGGCTCTGTTGGCTGGGTCATGTGAGCTGAATGGATGACGGCCACATTCCCAAAGACATGCTCTATGGCGAGCTTGCTATTGGCACGAGACCACCAGGTCGCCCATGTATGTGATACAAGGAGGTCTGCAAGCGAGACTTCAATTTGACCAGGACTGGAGTCAATGCTTGGGAAGCCCTTGCTGCTGACCTGGAGACAAGCAGTCAGGAAGGGGATGGAAAAGGGGAGGACAAAACAAACGACCAGAATATGTGGGAGGCTTTTAAACAGAGGTTGATTAGCGTGCAGGAGAGACATGTTCCTGTGAAAATGAGGGGTAGAAATGGCAAGATTAGGGAACCATGGATGACAGGTGAAATTGTGAGACTAGCTAAGAGGAAAAAGGAAGCACACATAAGGTCTAGGCGGCTGAAGAAAGACGAAGCTTTGAAAGAATATCGGGATTGTAGGCGCAATCTGAAACGAGGAATTAAGAGGGCTAAAAGGGGTCATGAAATATCTTTAGCAAACAGGGTTAAGGAAAATCCCAAAGCCTTTTATTCATATATAAGGAGCAAGAGGGTAACTGGAGAAAGGATTGGCCCACTCAAGGACAAAGGAGGAAAGTTATGCGTGGAGTCAGAGAAAATGGGTGAGATTCTAAACGAGTACTTTGCATCGGTATTCACCGAGGAGAGGGACATGACGGATGTTGAGGTTAGGGACAGATGTTTGATTACTCTAGGTCAAGTCGGCATAAGGAGGGAGGAAGTGTTGGGTATTCTAAAAGGCATTAAGGTGGACACGTCCCCAGGTCCAGATGGGATCTATCCCAGGTTACTGTGGGAAGCGAGAGAGGAAATAGTTGGGGCCTTAACAGATATCTTTGCAACATCCTTAAACACGGGTGAGGTCCCGGAGGACTGGAGAATTGCTAATGTTGTCCCCTTGCTTAAGAAGGGTAGCAGGGAAAATCCAGGTAATTATAGACTGGTGAGCCTGACGTCAGTGGTAGGGAAGCTGCTGGAGAAGATACTGAGGGATAGGATCTATTCCCATCCGGAAGAAAATGGGCTTATCAGTGATAGGCAACATGGTTTTGTGCAGGGAAGGTCATGTCTTACCAACTTAATAGAATTCTTTGAGGAAGTGACAAATTTGATTGATGAGGGAAGGGCTGTAGATGTCATATACATGGACTTCAGTAAGGCGTTTGATAAGGTTCCCCATCGTAGGCTGATGGAGAAATTGAAGGCGCATGGGGTCCAAGGTGTACTAGCTAGATGGATGAAGAACTGGCTGGGCAACAGGAGACAGAGAGTAGCAGTGGAAGGGAGTTTCTCAAAATGGAGACGTGTGACCAGTGGTGTTCCACAGGGATCCGTGCTGGGACCACTGTTGTTTGTGATATACATTAATGATTTGGAGGAAAGTATAGGTGGTCTGATTAGCAAGTTTGCAGACAACACTAAGATTGGTGGAGTAGCAGATACTGAAGGGGACTGTCAGAGAATACAGCAGAATATAGATAGACTGGAGAGTTGGGCAGAGAAATGGCAGATGGAGTTCAATCAGGGCAAATGCGAGGTGAAGCATTTTGGAAGATCCAATTCAAGAGTGAACTATACAGTAAATGGAAAAGTCCTGGGGAAAATTGATGTACAGAGAGATTTGGGTGTTCAGGTCCATTGTTCCCTGAAGGTGGCAACGCAGGTCAATAGAGTGGTCAAGAAGGCATACGGCATGCTTTCCTTCATCGGACGGGGTATTGAATACAAGAGTTGGCAGGTCATGTTACAGTTGTATAGGACTTTGGTTCGGCCACATTTGGAATACTGCGTGCAGTTCTGGTCGCCACATTACCAAAAGGATGTGGATGCTTTGGAGAGGGTGCAGAGGAGGTTCACCAGGATGTTGCCTGGTATGGAGGGCGCTAGCTATGAAGCGAGGTTGAGTAGATTAGGATTATTTTCATTAGAAAGATGGAGGTTGAGGGGGGACCTGATTGAGGTGTACAAAATCATGAGAGGTATTGACAGGGTGGATAGCCAGAAGCTTTTTCCCCAGAGTGGGGGATTCAATTACAAGGGGACACGAGTTCAAAGTGAAAGGGGAAAAGTTTAGGGGGGGATATGCGTGGAAAGTTCTTTACGCAGAGGGTGGTGGGTGCATGAAACGCATTTCCAGCGGAGGTGGTAGACGCGGGCACGATAGCGTCTTTTAAGATGTATCTAGACAGATACATGAATGGGCAGGAAGTAAAGAGATACAGACCCTTAGAAAATAGGCGACAGGTTTAGATAGAGGATTTGGATCGGCGTAGGCTTGGAGGGCCGAAGGGCCTGTTCCTGTGCTGTAATTTTCTTGGTTCTTTGTTCAGAAGGCAGAAAAGAGAGCCCGGTAGAAGGAAAAAATGTCAGCCAGCCTTGGGCCAACAGGATTTATCTGTGCCAGTTGCGGAAGGGATTGCCAATCACAAGTCGGCCTCTACAGCCACAACAGACGATGTTCAATCAAGAAGTGGCATACACCCAGGCGCAGTCCACCATCTCCTGAAACTGATAGATGCCATCACAACACACTACCAGCAGTAAAATAATATGCAATGTACTTGAAATTAAAAAAACTGAATACCCTGTTTAGAGAGCTTGGAATCTGGGTCAGAAAGTCGACTGTTTTTGAAGCTACTGTGGTTAGTCAGCACTGCAGACATTTTTATCTTCATTTTTCCATCACCTTGCACTTCCTCCTGCAGAAAAATCAAGTTAATAACGTTTCACTCATGAAATGCAGCTCAAAAGAAAATATCAGTGTCATGCAGGCCCCCACCTGCCAAGAATGAGGCACATTAATTTTGCCACATGGTCATTGAATTTAAATTCTTGCTGGGAAGAAGAGAAGGCCTGTGACAAGGGGTTGACAAGACATTTTTGCATATTAACAGACACTGTTTGAGAACAAAGGAACTATCCCCTGCTCCAATACAATCCAGAAACAGACGTGATCAAACCAGTTAGTCACATGACTAACCTGCTTGGCAGTCTGCGTTTTTCTTTGAATTGTACAGCTTGAACTAACAGTCTGCAGAAAGCTGTTCGCTCCTGGATTGAAAAGACCTCTCCTGGCTGGCTCGCCACAGCCTCTCCTGTCTGCTCCCATCTCTTTCTCATGGAACTCCAAAACCCACTGAGGTCAAATGAACCCCGAGAGAGAAAAGTCTCCTACAGTGAACAAGGTTTAACAAGAATACTGGGCCCCAATGAAAAGCAAGATCTACCTACAATCATGGACTCTACAGTGAGCTCGAAGAACCATAACAACTCTTCAGATATCGCCTCAAACTTTTCCACTTTATTTTTCTTCTGCTCTTATCTGTCTCTATTTGCTGTGTGCATCATGTATGCATGCTAGCGTGGGGCACGTTGTGTAACCGTAGGCATTAACCGAATTAGAGTTTAGGTTTAAGTTTAATAAATTTCAACTTTTCTTCTTTAAACCTAAGAAAGCTTGTTTGTGCTGTTTTTTTTTTTGCTTTATAATTGGAAAGTGGGGAACAAGGATTCACCAAGGGAGAGCTAAAAACACTTTAAAATAAAACCGTCACATTAAGACCAGGTGAAGGTTGAAAAGGAACTCTAGACCTCTTTCTCACCTCATCCTATCATTCAGTCTGTCTTTTTAAAAGTTGAATTTTGCACCTTGTCTGACAACATCACAAGTGCCATGCTTCAGTTTCTGCGGCTGCAGAAAATGATCTCTTCCACACTAGACCACAAATTAATACCCCTTGGGTATGCCAGATGCATTTGCAATTTGCACCACAGTAATGTGCTTTTGTTACCACATAATAACATATTTTGTTCCAAATTAAAATGACCCCTACTAGGGCTTTTGACTTCAATAATACTGTTCTACAAATCATTTTAATATGGTAAGATTACATTTTCCTACCGAATATTGATCTTGCATTAAATATATGCAAAATATGCAACATTAAGCATGAAGGTTTTCAAAGCAATATAGTTCAAATAAATGGGAAAAATGTGGTCAGTCTGAAGCCTGTTAATTCTTCACCAAAACTCAAATCTGATGTGTATAATTCTCGCTGTAGCTCACAGTAATCATTAGCATCATTAATTTCAGTTTAAACATAATATTCAATCATTGCAAGCAACTGTACAATTCTCACATTTGTCTGAAAACCCTGTTAGTAATGTGCAGGTTTTATTAACAGCATAGATCTTTTCTTCACTGAGCATTCTTGTTTGGCTTCTAAGTTTTGATTAAAATGTAGAACACATAATATTCTCTTCCTCGTGTTTATATTACTGCAATTATTTATTGCTCAAGCATCACAAACATTTAATACAATACTCCACTACAGAACTTTTGCTTCTCACCTGTACAGTTAACATAAATTCAATAATTTTGGATGTTAAAATATCTGAGCATCTCTATACTCTTATTTATTGATTTCTCATTTTTGATGCAGCATTTGATACAGCATTCTGGGCTCTCAGCCTCCCTTTCACCATGCTCAATGCACCAACTGCATCATTGCTCTCCTCTTCTATCAGGCACCAATGCAGTGCCACCCACGCATAAAGAATGGCTTAGTGTAGAGTATAAGTTGGGATACATAGCACAAGTGGTGAAGAGACTGATGAGGTTGCTGATTAACAGTCAAGTATAGCTGTCCAGTGGGACAAAAAATATCTGCTTTGGTTGAGGAACAATTCTACCTGGATCTCAGAGGTCCAGCATGTAAAAAGGTTCACAAAGCATCTAAATGACATTGAGGCTCTCAATGAGGGGTTCAGACATGTCCAGCAGATGGTGGCTCAGATCGCAGAGTCTGCTGCCTAGATCTGCAAAGCAGATGTCTGCAATCCAACATAGAGTGTGAGAGAGCTTCAGTACGAACTGCACCATAGAAATCTCAGCCACAACATCGCTGGGATGTTTCAGGTGGCTTAGCCTACTGGCCCCGATCTCCCTCTGGCTGTGTAAGAGAAAGAACCTTTCCAATGTCAAGATTGCGAAGTACACAGCAAGCCATGATGATTTGGGAAACCTTTGCAAGTCTATACTCGAGTGCACCGCAACGGAGCTAATATATGAAGAATAAATCTTAAGTGCTCATCATTTTGCGGAGACAACAAAAACTGAAATATTTACTCAGTGCTTGTTTAAAAGAAATGCTCTGCTTATACCCTGTGACAACAGAAAATGCAGTCTTCAACAAGAAAGTCTTTTCAAAGCAAAAGCGCCATTTAGATCACTGATCTGCCCATTACCAGTGTTCAGATGACTATTGCTCTGCTGGGGCTGTATGAAAGAAAATTCAATTATAAGAATGCCAATAGATTCAAAGCAACCAGGGTGGGCAAACTCAGAGCAAATTTGGGGTCTCAGGAGTAAGAGGTTATAGTGTCATATCATCAATGCAGTTCTTTGTTTTTCATTTAACTCAAGAATACAGTTTAACCATCACTGAGTCTGTGCACTTGGCCTGTAAATGATGCTTACACTGCAGTTACCAATCTCAAATGGGAAAGGAAATACCAGTTCCAGACAAGCATTACACTGTTTGCACCATTGGGTTCAGGTAGATTTTCTGTTTCATTTCACCTTGTTACTTGGTTCCCAAGTTTGGCTGAAGAAGAAATTTGGTTGTTTGGGGGGGGGGGGGGGGGGGTGTGCAGGGGGAAGAGACCCATTCCATCAGGCCTCTGCCCCCACTAAGCTGCCCTGGGATCTTTGGGGATCCCAAAATGGTTGGGAGTGGGCCTGCATCTGCAGTAGACATAGAGCCAGCATTAGGATGCAGATAAGATGAGTTGGAATGCTTATGGCACATTTCATTTTTGCATGAGGACATGAGTACACCCAAATGAGTACACCCAAGGGCCTTCAAACAAATGGGTTTTGTGACTGCCTGGCTGCTATGGGTTGGGCTGTGACCAGATTTACATTACAAATTTAGCATTTAGCAACTTTCTGCCAACATCAAAATAGTTAATTAAATACAACATGGGATGTAGACCACTGCAAAATTTAAACTTCAGGCTTGATTAAACCTTGCTTCTCAAAAATATGCCACTGTGTAACAAGGTAAATATCTAAGACATCAACAAACCACATGGCCATCTTCAAAATCTTCATCAGAGTCTTCCTTTGGGTTCACACTCACTTTCCTCTTGCGTTTTTTGATACATTTCAGTATTGTTTCAACATTTTGCTTCACTGGTGCACGGTCCACAACGGTTTGTCTGTTGAAGAATCTTAGATTAATTACGACTTAGATATTCAAGCTCCAAAAATATTACACACAAGTTTAAGTATTGCATTAAGATTACAGTTATTTAATATTGTAATCTTTGATTAGTCTGTTTTTATACTGCTATATTTTATAAGGACACCACTGAAAACAAAAAAGATAAACGGGCTATGGAAAAATTAAGCAGGGCACCCTAGAAAAGTAAGTTGTCTAGTGTTGCATGAACATTTTATAGATATGAAATTTGTATGAATAAATAATGCATCTATAAATAAAAGGATTTCAGATTGTGCTTTTTCTTAAGATTCTGAACAAAATGCAGAGTCATACGCCTGATAGTGAAATCTGGCTATTATTTCAATCATGCGAAGTGGGTTAGTATTGTGCTTTATGTAGTCTTTGAGCGTGAAATAAATCAAAACCAAATCAAAATCCTCTTCTAATCTAAAATATCTTGACATGTTAAAAACTACCATTAGCGTAATTTGGTATAAAGTCTTCCAAAAGGAATTACTGGGTACCCTGCATTGAGGCACTCAATGGCCATTCTTCAAGGAAAAAAGAGGTGCCTCAGCTGCATGGAATTGCTGGGCCTATACACACTACAGGCCTGGGCCCAGCTCTACTCCATCCCTGCAATGCTCCAGAAATCCTGGGGAACGTAAAGCTGAAAATTTGAAGGAATCTGTTAAGAGGGCAGCACTATTGTGCCAAAACAATAGGTGGAAGAACAGAGCAAACAAGTGCAGGTAGAAAGTGTGGGGAGATGGTAGTGTAGTGGTAATATTACTAAACTAGTAATTCAGAGGCTCAGGCTAATGCCCTGGGGACATGGGTTCAATTCCCACCAGACCTAGCAGAGATGGTGGCACAGTGGTATACAGTCGGGAGGGAGTTCTCCTGGGAGTCCTCAACACGACTCCGGGCCCCATGGAGTCTCATGGTATCAGGTCAAACCTGGGCAAGCAAACCTCCTGCTGATTTCCACCTACCTCTCCCCCACCTCAGCTGACGGATCAGTGCTTCTCCATGTTGAACAGCACTTGGAAGAAGCAGGAAGGGCATTAAGGGCACAGAACATACTCTAGGTGGGGAACTTCAATGTCTTCCACTAAGAGTGGCTCGGTAGCACCACTACTGACTGAACTGGCTGAGCGCGAAAGGATATAGCTGCTAGACTGGGTTTACAGCAGATGGTGAGAGAACCAACAAGAGGGAAAAACCTACTTGGCTTCATCCTCATCAATCTACCTTTTGCAGATGCATCTATCCATGACAGTATTGGTAGGAGTGACTACCACACAGTCCTTGTGGAGATGAAGTCCCGACTTCATACTCAGGGTACCCACCATCATGTTGTGTGGCACTAGCACCTTGCTAAATCGGATAGATTTCGAACCAATCTCGCAACTCAAAACTGGGCATCCATGAGACGCTGTGGGCCATCAGCAGCAGCAGAATGGTATTCAATCATAATCTGTAGCCTCATGGCCTGGCATATCCCCCACTCTAACATTACCATCAAGCCGAGGGACCAACCCTGGTTCAAAGAAGAGTGCAGGAGGGCATGCCAAGAGCAGCACCAGGCATACCTCAAAATGAGGTGTCAACCTGGTGAAGCTACAACACAGCACTATCTGCGTGCCATACAGCGGAAGCAGCATGCAATTGACAGGGCTCAGCAATCCCACAACCAATGGATCAGTTCAAAGCTCTGCAGTCCTGCCACATTCAGCCATGAATGGTGGAGGGCAATTAAACAACTGGCAGGAGGAGGAGGCTCCACAAACATCCCCATCCTGAACAATGGGGGAGCCCAGCACATCAGTGCAAAAGATACGGCTGACGTATTTGCATCCAACTTCAGCCAGAAGTGCCGAGTGGATGATCCATTGCAGCCTCCTTTTGAGGTCCCCAGCATCACAGATGCCAGTCTTCAGCCAATCCAATTTCCTCCACATGATATCAAGAAACGACTGAAGGTACTGGATACTGCAAAGGCTATGGGTCCTGACAACATTCTGTCAATAATACTGAAGACCTGTGCTCCAGAACTAGCCGCGCCCCTACCCAAGCTGTTCCAGTACAGCTACAACACTGGCATCTACCCAGCAATGTGGAAAATTGCACAAAAAGGACAGATCCAACCTGGCCAACCTGATCTACTCCTGATCATCAGCAAAGTGATGGAAGGGTCGTCAACTGTGCTATCAAGTGGCACCTGCTTAGCAATAACCTGCTCAGTTTGGGTTCTGCCAGGGCCACTCAGCTCCTGACCTCATTACAGCCTTTGTCCATACATGTACAAAAGAGCTGAACTCAACAGGTGAGATGAGAGTGACTGCCCTTGACATCAAGGCAGCCTTTGACGAGGTATGGCATCAAGGAGCCCTAGCAAAACTGGAGTCAATGGTAATCAGGGGGAAAACTCTCCGCTGGTTGGAGTCTCACCTAGTACAAAGGCAGATGACTGTGGTTGTTGGAGGTCAAACATCTCAATCCCAGGACATCACTGCAGGAGTTCCTCAGGTTAGTGTCCTGGACCCAACCATCTTCAGCTGCTTCATCAATGACCTTCCCTCCACCATAAGGTCAGAAGTGGGAAAGTTCGCTAATGATTGCCCGATGTTCAGCACAATTCGCGACTCCTCAGATCTTGAAACAACCCAGGTTCATGTGCAGCAAGACCTGAACAACATTCAGGCATGGGATGATAAGTAGCAAGTAACATTCATGTCACGCAAGTGGTGGGCAATGACCATCTCAAACAGGAGAGAATCTAACCATCTCCCCTTGATGCTTAATGATATTATCATCGCTGAAACTTCCATGATCATCCTAGGAGTTACCATTGACCAGAAACTAAACTGGACCAGCCATATAAATACTGTGGCTGCAAGAGCAGATCAGAGGCTGGGAATTCAGCAGGCAGTAACTCATCTCCTTATTCCCCAATGCCTATCCACCATCTACAAGGCACAAGTCAGGAGTGTGAAGGAGTGAATACTCTCTACTTGCCTGGATGGGTGCAGCTCCAACAACACACAAGAAGCTTGACACCATCCAGGACAAAGCAGCCCACTTGATTGGCACCCCATACAGCACATTCAACATTCACTCCCTTCACCACTGACAAACCGTGGCAGCAGTGAGTACCATCTACGAAGATGCACTGCAGCAACTCACCAAGGCTCCTTCGACAGCACTTTGCAAACCCGTGCCTAGAAGTACAAAGGCAGCATATGCATGGAAACACCACCACCTGCATGTTCCCTCCAAACCACTCACCATACTGACTTCGGACTATATTGCCGTTCCTTCACTGTCGCCTGGTCAAAATCCTGGAACTCCCTTCCTAACAGCACTGTTGGTGTACTTACATCCCGAGGACTGCAGCAGTTCAAGAAGGCAGCTCACCACCACCTTCTCAAGGGCAAGTGGGGATGGGCAATAAATGCTGGCCTAGCCAGTGAAGTCCATATCCCATGAACGAAAAGAAAAAATATTAAGCCACACGTCTGGGACTGCTTTTATTGCTGGCATTACAGGAAAAATGCTATGACGTGGTGACGAAAATTATGGGTTACTTCATGGTGAGGGCGAAGCCTCTGGGTGGATGTATATCCTTCATTGGCAGCAAGTGATCTGATGTTTCAGGCTGCATCTTGCATGGATGTGTTAGCAGGTACCTCAGACTCACCTCTGTGCCATTCCCACTCCCAAACACTATTCCTCTAACTTTGGTTCAAAAAAATGTAACTCACTGCAAGAAAGCAAAAGATTGTGCAGATTAGTCTTAAAGGAGGTTCATCCTTGAGGTTCAACTGAGCAGGATATTCCCCTCTAAAATTGATGTTTGCATGAAGTAAGAGAGAGGAGTTCAGTGCTAGTGGGAGTGTAAACTAACACAGGACCTCGATTTACCACCACCTGAAACAGGGCATTGCCAACAGTACGACACACAAAGAGCGGCAATGGAGTTTCAACAAGATTATCTGCTTAAGTCTCTGAAGTGCAGTATGAACCCAAAATTCTTTTCACTTAGAAGTGAGAGTACCAGTTCTCAGCCAAGACTAGCGCCATGGGAGTGGAGAGTAGCCTATGTAACGTGCTTGTTCAAGAAGATACAAGGATTAACCAAATAACTATTGGCCAGTTAGTCTGTCAGTTCTGGGCAAACATTTAGAATCCATATTTCTTGATAAAATTAGTGAGCATTTAGAAATGCATGAATTGACCAAGATAGCCAGCATGCTATCCTTGCTGTGTCCCATACCCAGAACATTAGCTTTGTCAATACATTTCAACAGTATATTCCCTAGAACCAAATCATCTATATCTTGCAAGAACAAAAGTGGACCCAGCACTGACTCCTGGGGTACTCCAGCTGCAAGACTTCTCCATTCCAAGCAACACCTACGTACCCTAACTCTCAGCTTCCTTTCTGTTAACCACCTTTCTATCCACATTGCTAAATTTTCTCTTGTAACATGCATATCAAACAGGTTTTGAAAATTAATATACACATCTACTGCAGTCCCATTTGCTATCTGCTGTATTCAGCCCAGGAAGCCTCTCTCTCCAAATGACACATGTGGCAGAAAGCAGGCAGGCACTACAGCATCAGATGTGGTCAAAGGAGTTGAACAGCCATCTCACTGTCTGGCACAACTAGGCAGAGGGGACCTGACCCACAGAGTTCTGATGAAAGGTCACAGATCTGAAATCTAACTCTGTTTCTCTCTCCACAGATGCTGCCAGACCTGCTCAGTATTTCCAGTATTTTCTGCTTCTATTTCAAACTCAGATGGAGATTTGGCAGCCAGCACTTCAGCAATTAAGCTATTTTTCCAGGGTTTTTGTGGATCTTCTACCAAGGTTATGGCAGACGAGCAGAAGAACCCCTGAGGTAATTCACCCCCACTTAGTGGGCAGTCAGTGAGCACTTGTAGCTTAACAAATTGGGTTTAATTTATAACTTTGACCAGATTGAAAGTCATGCAAAATGCATTGATTTCTGCACCTGAATTTTCAAAATATGCTCTCATCACACAAAGTTTTGCACCAGAAGCACGAATTGATAATATTTAATTCAATATTCCAAGTGTGGTCACACCACTTCTTTAGAGTCTCACTATTACTTCCTCAGAATTGTACTCCAAGGACCTAAATATATACTTTACCATTCAACTTGGCTTGAAACTGCCATTATACAATGTGATGACAGTTTTGGTGTTTAAAATTCTGTTCCCAAGTAACAGGCCCACAATAAAAACAGTTAGCTCTTTATTTTAGCATTAGGTTTTGCAGAGTCTCGAAGTAGCTTTTCGCTCCTACTTACTTATCTTCGCATAGCTGCTGACAGTTTGTGCGACAGAAACAATCACTTTGATTGAATTCGTCCATTGCTCCATATCTTCCACAGTTTTCACAGCAGCAGATGCCTTCCATGTGGGACAAGTCATTTCCGCAACCACCTGCAGTATTGTCTTCTGTTGTAACACCCAATAAAGAAACAACGAACAATTCAGTATGGTAATGATATACAATCGGCACACTTCATTACTGCAGCTAATAAAAAAAACCTTCACCCTCATCACTCATCATTACAAAGTTCCTCATGCTCCAGTGAATTCACTTTAAGGTCTTTGTCCTCCATGACCTTGTCCCACCCTACTTCAGCAATCTCCTCCAGCCACAAGTCCCACTACGTGCTGCCAATTCTGACACTGGCCCCCTCTCATAGCTCCACACTCCTCCATTCGTGGCAGCTCCCTCAATACACCCCATCCCTGGGGCTCTTTTTTCCAGTCTTCAAAAGCTTAGTTAAGACCTTTCTCCTTCATTTTACCCTTTCTCCTCCTGCTTAGTGACTAGTGTCTGTCAATCATTCCAGAAAGTATTTTGATAACTCTCTAAACTAGGAATACAATAAAAAATACACACTTAATTCAGTCACACATTTTTAAAATAGGTGCTCTTGTCCAACATCTATCCATAAACTAATATCACTAAAAGAGATTATCAGGTCATATATCTCATTGCTGTTCATGAATCCTTCTACGCAAATTGGTTGCCACGTTTCCCTACATTATAATAATGGCAACACTTCAAAAGTATTTAATTGCTTGTGAAGTGTTTTGGACATTGCAGAAGTTGCAGAAGGCGCTGTATTAATGCAAATTCTTTGCTTCTTTCTTCAGGCTTATGCTCATTCTTTCCCAGAGCCTCAAAACTGTTTTTTCTTCCGACTATCACCAGTTTTTTTTAAACCCATCTTGGCATGAACTAGATGTATAACTTAATCCAGAATATATTTGAAGGAATTGTGATCCTGCTTTATTTTGATACTGTGTTGTTACTCTAACCTTAAAAAGGTTAGATTTAGAAAGGTACTTAATTCTCCAAGAGACAAGTGAAGGAGTATTTCAAACACTTTCCTTTGGAATACTTAAATATTTCAAATATTTTCTTCACTCAGAATCTCTGTACCTTTCATTTGGAAATATATCTTAATTATATTCGAGAGATGGCTTGGATCAAAAATATTCCATGACTGCTGTCTATGAAAATCCATGATTGCCCACAAAGAGAAAACAATCACTTTGTTTTTCTAACTTCTTGTGTGTCTTTTCCCTCTTTACAGATATGCATTATTCCTCCCGAAAATGGTCACAGAGTTCTGCTAATGGCACTATGAGATACACAATCATATTTCAGGCAATCCTACTTCTAATTTTTCTTCCTTCCTGTGAGAATTACCTACTCCTGATAACACAACAAATTTCAAGTCTAGTCTGTGATAAGTCCTCAAACAGAAATCTTGTTTATATATTGTCCTTTTCCCATTAGCCGAGGAGATTGAATCCGGCCCAGACTGGTGGGAATTAAGAATCCTCTGTTTAACTGCAAGATCCAACATCAAACATGTTTGGCTAATCTCAATCCATTAACATCAGAGATGCTAAATTATACCAAAAATTGCCCACATTTCCTGCATTAAGAGCAGTATAAGGCTGACTGGTATAGAATATGGAGTAATTCACAGTGGTGATTTAGGACACTGGGGATAAGCTGTGTAATTGTGCCAAAGGGTTTTACTGTGCATCTGCCCATCATATAGCTGATCTGGCAATGCTTGATGTCAACACTCGGCATCAAAAGTAGTAAAATGCTTCATTTTATTGCACTGGCAGCAGATTTGGGTGTGTATCCCCCACCACGGAGGATAATTACCCTACACACAAATAATGAGGACTGATCAGTCCCAGAAATTGGACCACAGACATCATTAGACCAAAGACAGTGCTGAGAGGCCAGGGAGAACAGCGGGGATCTTGGGGCCAGGAATGGCAGCGATCCAGATAATGCTCTGCAGAAAGTAACTTTCTCCAGGTTGCCTCAGGGAAGACCACTGTTGCAGTAGAAACCTGAAGTAGGAGCTGGATCCCTTAAAGACATATGCAAACAGCCTAACAACTAACTTAAACATGAGCAAAGGACATCTCATGCTTGTCCTCGCCTAACATGGCCTTCAGAGATCGCATTGCACCTGAAAAATTGTTGTTATGTAACTCAATTTCTAGGCCAATATCTGATCTGCACCTCTGCTATCGCCACAAATTTAACTGGGAACGTGCTACAAGGACGAGTGAATAGAAATCCATGGGCTACCATTACACTGGGTTGCAATCTGACTGCAAATATCCTACTGCATAATTTTTTTTTTTTAAAAGCATCAAACACTAGCCTCAAAATGTTTATTTCAGCATCGTTTTTTTTTAAAAGCATCAAACACTCGCCTCAAAATGTTTATTTCAGCATCGGAGTGAGCCAAGGCCTTCAGGTAGTGAGTGGTTGGGGACTGAAACCAGCAGAGGATCCACTACTGGATTCTCCGTCCAAAAAAAGTGCCAGCAAGTATTTTGCCACCACCACTGGCACAGTGGCGTAATGGTTAGCACCGCAGCCTCACAGCTCCAGCGACCCGGGTTCAGTTCTGGGTACTGCCTGAGCGGAGTGTGCAAGTTCTCCCTGACAGTGTGGGTTTCCGCCGGGTGCTCCGGTTTCCTCCTACAGCCAAAGACTTGCGGGTTGATAGGTAAATTGGCCACTAAAAATTGCCTCTAGTGTAGGTAGGTGGTAGGAGAATGGTGGGGATGTGGTAGGGAATATGGGACTAATGTAGGATTAGTATAAATGGGTGGTTGTTGGTCGGCACAGACTCTGTGGGCCGAAGGGCCTGTTTCAGTGCTGTATCTCTCTCTGACTATGACCCTCTCCTGGTGGTTCCTGGGCTCAGGATGAGCAGTAGCGGAAGATGAGGAATCAGGCAGGTTCCAAGGTACCATCTCCCCACTTCCATTTACAGGCAGCAGCAGGTCTGGGCTCAGGCAGTCTAATTCCCTGCGGCAGGAGAGGGAAATCAATGTTGGTGTTGATAGGATGTGGTGGTAGACTTCTTGACACAATTTTGGTGTTCTAGTAAAGGAAAATCCAGCCAATAATCCATCAGTGCGCCTTCAGTGGAGTAGAAATTAGTCTCAGCCTAACATGACTCAACAGATGGACCCACGGCCAGCTCAAAATTGGATCATGGGCCTCATCTAAATATTCCAATAAGCTACCAATGCCTTCTTCAGGATTGACTTTTGGGCTGGCAATATCCCAGAGGAGTGAGTGGTGTTGGAGCAGGCAACAATGGGGGTGGCAATCGCTTGGACTATAGAGTCAGAGGGAACACTCCAGTTTTTCCTGGCTTCACTTACTGCAAGACTAAGCACAACCTTACCCGTCTAAGAGCGAAGTCCAAAGTACGGAAAGTCCTCATCAGGGAACTCTTCTTTGCTGATGATGCTGCTTTAACATCTCACACTGAAGAGTGCCTGCAGAGTCTCATCGACAGGTTTGCGGCTGCCTGCAATGAATTTGGCCTAACCATCAGCCTCAAGAAAACAAACATCATGGGGCAGGATGTCAGAAATGCTCCATCCATCAATATTGGCGACCACGCTCTGGAAGTGGTTCAAGAGTTCACCTACCTAGGCTCAACTATCACCAGTAACCTGTCTCTAGATGCAGAAATAAACAAGCGCATGGGAAAGGCTTCCACTGCTATGTCCAGACTGGCCAAGAGAGTGTGGGAAAATGGCACACTGACACGGAACACAAAAGTCCGAGTGTATCAGGCCTGTGTCCTCAGTATTTTGCTCTATGGCAGCGAGGCCTGGACAACATCTGTCAGCCAAGAGCGACGTCTCAATTCATTCCATCTTCGCTGCCTCCGGAGAATACTTGGCATCAGGTGGCAGGACCGTATCTCCAACACAGAAGTCCTCGAGGCGGCCAACATCCCCAGCTTGTACACACTACTGAGTCAGCGGCGCTTGAGATGGCTTGGCCATGTGAGCTGCATGGAAGATGGCAGGATCCCCAAAGACACATTGTACAGCGAGCTCGCCACTGGTATCAGACCCACCGGCCGTCCATGTCTCCGCTTTAAAGACGTCTGCAAACGCGACATGAAATCCTGTGACATTGATCACAAGTCGTGGGAGTCAGTTGCCAGCGTTCGCCAGAGCTGGCGGGCAGCCATAAAGACAGGGCTAAAATGTGGCGAGTCAAGGAGACTTAGTAGTTGGCAGGAAAAAAGACAGAGGCGCAAGGGGAGAGCCAACTGTGCAACAGCCCCGACAAACAAATTTCTCTGCAGCACCTGTGGAAGAGCCTGTCACTCTGGAATTGGCCTTTATAGCCACTCCAGGCGCTGCTTCACAAACCACTGACCACCTCCAGGCGCGTAACCATTGTCTCTCGAGATTCTTTTGGGCCTCCTTATCTCGAGAGACAATGGATACGCGCCTGGAGGTGGTCAGTGGTTTGTGAAGCAGCGCCTGGAGTGGCTATAAAGGCCAATTCTGGAGTGACAGGCTCTTCCACAGGTGCTGCAGAGAAATTTGTTTGTTGGGGCTGTTGCACAGTTGGCTCTCCCCTTGCGCCTCTGTCTTTTTTCCTGCCAACTACTAAGTCTCTTCGACTCGCCACAATTTAGCCCTGTCTTTATGGCTGCCCGCCAGCTCTGGCGAATGCTGGCAACTGACTCCCACGACTTGTGATCAATGTCACACGATTTCATGTCGCGTTTGCAGACGTCTTTATAACGGAGACATGGACGGCCGGTGGGTCTGATACCAGTGGCGAGCTCGCTGTACAATGTGTCTTTGGGGATCCTGCCATCTTCCATGCGGCTCACATGGCCAAGCCATCTCAAGCGCCGCTGACTCAGTAGTGTGTATAAGCTGGGGATGTTGGCCGCTTCAAGGACTTCTGTGTTGGAGATATAGTCCTGCCACCTGATGCCAAGTATTCTCCGAAGGCAGCGAAGATGGAATGAATTGAGACGTCGCTCTTGGCTGGCATACGTTGTCCAGGCCTCGCTGCCGTAGAGCAAGGTACTGAGGACACAGGCCTGATACACTCGGACTTTTGTGTTCCGTGTCAGTGCGCCATTTTCCCACACTCTCTTGGCCAGTCTGAACATAGCAGTGGAAGCCTTACCCATGCGCTTGTTGATTTCTGCATCTAGAGACAGGTTACTGGTGATAGTTGAGCCTAGGTAGGTGAACTCTTGAACCACTTCCAGAGCGTGGTCGCCAATATTGATGGATGGAGCATTTCTGACATCCTGCCCCATGATGTTCGTTTTCTTGAGGCTGATGGTTAGGCCAAATTCATTGCAGGCAGACGCAAACCTGTCGATGAGACTCTGCAGGCATTCTTCAGTGTGAGATGTTAAAGCAGCATCGTCAGCAAAGAGGAGTTCTCTGATGAGGACTTTCCGTACTTTGGACTTCGCTCTTAGACGGGCAAGGTTGAACAACCTGCCCCCTGATCTTGTGTGGAGGAAAATTCCTTCTTCAGAGGATTTGAACGCATGTGAAAGCAGCAGGGAGAAGAAAATCCCAAAAAGTGTGGGTGCGAGAACACAGCCCTGTTTCACACCACTCAGGATAGGAAAGGGCTCTGATGAGGAGCCACCATGTTGAATTGTGCCTTTCATATTGTCATGGAATGAGGTGATGATACTTAGTAGCTTTGGTGGACATCCGATCTTTTCTAGTAGTCTGAAGAGACCACGTCTGCTGACGAGGTCAAAGGCTTTGGTGAGATCAATGAAAGCAATGTAGAGGGGCATCTGTTGTTCACGGCATTTCTCCTGTATCTGACGAAGGGAGAACAGCATGTCAATAGTCGATCTCTCTGCACGAAAGCCACACTGTGCCTCAGGGTAGACGCGCTCGGCCAGCTTCTGGAGCCTGTTCAGAGCGACTCGAGCGACTCTCGAGATAAGGAGGCCCAAAAGAAAAAAAAAGAAAAAAAAGAAAGCACACCTGTTGTTGGCAGGCACATGGGGTCATTGCAGAATCCTGAATTAGGCAACCCGAAAGATGCCCTGCTTTTTGGTTACTAATTTTGTAAAAGTGTCCTTCAATAGGCATTAGGCCCCTAAAAAACATATTCAATGTGCCTAACACTTGTTTCAGGCATCCATCCAGGACGCCTCAAAAAACAGCCACACAAATGCAGCAGTGGAACCAATGGTCCCTCTAACTTCTTTCTGCTGTGAGCGGCCGGCTTGTTGTACTTCTTGTTCACTTTGAGGTCGACGCGAGGCCGTGCATGCACGTATCTTAGAGGGAATGCTTGCATGCAGCCCATTTGTTCCCTGCACCACACATCACCGATTACTGTGCAGCCACGCACCCACACAATTTAGATGGAACACTGAGTGGGAGAAATGCCTATACAGATTTGGTGCAGGCCATCCCACTGCTAATTTGGTATGCTTTGTGCCATTTTACTCCCAAAAACGGAGAACACATTACAATTTCTGCTCCAGTATTTTTTAATATTTACTCATCCTGTAATTACAACAACCTAACAATGTTATGAGGAAATCTGGTCCCTGTCTCACTGCCCTACTTAGCTCCTCACTGGTACAAAATTGCAAGTAGAAATCTACACCCGAAGAAGATATAAATTACTATTTATACATTCACACAGCTGCTCACAGAATGGATACTGCCATTACACAGGACATCATTTTTGAATAACAGAGAGCAAGATCATTTGTAACACTGACAGTGTTGTCTGCACTAACAGCAAATGCAGATTAAGGTTAATAGATATAGTGAGTTGTACTTGTGACTATGACATGTATTATTATATGGTTAGGATTTAGGAAAGAGAGTACCAATATGTATCAAAACCTGACCCTTTGATACATGGTCTGTGCTGTGTTGGCTAACCTCTGCCAGTGTCGCAGAGACATGAATGTTGGGTCAGAGTGGGAAAAACAACTTGTGCTCGACTGTAACACACCCACGATCTAATAACCAAAACAGGTGGTAGCATCCTGAAAAGCATGGGAAAGAGTTTCTTTTGATAGCAATAACACCCCAATGCTATTTTAAGACTGCAACAGGGCAGAGAACATAATAACATAACAATACGCGCTGCACCCATTATCAGCTGATGGTTCATCCAAAAGCGGAGCCCAAAGATAAGTACTTACTTTCCTGAAACAGCTACAGCAGGGTATTCCTTTAGGTTCCTGCTTCCGAAGAAGGGTCACTGACCCGAAACGTTAACTCTGCTTCTCTTTCCACAGATGCTGCCAGACCTGCTGAGTGAATCCAGCATTTCTTGTTTTTGTTTCAGATTTCCAGCATCCGCAGTATTTTGCTTTTACTCAAATCTATTGTGGTGGCCTGGAGCTGGTGGTGTACGTTTTTATTCCCCCACTCCCCCCATCCCCCGACAGCCAGCCAACCCTTAGTTAATGAGGCCCAACCTTCATATTGGCATGGGTAGCCTCGAGGGAGAGTTCAATGAATGTATTAAAGATTGCTTTTTGGAGCAATGTGTTGTGGAACCAACCAGGGAGCAGGCTATTCTAGATTGGGTATTGTGTAATGAGGTGTGATTAATTAATGATCTCATTGTTCAGGATCCTCCAGGGAAGAGTGAGCATCGCATGCCAGAATTTCAAATTCAGTTTGAGGGCAAGAAACTGGAGTACCACACTAGCGTTCCAGAGTTAAACAAAGGTAATTACATAGGCAGGAAGACAGATTTGGCCCTAGTGGACTGGGCAGGAAGACTAAAAGGTAGGACAGTTGATGAGCAGTGGCAGATGTTTGAGGAGATATTCAATTCCTCCCAACTAAAATATATTCCAGAGAGGAAGTAAGACTAAGAGGGGGGAAAAACATCCATGGCTAAGCAAGGAAGTTAAGGATAACATTAAGACAAAAACTAAGGCATACCATATTGCAAAGGCCAGTGGCAGGCTGGAAGATTAGGAAACTTCTAAAGATCAAAAAAAGGGTTACTAAAAAAGTAATAAGAGCAAAGGTAAATTATAAAAGAATACTAGCGCACAATATAAAAACAGATAGAAAAAGCTTCTGTAAGCATATAAAAGGGAAGAGAGTAGCTAAAGTGAAGGTTGGTCCCTTGGAGGATGAGACTGGGGAGTTAATAGTGGGGGCCACAGAAATGGCAGAGACACTAAATCAGTATTTTGCCTCAGTTTTCACGGTGAAGGACACTAGTACCATCCCAATAGTCACAGGTAATGCAGAGGTTATAGAAAGGGAGGAACTTAGAACAATCTTCACCACTAGGGAAGAAGTACTGAACAAACTATTGGGATTGAAGGCAGACAAGTCCCGAGGGCCTGATGGCCTGATGGCCTACATTCTAGGGTCTTAAAGGAAGTGGCAGTAGAGATCGTGGATCCATTGGTTATAATATTCCAAAATTCCCTGGATGTGGGAAAGGTTCCAGTGGATTGGAAAAATGCTAATATTCAAAAAAGGAGGGAGGCAGAAAGTAGGAAACTATAGACCAGTTAGTTCAACATCTGTCGTCGGGAAATTGTTAGAATCCATTATTAAGGAAGTAATAACAGGACATTTAGAAAGTCAAAACGCAATCCATCAGAGTCAGCAAGATCTTATGAAGGGTAAATCGTGTTTGACTAATTTGCTAGAGTTCTTAGAAGATTTAACAAGTAAAGTGGTAATGGGGATCCTGTAAATGTTGTATATCTGGACTTCCAGAAGGCATTTGATAAGGTGCTGCACAAAAGGTTAATACACAAGGTAAGATCACATGGGGTTAGGGGCAATTTATTGGCTTGGATAGAGGATTGGATAACCAACAGAAAACAGAGAGTCGGGATAAGTGGGGCCTTTTCTAGTTGGCAAGATGTAACTAGTGGGGTGCCACAGGGTTCGGTCCTCGGGCCCCAACTATTTACAATCTATATTAATGACTTGGATGCAGGGATAGAAGGTACTATAGCCACATTTGAAGATGACACTAAAATAGGTGGGATAGTAAGTTGCAATAAAGAAATAAACAATTTACAAATGTATATGAATAGGTTATGTTAGGTGAATGGGCCAAAATTTGGCAGATGGAGTTTAACGTGGATAAGTGTGAGGTTATCCATTTTGGTTGGAAGAACAGAAAGGCAAATTATCTAAATGGAGAGAAACTTCAGAGTGCTTCAGTGCAGAGGGATCTGGGTGTCCTTGTGCATGAATCGCAGAAAATTAGTATGTAGGTGCAGCAGGTAATAAGGAAGGCAAATGGAATTTTGGTATTTATTGCTAAAGGAATGAAGTATAAAAGTAGGGAAGTGTTGCTGCAACTGTACAAGGCATTAGAGAGACTGCACCTGGAGTATTGTGTACAGTTTTGGTCCCCTTACTTGAAGAGGGATGTAGTTGCATTGGAGGCAGTTCAGAGGATGTTCACTAGATTGATTCCAGAGATGAGGGGTTTGTCTTCTGAAGAGAGATTGAGCAGTTTAGGCCTTTACTCTCTGGAGTTTAGAAGAATGAGAGAAGATCTAATTGAGGTATATAAGATGATTAAAGGGATTGACAAAGTAAACGTAGAGATGTTTCCTCTGGTGGAGCAATCTAGAACAAGTGGTCATAGTTTTAGGATAAGGGGTATCAGATTTAAAACAGAGATGAGGAGAAATTACTTATTTCAAAGGGTTGTGAGTCTGTGGAATTCACTACCCCAGAGTGCGGTGGATGCCAGGACATTGAGTAAACTTAAGGTGAAGATAGACAGATTTTTAATTAGAAATGAGTTGAAGGGTTATGGAGAACTGGTAGGAAACTGGAGTTGAGGCCGAGATGAGATCAGCCACAATCGTATTGAATGGCGGAGCTGAATTGCCTACTCCTGCTCCTAGTTCTTATGTTCAAAATGAACCGGACTTCCTGCTGGCCATCCAAATAGCACATGGAGGGAAAATCTACCCCATTGTCTCACATGACGAATGGCCACTTGGGCACAGGAAAAAGATGGCTCTTATAAAACCAAAGCACGGTATGAAGTCATGTCTTCAAGAGAGGAACCAGAAAACTGAATTAGATCCTTAGATGTGATTATATTTCTAATATTTTCTCACTGTTAACTCTATCACATGGAAATTGAGAGTACTTCTTTCATTTGAAATAATATGAACAGATTCAACAGCAGCAGGAATTTTTATATACAACTTTCAATGTAACTGCTATTTTACATTTTGATATATGATAGCTATAATAGATTGCACAAATCCAGCCCAGCAAATTAGAATGAGCGTCTTCTCTCCTTGATGGTGTCTACAAGTCATTATAAAATTCCTCACAATCAGGTTTATTCATTCAATGGATAAAAACATTGCAACATGATCACATCACATGCACATTCTAATGGCTTGGAGATAGCCAGTCACATGCAAATCAGTTTCTTCTCAACAAAATTCAGTGGAAACAGAGGATTTATGAGAAGTTTATAGCATTTCAGGGCAAGGATTCTTGTAAGCATATAAAGTAATATCTGAGTGCTTTGCTACATCACAGACAAATCTTTTAAAAAGCATTATCAACAGCAAAAAGCACACACATCTACTCCAAATTGAGGTGTTGTGGGGTAATCTCAATTCAGTTTCCAGTGCAATCAGCACAGAATTGTAATCAAAAGTTGCCACCAGCTAGCAATTATTCAGCACTCCTGTTCTGAAAGGCTATGAGAGGAGAATGTCTGAATTAGAAAAAGCACAGTGGTACTGGCACTCCATTGAAAGTGGAGATTAGAGCGGTGATTCCACAATCCAACACGATCAGCAGGGGGGTGCTTCTAGGAAACGGAGAGCATACAAACCATAATGTTCACTCATTAAAATTAATAGATAGAAAATCACAAACTATACGCCTACAATCTCCTAAAATACATGCCCTGCAAATTCCACATGAGCACCAAATTGCAGAGTCAACCAGAAACTCAGAGCAGTTCTGCTTTTCATCCAGCTAATGCCACATCTATCCGGGATGTATTTGGTGCTACAGCCATTCTCAAATTGGAAAATACTTTCCGATTAGAAAATTATTCAATTCTTTGATGAACACATGCCCAAGAATGCATTTTTAGGTTGCAAACACATTATGGATCCATCACCTAAAAAGAAAAGACTTTAACTGTGCATCCTCTTAATGATAATTACACGGAAACAGATGTACCCCAATCAACAAATTTAATAGATTTAATTTTCAGCTTGAAAATCACTATTAATCAGAATTGAGGGGCACAAAACTTTCTCTGAAACCTTCCTGATTAAATCCCTACAGGCTGCTCTATTATTAGCTGTTACTTGATTTCCTCAACTCAACTGCACTTTCTTCCTCCTCCATTATATGATGTATTTTCACAGGGATTCTCCTTATTGTCCGCTGTAACTTTATTGGAACAGCTGCAGAAACCTCAGGAAAACAGAATCCTTTTTCTGGGTTGCCACAGCTATTCTGCCAAAATTACCACAGGCGACTGGGAGAACCCCACAGCAAACCCCAATTAATCCTCTTTTCTACTATTGTGCTATTATTTCCTTCCAAATCTGTCACTGATCTATCATTTTTCTCTAACTATAATTTTGTGTTATGACTTGTTGAGCAACTGTGATCATATCAGCAAAAAAATTTCTAACAAATTATACAATTTACGTATTAATGTTCCCTATTTTTCTACATGAGAAACTCTGATCACGAAATACAGGAATTTCTCACTTGTGTGCTGCAAGTGTCATTTCGAACTGTGTTGCATATGGCCGTATATTTCCAAGTTTTTCTGTTCTATCAATCGATCATAATGACCTGCCTAAACACAGTCCAATATGCGCTCTTTCTTTAGAAAAAAATAAGCATCGACTTCCAACAAACCCTGAGCCTGAGGGCCAAACATTACTATTCTCTAACCCAGAGGGCTGTGGATGCTTAGTTGTTGAGTATATACGAGGCTGAGATAGATAGATTTTTGGATTCGAGGAGAATTAAAGGATATGGGGATTGGACAGGAAAGTGGAATTAATGTCAAAGATCAACCATGATGTTATTGAATGGTGGCACAGGCTCAAGGGGCCGTATGACCTACTCCTGTTGCTTATATTCTTATTCAGACAGCACAGATACAAAAACAACTTGCATTAATATAGCAATCTCAGGACATCCCAAAGCAATTTACAACTAATGAAATCATTGAAAGTGTTGTCACTGTTGTAATGTGGGAGAAGCTGGTGCCAATTGCACACAGCAAGGTCCCACACAACAGAATTAGATTATCAGTTATGGGACAGATATTGGCCATGCCATCTTTTAAAACTCTAAGGACAGATGGGGACCTCAATTTACATCTAATCCAAAAGATGGCACTGAAGTGTCAGCCTAGATTATGTGGTTAAACTTGTGGAGTGAGACTTGAGCCCACAACCTTGTAATTCAGAGATGAGTGTGCTGCCACTGAGACAAGATTGGGAACCTAAATGCCAGAAAGCAGAATAAACAAGGGCAGAGCTCTTCCTTGACTGAATATGGAGCAACACGGATTTGGCACTAGAATTCGATGGTGCTGTTCAAACTGTTTTAAAGAAAGGGCCAACGTCAAACCAATAACTGCAGCCTAAGGACAATACTTCACCCTCAGCTGAAAAATCTGCAAGCCATATACTTTGTCACAATGCCATTTTTTTAAATAAAAAAATATAAGGGCCTGCATGAGATATTAAATTAGACACTATTTTTGAAACCTCAAATCTGATCCAGATTGCGAGGATGAGCAGGTCCAAAATTCCATGGAGCCATTTGCCCTGATATTGCTCTGCTGAGCTAAGAATTCCAGCCACCAATTCTCTCCAATGCCGACCAGCCGTAAGTCACATAGTTAGCTCATTTGAGTATCCATTAGAATTGGCTGAAAGTAACTCTCAAGTAATACAGGATTACTGCACTGAGGGGGTTGGAAATTTACATCAGTAGCCTTTAAAAAGACTAAAATAGCTTGGAAGGTTGGTGGTGGTAGGGTGGTGGACGCAGGTAAATAGAACAAGGAGAGCAGGCCAGTGGAAAGAGCCAGAGGAGAGCCCAAAATTGCAAAGGGGTGAATCTACACACATTCCTGATGAGATGCAGAACAAAGAGAGAAGGACTGAGATGATACCTCAGAAAAATATAAAAGCAAAATACTGCGGATGCTGGAATCTTCCGAAGAAGGGTCACTGACCCGAAACGTTAACTCTGCTTCTCTCTCCACAGATGCTGCCAGACCTGCTGAGTATTTCCAGCATTTCTTGTTTTTACCTCAGAAAAATATATTGGCTGCCACAAGGAGGGAGTTGGCAACACCTTTCTCACCCAGAACTGCAGACCAAGGCCAGAAAACTGACCTGACAAAGACAAGCAAGGTAAACACTGGTGACTCCCTCTTTTTTTCCTTGGGTACCACTGATTCAATCTTACTCTTCACATTAGAACATAGCTGCATACATAATACTTCACACTGCACTGTGGTTCATTCTGTATCTTACAGTGTGTATTTACACCTCCCAACAGGAACTGTTTGCATGAAGAAGCTTGAGCCCTCATTTTCTCATTTCCATCTGGCATTCAAATCGTCACCCAGTACAACACTCCCCAGGTACAGTAGAAAAACTGCTCTAAAATCTCTGACGACTCAAAAAAGATTACTCTTCAAAGGTTTCAAAGTAAAGCCCTCCAGCCAGTATCGGCTGCTACTGGCAACAGGTATGCTTCTTTTTCCTTTCATTCGGAATTACCCATGGTGCATTTTAGGACTAATCATGGGCATTAGCCACTCTTATACCAGTCATCCACATATATAGTTATTAAAATAGGCTCCAGACAGCACTGAACGTCCATTGTGGGAACAGCAATGCAGCCACTGCATGTAGAAAAGGGATCCACTCAAATTTGCAGACCTCAAAAAATAAAATTGCCATCTAAACACCAGTGACGCTCCAGAAAAAGCTTCTAAATTTGAGATCAAGCATTTTCCTACATTTCTCGCAGTGTTCATGGTTTCCTTACCTCGAACATTAGATGCATCACTGTAGGCATTCCCCTTTACATCTATCAGCTCAGCAGCAATCTGTGCACTGGTTTCTCCATCCCGTTCTTCAGTAGTAATAATCTCCAGGGCTCCAAACTCATTCATTTGAAACTAATAAGAAAATTAAAGATTTACTACTACTTCAATGTAAGAAAACATCACTTGGCAACCGTACAAAGAGGAACAGTTAATGAAACAAAACAGTTCTCCATATGGGAAAGTGTTAGCACTAGTTCACTTAAATTAATGTCTGAACAGTGAATGAACAACATTTGATTCCACAGATAACAAGAAAAAAAATGTTTATCAAGCAATACATGTTCATGATCACTCATGGCTGCAGCAGGAATTCACTTACCGTGAAGGTTAAACTCAATTCCGCCTTTACCAAATCGCGGATTGTTCAAGAAATGTTCATTCTAATTAAAGATGTATTTTAACCATCAAAAATCTTGAATAGAAATAAATTTCTCATCATACGCTGAACATTTTATTCTGATTTCAACATTATCTTATTATGTAAGCTATGAACTTGAGCACTGCAAGCCCTATCCACATTCCTGTACTTTGATGGACTGACAAGACAGGTCGTGATTTATTCCAAATATGTGTCAAGAAATTCTGCATGTGAAAGCAGCATAGACTGCCTCAACTTACAAATTTCCTTCTCCTCTCTCCTCATAGGTTTTTCATTGCCTTTTAATGCTAATTCATAATGAGGTCAGAAACTCAAAACATGGGGGAAACAACCTGGCCAAGAACGTCTACCTTGGTACAAACTTGATGAGGAGTCAGCATTGGGGAGCAGGGGGGTGCTTGACACCTGTTCAACTTTCCATCAGCAACCCCAGCAAACTTTCAGAGATCAGAGTCATATTCTGTAACTCTGAAAGATTCTCGGCAGGGAGTGGGGGCAAGAGTGGCTGCTGCAGGCTTGAGAGTCTGGAGAAACAGGGCAAAGCCAACTGCTTCCAAACGAACTTAAAAGAATTCCTAATTATTTGTTTTAATTTAAAATTTCACAGGAGGTGCCAGTGCAATCAATTAGTCCACCATGACTGAACCCTTCTCGAAGATCTAGAAATTTAAATTCTCTCCCTTGTACAGTGGGACACAATGTCACAAACCGATTTCCACTTCTTGAATTCAGCTTTGTTACACCATTAATGACAGAAAATGCTACATAACACATTCAATGGCCATCACTTCTGCTGGAAAACCTTGAAGTGATGACAATTGGTGGGAAGGGAGCAGATTGGATCCCCCTTTCAGAACTGATTTACCTGAAATCAGGCAGAAGCCTGGTGGAAAACTGTGTAGCACACATCTGTGGCATTGTGTGCAAAGGCCATCTTACAAATTAACAGAAACAATGGCCCGGATTTTGCGGCAGTAATGACAGTTAAACTGTCAGGATTCAACGTCATTAGTCCTCTGAAAAGGACAGCAATTTCTGGAGTTTGCACCTGTGCAATTAAATGCAGAAATCCAGAAGTTGCTGTCAGTTATTCTACCCTTCTCCTTAGGGTGCACTGTTGGAACTCTCCACAAATGGAAATCAATTAGAAATCACTGAATGAATGAGAACTTCCCCTTTCATTAGAATACCACTGTAAAAAAAATAATAAAAAGTTACATCCTGTGAATGAGTTCTAAGTCACAACTGATGAAGAACCTCTCCGGCCCTGGAAAACCAAAAAGTCAAATTTGAGAAATGCCAAATTTTCCATTACAATAAAAATTCCCATTTTAATATAATAAATAAAATTCAACTTCTGTTATTTCAGCTTCTGATATGTACAGCCCAAGCTTTATTTTGCTCTCCATAAAATTTATTTTAAAAGGATAATCAGCACATTTTACTTGCAGATTTGCTGTCTGTGTGAATTTTTCAAGGCGATTGACTCTTTACCCTGCCTGATAACATCCCTGCTGCTGGACGCCAGCATGAAATTAATGTTGAGAAAGGAGAAATCCACACTACAAGCTATCACTAGATCTTTGTCGGTATCTTTCTTTGAAGTCAGTGGCGAATACTGTTGTTTCACTGCTGACTTCAAAATCTGGGCCATTAATATTTTATTTTCACAAATTTTGCTTGCATGTCCTAAAGGAATACTATCTACAAATCCTGCTTTTTCATAACAGCATAAAAAATATTTAAAAAGTAACAATTTCCACCGGATGAGAAGTATTAGAGTGGAGGCATTGTCTAATTAGAGCCAGACCTTTCAGGAGTGAAATTAAGCAACACTTCTAGACCAAAAGCGTGACAGAAATTTGGAACTTCCTTCCGCATGCGGCAATTGATGGTAGATCAATTGTTCATTTTAAATCAGGGATTGAACATTTTTGTTATCCAAAGATATTAAGGGAGTTTGGGCGGGAGTGTATCTGGAGTTAGGTCACAGATCAGCCATTGACGGGAGGAAACAGGCTGGAAGGGCTAAATGGCCTACTCCAGTTCCTATGTTCCTAAACTAGTAAATCTTGCATGACGTTACATGCAATAAGTTATGATAGTGTAGTCCTCAGGTAAAGCAAGGCCAGATGACAGGTGGTAATTGGAAAGAAAGAAACTTGCAGTTATATGGCGCTTTACAGCCAATGAAGTACTTTTGAAGTGTAGTCACTGTGTTAAGGCCGTAAACGCAGCAGCCAATTTGTGCATGGCAAGGACCCACAAACAGTAGCGAGATAATGATCAGATAATCTACTTTCTGGTGTAGGGTGAAGTATAAATACTGACCAGTTTCCTGCTGGGAGTGCAGAATTGGTGAATTTTCCCTTTTCTGCATTAACAGTAACAGAGTGTTTGCCAATTCTCGCCCTTGCTAAAATTCATCAGGATAGTAAACTAGTTTAATTCCAGTTAATGCACAGGCACAACCCTAGTTTATTATTTCCTAACCACCAATTAAAAGGGAAATGTGCATCTCAACCCTCCTCACATTAATTCTGCCTGCTATAAAGGGTGCATTAAGGCTACAGTTCGTCAGCAGCACACCAAAATGCAGCACAGATGACACAATAAAGGAGCTGCTTCAACCCACAAAGCAGTGCAGGTACACCAGCAAACCTCAGCCGCAAGCAGACACACACGAGGAAACTGCCTCCACCTCATCTGATGCCACAAGGGGAGCACAACGTAGAAGTGGCCAAGAGCGGAGGCCACCTCGTTAGTCAGAGCACTGAGTGGTTCACTGGGGTTTATTTCACTTGTGAGCGCGTGCCTTTTTAATTTATTAACAAAACTGGAAATGTTGAGCCATGATCCCAGACGTGCGAGTTCCATTATTTAACACGCTACAGCAAAACAGGGATGAAGTGAAGGGAAGCCGTAGTCTTTGAACGGGGACACCGAGACTGCTGGGCAGATGTGCACCAAGCATTGGTGGTTAAGAGTAGATCTATTCAAAGTTGTGCCTTCAATGGAAGCGTTCTCACAGGTAGATCAAAGTGAGTTCCAGAGCATGCAGTTCTGTTGGATGAGTAGTGCTCAGGTAAATCATGCCTGGGTGGCACAGTGGTGAAGTGGTTAGCACCGCAGCCTCACAGCTCCAGCGACCCAGGTTCAGTTCTGGGTACTGCCTGTGTGGAGTTTGCAAGTTCTCCCTGTGACCGCTTGGGTTTTCGCCGGGTGCTCCGGTTTCCTCCCACAGCCAAAGACTTGCAGGTTGATAGGTAAATTGGCCATTATAAATTGCCCCAGGTATAGGTAGGTGGTAGGGGAATTGAGGGGTGGGGATGTGGTAGGAATATGGGATTAATGTAGGATTGGTATAAATGGGTGGTTGATGGTCGGCACAGACTCGGTGGGCCGAAGGGCCTGTTTCAGTGCTGTATCTCTAAAAAAAAAAATCAGATGTAACCTGGCATTGATGCCATTCTAATGAGAGCTTTGACTCCTGAGCCAGCCCTAGCCACTTTCCTGCACAGCATGGGCACCCCTCTGCTCTGCATCTTCCTTTTCCTCCTCCATAAGCTGTGTCAATCTAGCGCCTCATCCTCTTCAAGGTCCACTCCTCACTGGAGGGTCATGGTATGGAGAGCGCAGCAGACCACAATGCACAAAAACCTTGCAGAAGTGTACTGCAGGGAGCATCGATCGATTAGGACACTAGAACCACATCTTCAGACCCCCATGGCCTGCTCGATGATGGCCCTTGTGAGCAGATGGCTCCAGTTGTCGTGCCTCTGTATCTCCATCTTGGGGTCATGTAAAGGGGTGAGGAGCCATCTCTTCAAAGAATATCCCTGTCCCCTAAAATCAGTCCAAGAAGTTTGGATGATGGCATGAAAAGCTGCGGCACCCTCAACTGCCGGAGGATGAAGGCATCATAGCAGCTGCCAGAATAGCGTGTGCACACACGCATGAAGCTCTGGTTGTGGACATATACCAGCTGAACGTTTAGGGCAGGGGTTGGCCACCTGTTTCACCTGAAAAGCCTTTTTTTTTAATTGCCTAAAATAAAAACTATTGGGATCTGCAAGATAAAAATTTGGCATTTCTAAACCAAACACATGACAAATTGCCAAGTGTCTCTGGTAGAATTCATAAATTGCATAAATAACAAACAAATACATGCATTGAATATATGTATCAAATAAATCAAAATTAATAGATCTAACTCTGAATTATCACTTGTTTGATATTCTTTGCATTTAAAAAAAATTTCTTTGTGTCACCTGTATGTACATGTTCATGTTTAATGCCTCAAATTTTCGTTAATTATGTATAAGCATCTTTGTAAAGAAAATGCAAAAATGGCAAACCATATCAATTTAATGGAAAAACAGCACAACAGCACTTTGAATAAATAAAAATTTACATACGAAAACTGAAAGATGCTGCGTCTTGGTGTTTTCATAACAGATCGTGATAAATTTTTTTCCTAAAACTTGGTCAATAAAGCCATCTTTAAAATACTTCAACTTAAGATGCGTAACATTATGACAATCTTTCCAGCTATTAATTCTCGTGATTAAAAAAAGCTTCCAAAAGCAGATTCTGAATAATTTCTCATCTCAGCTATATTAGAAACAATAATGGTGGCAACCATAAAACCTGTTCCTTGAACCAAATGCATTGCCGATAGCCATGGTGTAGCTATACCATTCGAACAGGTTTATTTAGAGCAGAGTGATGTTTTGGTTAAAATAATCATTTCAAAGTGCAGCATAATGATTAGCTTTTTGTCCCCTCAACAAAAACAGGGCTCTGACTTTTCTTGATTTAATTTTTTTTTGGCTTTTGTCATGATAACGCAATCCAACTAGAAAAGGCTGGGAGCCGCAAATGAAATGTTAAAGAGCCACATGCAGCTCCAAATCCGCAGGTTGCCAACCCCTAGTTTAGGGAGAGGAAACTCTTCCTGTTGATGAATCTCACTGACCGGCCACTCAGCACCTTGATGGCTACATGAGTGCAATCGACGATGCCCTGCATCTGCAGGAATCCAGCAATGGAGGCAAATCCCACTGCCCTTTATGCCTGCGAGGTCCTGTCTCTTTGAAATTGTATGTACTGCCCAGCTCTTAAAAATTGGGCATCCATGACCTGCAAGATGCAATGGTGTACTGCCACTTGCCTCCAGGATCAAATGCTGATCCTTGGAAGGACCCAGAGGCCAAGTGGTTCAAGGTCACACTGACTTTCACGGCCACTGGCAGGGCACGGCAAGCAGTACTGCAAGGTCTGAGGTCTTCCTCAATGAGGGCACAAATCTGAGTCACTACCTGCCTGGAATGAGGCAGTCGCCTGCAGCACTGATTCACTGATGTGTCCAAGTAGCTTCTTCTTCGGCAGGTCACTCGATGCTGACAGTAGGTCTTTTGACGGGACACTCAATGCTGAGAGTATGGCCTCTATTGCCTTTCTGACACCCCCCGCCACCACCCCCACACCGCCCTCCTCATGGCCAGGGCTCTGCGTCTGCTCTTGCAGTGTCCATGATGCCCATATCTTATGGATTCCAGATTGAGAAGTTAATCAATTGGTTCCTCATACAAATAGATTAACCACTCAAAATGTGGTTCCTGACACCACAAAGTACCCCTTTGCAAAGAACCTGCAACAAAGTGCCTCATTGAGCAGATATTCAGAATCATAGAATGGCTGTAACACAAAAGGCAGCTATTTGACCTGTCAGGTCCAAATCTCTGCAAGAACAGCTCAACTTGACCCAGTCCTCCGCCCTTTCCCCACAGCCCGGCAAATTTTCTCTCTTCAGGTGCTTATCCAATTCCCTTTTGAAAACAATTGAATCTGCCTCCAGTCCTCTGCCACCACCCCTATATCTAAAGAGAAGTGGGTGATTATAGCCAGGACCTCCACAATTTCCCTCATTAACGCCCTGAGCATCCTCAGATACATCCCATCTGGTCCTGGAAACTTATCAACTTTAAGTACAGCCAACCTTTCTAATAACACCTCTATCAATTTTTAGCCAATCCACTGTCTCAACTACCACCTCATTCACTATGACTCCGGCAACATCTTTTTCCTTGGCAAAGTACTTATTTAGCACCTCAACTATGCCCTCTGCCTCCTTCATTGATCCTTAGGGATAAATGGGTCTTGTTCCGAATGGCAGGCAGTGACTAGTTGGGTACCGCAGGGATGGGTGCTAGGACCCCAGCTATTCACAATATACATTAATGATTTAATGAGGGAACTAAATGCAATATCTCCAAATTTGCAGATGACACAAAATTGGGTGGGAGGTTGAGTTATGAGGAGGATGCAGAGAGGCTTCAGGGTGATTTGGATAAGTTGAGTGAGTGGGCTAATGCATGGCAGATGCAGTATAATGTGGATAAATGTGAGGCTATCCACTTTGGTAGCAAAAACAGGAAGGCAGATCATCTGAACAGCTATAAACTGAAAGAGGGGAATATGCAGCGAGACCTGGAGTCACTGAAGGTCAGCATGCAGGCGCAACAGGCAGTAAAAAAGGCAAATGGTATGTTGGCCTTCGTAGCGAGAGGATTCAAGTATAGGAGCAGGGATGTCTTGCTGCAATTATACAGGGCCTTGGTGAGGCCACACTTGGAATATTGTGTTCTTGCTAGAGAGGGAGTGCAGCGAAGGTTGACCAGACTGATTCCTGGGATGGCGGGACTGACAGATGAGGAGAGATTGAGTCGGTTAGGATTATATTTGCTGGAGTTCAGAAGACCGAGGGGGTATCTCATAGAAACCTATAAAATTCGGACAGGATTTGACACGGCAGATGCAGGAAAGATGTTCCCGATGGTGGGGGAGTCCAGAATCAGGGGTCATAGTCTAAGGATACTGGGTAAACCTTTCAGGACTGAGATGAGGAGAAATTTCTTCACCCAGAGAGTGGTGAGCCTGTGGAATTCGCTACCACAGAAAGCAGTTGAGGCCAAAACATGTTATGTTTTCAAGAAGGAGTTAGATATAGCTCTTGGGTCTAAAGGGATCAAAGGGTATGGGGCGAAAGCAGGAACAGGCTACTGAGTTGGATGATCAGCTATGATCATAATGAATGGCGTAGCAGGCTCGAAGGGCTGAATGGTCTACTCCTGCTCCTATTTTCTATGTTTCTGGTCCCTAATCGGCCCACTCCTCCTCTTACTATCCTACTATTTATATGCCTAGATAAGACTTTTGGATCTCCCTTTCTGTTAAGTGCCATTCCTTTCTCATACTCTCTCTTTGCCTATCATTCCCTTTTTCCACTCCCCTTCTTAAACTTTCAATGTTCAGCCTGCTTCTCATTTGTATTATCAATGTGACATCTATCATAAGCACCCTTTTTCAGCTGCACCTTACTCTCTATCTCCTTGATCATCCAGGACCTGGGGCTTTGTTTGCTCTACCTATCGCCATCATTGGAATGTAATTTGACTGTACCCAAACACAGCCCATGGTTAACAGCTTTGCCCACCAATCTTTGATTCCAAATTACCTCCTTTCAATGTAATATTTTCACTCTAGGATTGCTCCTTGTCCTTTCCCATAGCTGATCTAATCCTCATGATGCTATCACTGCTCCCTAAATGTTGCCCAACTAACACTTGATCCGCTTGACCCACCTCATTCTCCAGAACCAGATCCAGCAATGCCTCCTTCCTCATTGGGCCAGAAACATCCTGGTCAAGAAAAATTCTCCTTAACACACTTCAAAAACTCTTCTCCCTCGCTGCCCTTTACACAATTACTATCCCAGTTGATATTAGAATAATTGAAGTCCCCCATTATCACTACTCGATAGTTCTTTCACTTCTCTGTAATTTCCCTGCCAATTTGCACCTCTATATCTTTCCCAATAGTTGGTGCTATGGTAAACTAATGGTGTCAGTGACTGGAATGCACTGCCAGAGCACAACAATTTGCCCCGGATAGTTGACATGCAACACAATGTAACTGTGAAATGGAATGTGTCTATTTGGTGATGAAATGCAGCAACAAGCCATGGTTTAAGAGACAGGAGGAGTTAATAGAAGCAGACTAGATAACCTGAAGGCAGCATAAATCCACAATGCTCTGATTGAGGATTTCTTCCTTTGAGGCCTGCCTTTCTGTTCAATTTGGCTTTATTTTCTCTTATTTCAGGAACTGTTCCTTATTACAACTGATTATCTAGAAATTCTTAATTTTAAAAGAAGGCAATGATTGCAAAGTTTAAGTAAATTTGTTGTATCTTTTGTTACGACCGGGGGGGGGGGGGGGGGGTGGGGGGGAAAGAAGTGCAGTGTCTCTTCTAGCTCCACTTCTCCACAGGCCACAACATATGTTTAAATGTTAACCTGGTTATTGCTACAGCCAATCTTAGACTCTATTTTTTAATCCCAGAATAAAATACACCAACCAGGGTTCTTTAATAAACAACAAAATTATCAGTTCTTTATCAAACTTAACAAGCAACGAAGCATTAACACACAGATTGAAATATGAAAGTTCCCTTTTGAAAATTCCCCAATTACACTCTCACATACACTGACAAAAAATACAGATGCTCTCTCTGCAGAGGTCTGTTACAAAAAAAAAAGACAAAAAAAGACTACTTTGGCCAAATACATGCTAATTCTTGATGAAAAAAAAAAAGAAATGGATGGATGTCAGTGGTCCCTTTTTCGGTCTGGCATCCAGGTGTACAGAGATTCACTGGGATAGTTTCAGAAGCAGTCCATTCTGGAGATGTCAAGAATTATTCGAGTAGGCTTGACAGGAGAAATGTGGTATCAGGGTTTTCTGCCAGCACACACATGAATCGCAGGATTATTTTTCAGCTTCTCAGGAGCTATGCAGCACCAGGGATTTTAGGTCTCCCACACTGGATCTTGACAGGATTTCTTTAAAGAGGTACAGGTGGAGGTGAACTGGGTGGTTTCTTTTTCCTTGGCAGGAAAACAACAGCCGTCTTCAAACAGTTCACACCCCAACTAAACTGAAAACAATATCCAAACCCCAGAGATTTGACCTCCGACCCTCTATTAACTTTGACATGTGGCTTCCCTGTAACCATTTTTCCCAGGTCACCAAGGGTTGTGTTGTTTTTTGAGCCCAAAACACATGATTTCCAGCACAGGTGTTTTTAAAACAGCATGTCAAGTGTCCTTTCAGTGAACTTGGTTAAAAATAAATACATCCATGGAAGAGTTTTAGTTTTAACACGAGTAGTCAATCAATAGATTTTTTAAAATGGAAGCATTTCGTTACACTCTACTTCAGTCGTCATGTATATGTAGTGTGCATTTAACTGCGATGTGCAGCTGTATTATCCCTTTGTGTTACATGTACTTGTGCACAGCAATATTTTTAGCACATATTCAAAATAACATAGTATTACAATAAGTAGTTATAGAGTCATAGAGAGATACAGCACTGAAACAGGCTCTTCGGCCCACCAAGTCTGTGCCGACCAACAACCACCCACTTATACTAATCCTACATTAATCCCAAATTCCCTAACACATGCCCACCATTCTCCAACCACCTACCTGCACTAGGGGCAATTTACAATGGCCAAATTACCTATCAACCTGCAAGTCTTGGGCTGTGGGAGGAAACCGGAGCACCCGGCGGAAACCCACACGGTCACAGGGAGAACTTGCAAACTCCGCACAGGCAGTACCCAGAACCCGGGTCGCTGGAGCTGTGATGCTGCGATGCTAACCACTGTGCTGCACTGGTGAGGCACATGAAGAAACAACACAATTTGGGAAGAGCATAAGTGAGAAAGTTCAAAAGCATCAGACATTTAGTCCATGAAAGCTTTGTACCAAATGAGTACATTTGCCACTTTTACATATTTAAAGGATATGTATAGTAATGTCTGTTTTTCATTATGTACAGTTAAAACTAATAGACTGCAAGATTTGCTCATAATCCTTTTAGAAAGATTAACTGTTAAAGTGCATATTTCATAACTAAAGGCTACAGTTTATTAAAAACCAAGATTGATTCGCTGGCTATGGGGTGTGCAAAAAATTAAATGGGTTGTCCCTGGAAGTAGAAATACATTCAACAGCACATTGCTGCACCTGTTGGAATGCAAGAATAAAAATGTGTAAGTGATAGATTTCCACAGACCAGACATCTGGATGTACATGTTACTCAATTAGAAATGTTTTAAAATATCCAGTTTTGGTTTGTGGCCACAACCACAAAACTAGAATAGTTTCCCAGGTTTGCTGGTGGCTAAGATCCTAATGCCCTACATTATTTACCAGCTAGTGGTATAGATTTCAAACTTTGCATGTCTTCTTTAAAGGGAATGGGAGAGAGGGCATAAAACCAGACATTAGAAAGAAACTTCTCAAAGAAAGCACTTGTCCCTTTGAGAAAACAGCAGTTCTCAGGCTCCATCAGTGTGAAAATTAGGAGTCAGAATGTCTTGTTGAGTAGTTTATTCCACTAGAGACTTACAAAATTCTTCCTGTGAAACCATGACCAATCTCCTGCCAAATTTATGGAGACTGAGGCTATTTCTTTGTACTCATGATGTGCTACTTAAACTTTATAATGACACTTAAAGAAGCATCCCAGAATAAGGCACCGGGTTGGATTAATCCTGCAATATTTGTAAGAAAATGCTCCCCACATTTTTACTTTTTCCACAGCTCTGAGACATCTTTCTCTAAAATAAAGTAAACAAGTGAAATGGCTGTGCAAGCAATGAATAAGTGAAGTGTCATGTTTCACCATCCCAAAAATCAGTTTTGTCATCCCAATCGCAGATAGAGTTAATAACGTCTCTAAACAGAATCACAGCCATCTTGAGCAACTTCTTAAAAAGTTACGTTAAAATTATATTTGCTAAATTAGATAGATATTTTCTCCATAAAGATGAGAATAAGGCCATTCAAAGGAAGTGGCTAAACTTTCCCTTTGATGCTCCAAAAGGATTTACTATAGCTCATATTTTGTGAAGGCATCATGAGGTGTCTCGAGGACTTGCATACAATATCACTGCCACTTACACCAACAGGCATGTGATTACTTCCAAACAATCATGCAAGTCTGTGCCAGTTTCACTGCCAGCTGCCACAAACTTTTCCTCCTGAGCTACTTATTCTGCCCAACACCCCCACCCCCCTCCAACAAAAACTATTCCACCCTCCAGGAAGGTCAGTAGATAGCGACGCGGGGACAGGGTATATCCCCACTCTTTATCTGACTGATGACACCCTTCTGCAACCTCACACACCGAAGCAGCACAGGAATAATACTCATAGGACCACAGAAACATCACTGCCATCTGATGCCTTGATTACTTGCTGTTTAAAGACATAGTCAAGTACTGACTGGACGTTCTCCAAGACTGACAACCTCTTTTCTGAATTTTCTAAGTGCACAGTATTTGTGTCATTCCTGGGGGCTATGGATTATGGATAGCTGTTCGTAGGTTTTGATCATTTTTTTGTTAACTGCTTAGATGATCTCTATACTCTGCCAGCTGACCTTACTGCCCATCTCCTTGATCTACCTGGCCAATTTCATCCACTTTACAAGTGTGGACGCTTACTCTCTACCCCATGCAATCTATTTCTCTCTCTCGCTTCCTCCCGCAGTTACTTATATTGTCCCCTTCTATATAACCCAACACACACACACCGGTTAAAGAAAAAATAAAGAAGCTTTCTCTGCAGAAATCAACTTTACAAGAACAAAAATATTCGTACAAATAACTGTTACTTCTTTAAGGAAAAAAGGCTAATACATGAAATGTTCCAGATGACTTTTGGTCTGGCATCCTGGTACACTTAGACTGTGTCACTGGACACATGCGGCTGTCACTGGGATCTTTTCAGAAGGGCGGCACAGTGGCGCAAGGGCTAGCACTGCAGCCTCACAGCTCCAGAGACCCGGGTTCAATTCTGGGTACTGCCTGTGTGGAGTTTGCAAGTTCTCCCTGTGTCTGCGTGGGTTTCCTCCGGGTGCTCTGGTTTCCTCCCACAAGCCAAAGACTTGCAGGTTGATAGGTAAATTGGCCATTAGCAATGGCCCCTAGTATAGGTAGGTGGCAGGTAAATATAGGGACAGGGTGGGGATGTGGTAGGAATATGGAATTAGTGTAGGATTAGTATAAATGGGTGGTTGATGGTCGGCACAGACTCGGTGGGCCGAAGGGCCTGTTTCAGTGCTGTATCTCGAAAGTAAACTAAACAATTCATTCAGGAGATGTTAACAGGAAATCTTACCAGCTTTTTGGCAGAATTACTGCATCAGTAGGTTCGGCTATTACACTGGATTCTCAGAAGATTTTTCAACACAGGTGGCAAGGGATGAGTTGGGTGGCTTCTCTCTTAACAGGATGCACACCAACTGAACTCCAAACAATATCCAATAAGTGAAACCAAAACTCCTCAGCCATAAACCCAGACATGTGACTTCTCTAATTCCAAACAGTTCCAGAGTCCATAAGGCTCCGGCTGTTTACTCAGCTTAAGACATGTGACGTCCAGTTAATGTTTGATTTTAAACAAAGTCGTGTGTCCTTCCAGTGACCATTCAAAAAAAAAAAGTCTCGCATCTCCTCAGTTGTTTTCCACAGTTCTTTTTAAACACAAGTCCTCAAAAAATATTAATAATGGAAGCACCTTCACGACACCTCCACCCTTGGGAGGAATGGAACTCCATTTTTAAATATGTTTCATTATAAAGTGTGGACAAAAAAAAGAAAAAAATTAATACATTTACACACTCATTCTTATTCACGCTTTACCTGTAAAAAATACAGTTCTGCCTGTACTAGCTTTGCACTCAGATAACTCAAAGCAAAGTTAAATTCTAGACAAAGCAAAGCATCAGCAATTACATTGCTTTTCCCTGCAATGTGGATAATCTTTAAGTGATAGGGCTGCAACGGTAAACTCCATCGAAATAGTCTGGCATTCTGGTTTTTGAATTTTTCCACTAAGGCTGGGGGTTTATGATCAGTATATACCAGCATCTCACCATAGCTGTGGCAGACATATAATACAAAATGTTTAAGAGCTAGTACTAAGCCCAGGGTTTCTTTTTCCACTGTAGAGTAACTCTTTTGGTGTCAATTTAGCTTTATGGAAAAGTATACCACTGGCCTTTCTATGCCCAATTCATCATCTTTTAACAGGGCTACATTTACCCCCAAGTCACTAGCATCAATAGACCATGTAGGATACCTTGAAGGGCTTCATGAAATTCAGGCGGCCAACACTGGTTCATTGATCAAAATTGCTTTCAGCCGCTCAAAAGACGGTTGGCACTCACCTGACCATAACACCTTGGCTTTCTTTTGTAGCAAATCCATCAGTAGAGCAGCTATAGTGCTGAAATTTGGTACAAACTTGCAGCAGAAACCAAACATTTCTAAAAACCTCATGATTTTTCATTTAGCCTTAAGGGCAAGGAACTCCACCAATGCTTGTACTTCTGCTGTCCTTGGCAACACTTGTCTTTGCCCTACTATATGTCCTAGATAGGTTACCCGTGCTTCTGCAAATTCACTTTTCTTAAGTTTCATGACCAAATCAGCCAACTGTAATTTTCTAAACAGAGGTTTTAGATGTTACAAGTGGTCCTTCCAAGTGTCACTGTAAACCAGCATATCATCAAGGTAAACTACAGTTAGGAACACTGGCTACTACTTGATTCATTAGTCTCTGGAAAGTGGCTGGGGATTTTTATTTAGCCCAAATGGAATCACTTGGCATTGGAAAAGACCATCTGTTGTGACAAAGACCAATATTTCTTTAGCTTGGGGTGTTATAAGAACTTGCCGGTATCCCTTTAACAAAGGGATATGTTAGGGATAGGTTTGATCATCAAACCTACAGATAAGGGTGGTGCTGTTGTTGTATGGCGTACCGACCTCTACCTTGCAAAAGCTCAACACCAACTCACGGACACTTCTTCCTACCTCCCTCTGGACCATGACCCCACCAGCGAACATCGAGCCACCGTCCAAAGGACTGTCACTAACCTCATCTCCTCTGGAGATCTTCCCTCTACAGCTTCCAACCTCATAGTCCCGCAACCCTGGACAACCCGCTTCTACCTCCTTCCCAAAATCCACAAACAGGACTCTCCTGGCAGACCCATTGTGTCAGCCTGCTCCTGCCCCACTGAACTTATTTCTTTCTATCTTGACTTTATCTTCTCTCTGCTGGTCCAGTCTCTTCCCACCTACATCCGTGACTCCTCTGACGCCCTACGTCATTTTGACAATTTCCAGTTTCCTGGTCCCAACCGCCTCCTCTTCACTATGGACGTCCAATCGCTCTACACCTCCATCCCCCACCAGGATGGTTTGAGGGCTCTCCGCTTCTTCCTGGAACAGAGGCCCAACCAGTCCCCATCCACCACCACCCTCCTCCGCCTGGCTGAACTTGTTCTCACATTTTACAACTTCTCCTTCAACTCCACCCACTTCCTTCAAGTAAAAGGTGTCGCTATGGGTACCCGCATGGGTCCTAGTTATGCCTGTCTTTTTGTGGGATATGTCGAGCATTCTTTGTTCCAGTCCTACTCAGGCCCCCTCCCCCAACTCTTTTTCCAGGACATTGATGACTGTATCGGTGCCGTTTCCTGCTCCCGCCCCAAACTGGAAAACTTTATCAACTTTGCTTTAAATTTCCACCCTTCCCTCACCTTTACATGGTCCATCTCTGACACTTCCCTTCCCTTCCTCGACTTCTCTGTCTCCATCTCTGGGGATAGGTTGTCTACTGATATCCATTATAAGCCCACTGACTCCCACAGCTTCCTCGACTACACACCCAACCTCCTGTAAGGACTCCTTTCCATTCTCCCAGTTTCTCCGTCTCCCACGCATCTGCTCTTATGATGCCACCTTCCATGACGGTGCTTCTGATATGACCTCCTTTTTCCTCAACCGAGGATTTCCCCCCACGGTGGTTGACAGGGCCCTCAACCGCATCCGGCCCATTTCCCGCACCTCTACCCTCACCCCTTCCCCTCCCTCCCAGAACCGTGACAGGGTTCCCCTTGTCCTCACTTTCCACCCCATCAGCCTCCTTATCCAAAGGATCATCCTCCGCCATTTCCGCCACCTCCAGCGTGATGCCACTACCAAATGCATCTTCCCCTCCCTTCCCGTCAGCATTCCGAAGGGATCGTTCCCTCCGCGACACCCTGGTCCACTCCTCCATTACCCCCACCACCTCGTCCCCGTCCCATGGCACCTTCCCCTGCAATCGCAGGAGGTGTAATACCTGCCCATTTACCTCCTCTCTCCTCACTATCCCAGGCCCCAAACACTCCTTTCAGGTGAAGCAGCGATTTACTTGTACTTCTTTCAATGTAGTATACTGTATTCGCTGCTCACAATGTGGTCTCCTCTACATTGGAGAGACCAAGCGCAGACTGGGTGACCGCTTTGCGGGACATCTCTGCTCAGTCCGCAAGCAGGACCCTGAGCTTCCGGTTGCTTGCCATTTCAACACTCCCCTGTGCTCTCATGCTCACATCTCTGTCCTGGGATTGCTGCAGTGTTCCAGTGAACATCAACGCAAGCTCGAGGAACAGCATCTCATCTACCAATTAGGCACACTACAGCCTACCGGACTGAACATTGAGTTCAATAATTTCAGAGCATGACAGCCCCTTCTCCTTTGTTATCTCTTGCCCCACCCCCACCTCACTTGCCTATAACCTGTGACTTCTCTAATATTTGTCAGTTCCGAAGAAGGGTCACTGACCCGAAACGTTAACTCTGCTTCTCTTTTCACAGATGCTGCCAGACCTGCTGAGTGGTTCCAGCATTTCTTGTTTTTATCCCTTCAACAAAATTGTTTTTGTAAGAAACGTGACACTGTCCACTCTGTCAATACAGTTTTCCAAGCGAGGAATTGGGTAGGAGTCTGCCTTTGTTACTGCATTAACCTTTCTGTAGTCTATGCAAAATCTAGTTGAACCATCAGGCTTTTCTTTAGCTCAGGGTGTTAAAATAACTTGCCAGTATTCCTTTAACAAATCTATTTTGGAAGCTAACCAGATAATAGGAAGTTCAATTTGGGAACTGTCTCAGCCTCCTCCTGCCTCATCCTCACTATCCCTTTCGTCCTTCACCGTCCTTACTACCTGACATATCTGTGCTTGCTTATCCTCCTCCTGGCAGTGATAGTGTTTCAACAGTTCTTTTTCTGGCTATCTGGGGTGTCAAATAATCTACTTTACCAATCCTTTTGACTACTCTATATGGTCCACTGAACCAAGCTTTCAGCGGTTCATCTTGTAAAGGTAGTGATACTAACAGTTCATCCCCTGGTTGAAATGTGTGGGTCTTGGCATGCTTGTCTGCTCATTTCGTCATGGCTGTTTGGGAGGCTTTAAAGGTGTTCATGAGCCACTTTTTGCAGGCTCACGTGAGCTGCTCCCAGAACACGGATACATAATCTAACATGGAAGGCTCGTCCCTCTGTTCTAAAAACTTTTCTTGGATTCACAAAATCATTACAGTGCAGGAGGCGGCCATTCGACCCATCATGTCTACACCGCCTCTCTGAAAGAGCAACTTGCTCAATTCCATTCCCCTGCCTTCTCCCCATATAGAGTCATAGAGTTATACAGCACAGCAACAGGCCCTTCAGCCCATCGTGTCTGTGCCAGCCATACAGCACCCAACTATTCTCATCCCATATTCCTGCACTTGGCCCGTAGCCCGGTATGCTCTGGCGTTTCAATTGGTCATCTAATTACTTCTTAAATGTTGTGAGGGTTCCTACCTCCACCACCTCTTCAGGCAGTGCGTTCCAGATTCCAACCACCCTCTGGGTGAAAAACATTTTCCTCAAATCTCCCCTAAACCTCCTACCCCATACCCTAAATCTATGCCCCCTGGTTATTGACCCCTCCACTAACGGAAAAAGTTTCCTCCTATCTAACCTATCAATGCCCCTCATAATCTTGTACACCTCAATCACATCCCCCCTCAGCCTCTCTGCTCTGAGGAAAACAACCCTAGCCTTTTCAGTCTCTCTTCACAGCTGAGATGCTGCAGTCCAGGCAACATCCTGGTGAATCTCCTCTGCACCCTCTCCAGTGCAATCACATCCTTCCTAGAGTGTGGTGACCAGAACTGTACACAGTGCTCCAACTGTGGCCTAACTAGAGTTTTGTACAGCTCCATCCTCCCTGCTCTTATATTCTATGCCTCGGCTAATAAAGGCAAGTATCCCATATGCCTTCCTAATCACCTTATCTACCTGTGCTGCTGCCTTCAGTGATCTATGGACAAGTACACCAAGGTCCTTCTGACTTTCTGTACTTCTTAGGGTCCTACCACCCACTGTGTATTCCATTGCCTTGTTAGTCCTCCCAAAATGCATTACCTCACACTTGTCAGGATTAAATTCCATTTGCCACTGCTCTGTCCATCTTACAAGCCCATATATATCTCCCTGTAATCCAAGGCTTTCCTCCTCACTATTTACGACACCAGCAATTTTCGGTCATCTGCGAACTTACTGATCATACCTCTTATATTCATGCCTAAATCATGTACACAACAAACAGCAAGGGTCCCAGCACAGATCTGTGGTACACCACTGGTCACAGGCTTCCAATTGCAAAAAAAGCCATCGACCATTACCCTCTGCCTCCTGCCACGAAGCCAATTGTGGATCCAATTTGCCAAATTGCCCTGGATCCCATGGGCTCTTACCTGCTTAACCAATCTCCCACGTGGGACCTTATCAAAAGCCTTACTGAAATCTATGTATACTAAATCTACTGCTTTACCCTCATCGACACATCTAGTCACCTCCTCGAAAAATTCAATCAAGTTAGTTAGACACGATCTCCCCCTGACAAAGCCGAGCTGAATATCCCTGATTAATCCCTGCCTCTCCAAGTGGAGATTAATCCTGTCCCTCAGAATTTTTTCCAATAGTTTCCCAACCACTAATGTTAGACTCACCGGCCTATAATTACCTGGTTTATCCCTACTACCCTTCTTGAATAATGGTACCACATTCGCTGTCTTCCAGTCCTCTGGCACTTCTCCTGTGGCCAGAGAGGACACGTATAGCACATTTAACAAAACAGCACCACGTCCTTATGAAGACCTGGTCAGTAAAAATGGCAACTTAAACATGCTTGGGTCTTCCGGATCCTTGCATGTTCTGCCATAGGAATGTCAAGGGCTATCCTGAGGTGATACCACTATCTGGTAAACTACTGTCAATTCTTCCTCCACAGGTCTGCGAGGAGGTCTCCACTTGCTCATCCGAGTCCCATTTTTAATATAGTAGCATTCTGGAACTCGCTCTGCTTCAGCTTCAGCCGATTGTGCCACCTTACTTAACTCTGAATCAGCTTGATCAGAGAAGACTTACTGAACATTTTCTTCAGATTGTCCAAATCCCTAAAGAAAGTTTCAGATAGCCAAATATCAGTCTGCAGTGCCAATTTGACCTCTGACGACAGAACTTGTTTAGCCATTGCTTCGGTCACTACACATGAAGGAAAAATTCCTGGAAGCTTTTCCTGTAACTGCTCTGTCTCCTTGACTTCACTTGGTCTTTCCGTGACTACTGGAGAAGCTACTACCTTCGCTCCAGCCAAATCATTCCCCAGGAGTAGGTCAACGCAGTCTACAGGCAAATTGTAGACAATTCCTCTGGTTACCATCCCAGACATTAGCTCACATTCCAGGTGCACTCAATAAAAAGCTATGGGTATTTTCTCCCATTGCAACCGTTCACAAAAACCTTATCATTCAATACATTCTCTGGTGGAAAAGTTATGCCTTTCCCCAGCACAAGACTTTGGGTGGCTCCTGTATCCCTAAGCATAACTATAAGTTTACCTGCCTCACTTGAGGGGTAGGAAGTTACTTTTCCTTTTGACAAGAATTCCCAAAAGCTTTCAGCGATCTTATTCTCAACCTCTATACCCAAATTGTTTTTTGTATCTGGCTTTGCAGCTGCCGTCAAAGCTACAGCCTGATTTCCATCAGAGCCCTTTTCTCTGCATTAGCTTTGGGCACCCCAACAAGTCCCATGGGTTTACCTTGCAATTTCCAACATTCTGAACGAAGATGTCCCACCTTGTGACAATGATAACACTTCGGCTTGCAGACTTCACATCCACCCTCAGCACCTTCGTTTCCGGCCTGAGCAGGGGATTCTGGGGCATTCCCAGCTGTCCCTTCTTGTCTTCCTTTCACTCTCCCACTTTCTATCCTTCTAAGGTTTGTGGGGATGACGGACAAAGGGTTTGGACTTATTCACAAGCTCAAAATCATCAGCAATTTTCGCTGCTTGTCTGCCTCTTGAAACATTTTGGTTCTCTGCATGAGTTCTCACTACTGGAGGGACTGAAGTTTCAAATTCTTCGAGAAGAATTACTTCTCTAAGGGTCTCCTACGTGGCCTCTACCTTTGGTGTCCACATCCAACGATTGAAGTTAATTTGTTTTACGCTCTCAAATTCTACCTAAGTCTGGCCAGGCTGTTTCCAGAGCTTCCAAAATGTCTGCCTGTAAGCTGCAGGGATCAATGCTTAAGCAGCTAGAATAGCCTTTTCTGCCATCTCAATCTGCAGAAGCCTTCTCAGAAAACACAGCATAAACCTCATGCGCTCTGCTTATCAACCTGCTTTGCAAGAGCAGTGCCCAGTTTTCTTTCAGCCACCTCATCTGTTCAGCTCGTTTTTCCAAAGTAATGAAAAATGCCTCTACATCCCTTTCCTCAAACTTTGGGAGGGCTTGCACAAATTTAAACAGCTCCCTAATAAAAACAAGAAATACTGGAACCACTCAGCAGGTCTGGCAGCATCTATTTATTTATTTTGAGATACAGCACTGAAACAGGCCCTTCGGCCCACCGAGTCTGTGCCGACCAACAACCACCCATTTATACTAATCCTACACTAATCCCATATTCCTACCACATCACCACCTGTTCCTATATTTCCCTACCAAATACCGATACTAGGGGCAATTTATAATGGCTAATTTACCTATCAACCTGCAAGTCTTTTGGCTGGGGAAGGAAACCGGAGCACCTGGAGAAAACCTGTGCAGACACAGGGAGAATTTGTAAACTCTACACAGGCAGTACCCAGAATTGAACCCAGGTCGCTGGAGCTGTGAGGCTGCGGTGCTAACCACTGCGCCGCTGTGGAATGAGAAGCAGAGTTAACGTTTCGGGTCAGTGACCCTTCTTCGGAACTGACAAATATTAGAAAAGTTACAGGTTATAAGCAAGTGAAGTGGGGGTGGGGCAAGAGATAACAAAGGAGAAGGTGTAGATTGGACAAGGCCATATAGCTGACCAAAAGGTCAAACCGGATGGTTGCTTGCCATTTCAACACTCCCCCTTGCTCTCATGCTCACATCTCTGTCCTGGGATTGCTGCAGTATTCCAGTGAACATCAACGCAAGCTCGAGGAACAGCATCTCATCTACCAATTAGGCACACTACAGCCTGCCGGACTGAACATTGAGTTCAATCATTTCAGAGCATGACAGCCCCCCATTTTAAGTTATTTTTTATTTTTTACATCTTTTACCATCTTTTTTTTGCATTTATTTCATTTCATCTTAGTTTGTTCAGTTTGCTTACCCACTTTTTTTTTCAGGTTTGCACTTGCTGCTGTTCAATATTCAGTCCGTTAACACCTAATCTGTACTAATGCTTTGTCTTTCAACACACCATTAACATATTGTTTGCCTTTGCTCCATGACCTTCTGGTCAGCTATTCTGTGACCTTGTCCAATCTACACCTTCTCCTTTGTTATCTCTTGCCCCACCCCCACCTCACTTGCTTATAACATTTGACTTTTCGAATATTTGTCAGTTCCGAAGAAGGGTCACTGACCCGAAACGTTAACTCTGCTTCTCTTTCCACAGATGCTGCCAGACCTGCTGAGTGGTTCCAGCATTTCTTGTTTTTATTTCATATTTCCAGCATCCACAGTATTTTGCTTTTATTTAAACAGCTCCCTACTGGGTCCTGGGTTGGAATCCAAGTCTTCCTCATCAGAACTTGCCCTGGAGTCAAGGCCACCCTTTTTAATTGGAATAACTTTTCTCACTCCTTTTCTTCTTTCTCTCTCCTGCCTCTCTTCTTTTTCCTTTTCTCTTTCTCTTTGCTATTCTAGTTCCAGCTTCTAAAATGCTCTTTCTTTTTCCTTTTCCTCTCTCTGAAGCGCTTTTCTTTCAAGTTCAAATTTTCTAATGTCTTTTTCCTGTTCAAGCTACTTCATCTGCAACTGAATTCTAGCAAATTCAACTTAATTACCATCTGGATTGTCTTTTCCTTCTTCCACTTTCACATGCTGTGCTTTTACCTCAATTATGTCTGCTTTCTTAGCCCCTGCTTTTAATTCTAACTCCAAATTTTCTGCCAATGCTTTTTAGACTAGCCTTGGTTATGTTTTACAAACCACTCAGGGATAAATCTTCCCTCTCCAAAAAGGTCAAAAAAACTGACAAAGCCATTTTGGTTTCAATTTGTGCAGCAAAATTCACCGTAAAAATCTTAATCAGCCATAACCTCAGCAAGTCCCAGCACTCATATTGATCTGTGGATTTTGAATCCCTTAAGAGCCCCCAATTATACGTTATGACTGAGGTTTGAAGAGTGCACTGTCTTCCTCTAGTCCCACTACTCCACTGGTCACAACATATATTTAAAAATATTTTAACCCGTTATGGCCAATTATGTACTTTTATCTATCAGTTTCAGAACACAAATCCACCAACCAGGTTTCTTGAACAAAATTATTCATTTATTATAGAAGAAGACTTCGTCAATAAAGATTGTCAAGCTAGCCCCCGCCTGCCAAGAATGAGGCACATGAATCTGGTCATGAACACTGATTTTAAACTGTTACTGGAGTGAAGAAAGGACTTGTTAAACAAATCAGCCGTGGCTGGAAAGACATTTGCATATTAACAGACAGTGTTTGGAAGGACAAAGCAGTCATGCCCGGACACATTCAACCCACAATGGACTTTTGATCACCAGACATTGAAGGTAGGGGAGCTCGCATTCCAGGTTGACTGCTAAGATGGCCGAATACACAAATGTACTTTGTCAAACCAGCTAGTCACATGACTAACCTGCTGGGCAAACTGAGTTTTTTGAATTTGTACAAATAGTTTGGGGGGAAAAGCAGACTGCTCCTGGACCGCGAAGATCTCTCCTGTTGGCTCCCATCTCTTTTTCACAAGCCTCTGAATCCACTGAAGACACACAAACCCCAAGCGAGAAAAGTCTCGTACAGCGAACAAGGTTTAAGAAAAATACTAGGCCCCAACTAAAAGCAAGATTTACTTACAATCAAGGACTCTACAGCGAGCTCCAAGAACCACAACATTAACTTCAGATATTACCTCAAACTTTTCCACTTGATTTTTCTTCTGCTCTTTTCTGTCTATATTTGCATGTGTATCGCATATGCAGGCTAACGTGGGGCATGCCATGTATCCGTAAGCATTAACCGAATTGGAGTTTAGGTTTAAGTTGAATAAATTTCAACTTCCCTTCTTTAAACCTAAGAAAGCCGGTTTGTGCTGGTTTCTTTGCCTTATAATTGGAAAGAGGTGAACAAGGATTCACCAAGGGGGAGTTAAAAACACTGTGTTTAAAAATAAAACCCTGTTACACTAAGACCAGCTGAAAGCTGAGAGGGGCCCCTAGACACCTTTCTCACCTGGTCATTAGAAGATGCAAAGCTTATTAACATAGAGTTTGAAATATGAAAGTATAAATATATTCCCTTCTAAGTAACCACACACACAAACAAACACACAAAGGTTGAAGAAAAAATAAAGAAGCTTTCTCTGGAGAGATCAACTTGACAAAAACAAAAATACTTTGGCCAAATAATTGTTAACTCGTTAAGAACAAAAAAAGATATGAAATGTTCCAGATGATTTTTGGTCTGGCATCCTGGCACACGTAAACAGGTGTCACTAGACACATGCGGTTGGCACTGAAATCTTTTCAGAAGCAGCTGATTCATGAGATGCCGAGAGGCTGTCTTGCAGGCTTTTCAGGAGAATTACTGCATCAGTGGGTTCAGCTCTCACACTGGGTTCTCAAAAGATTTTTCAACACAGGTGACCAAGGATGAGTTGGGTGGCTTCTCTCTTAGCAGGATATACACCAACTGAACACCAAACAATATCAAACAAAACCAAAACTCCTGAGCCACAAACACAGACTTGTGACTTCTGTAAGTCCAAGCAATTCCATAGTCCATTCGACTCCAGCTGTTTAAGTAGCTTAAGAATTGTGACTTCCCGTGTTTGTTTTTAAATGAAGTCCCAAGTGTCCATCCAGTGACTCTTTATATAAAAAAAAAGTCCAGCATCTCCTCAGGTATTTTCCAGAGTCTTATAAACACAAATCCACAAAAATATTAATAATGGAAGCACCTTCATGACAGGTCTCCATTCCTCCTACTTTGCTGGAAAGGAGAGTTTTCCTGATCATATTTGTTTAGCTTAGTATCTTCTTGTTTTGACATGCAGAATTATAGTCAGTTTATATTTTCTGTTGTCAGCCAACATTATATGACATAAATGAAACTGCGTTATCTCCTGTGCCAGCTCTTACTTATTTTCCAGTAACAATGCAAGCTACTTCATGTTACCTCTCATATGTCTTGTTCTGTTATGAAAAAATGTGCTCATGTTGGTACAATATTTAGAAAATACGTTTTTCTGTTGTTAGTGACAAGTGGTTTCTAAACTCTTGGCACCAAGCAGGTAACAAAATATTTGAAGTCAAATGATCGAATATAGATTTATTTAGGAATGTGGTGTCATGTAGATGTAAATAGAATTGAATATTTATTTTTGAAGTCTTTACACTTCAGAGTTTGTTGATCTTAAACAGATTGGTAAGCTGTGTGGTATCAAACAGGCTTCAAACACATTGGATAGAACACCACTAACGTCTTCAGTGCTTTGAAAAGATGAATTTCAATGTTCACCAGTAACATGGAAAATGTTAGTGAGCTCATTAACGCCTGCAACGTCATGACTCTCTCAGAATTACTGGAATTTCAAAGACTAACATTTGAAATCCCTGTAACTAGTGGCAAATGAGAAATCAGTCTGTGTCACTACAAGTTTTCATCATTGCAAAAGGTTCTTCTCAATTATTGGAGATTTTTTAAAAATCAGATTTTGTGTACACTCTCACTATACTATGGTGGCAGCACATGGGTTGGCCTGCAAATTAGGCTGAGATCCACATGTGCTGGGTCCTGACCCAATATCCAAGTTCATGGAAATATTGTTTGGGAAAGAGCCTCTCCCCATCACAAACAAAATCACCATTACACAAAAATGGATAGCGGAGGCAGTGACCTCCACAATGGGCGGTCCCATGTCCCAGGTTCTCAGAGGCTCCCTACATAGGATCAGTGAGATATGCCTGCTAAATGGTAGTAATGGGTCCCACCTGGGAGCCCACTCATGGCCTGGCCCCCCAAAGATAATGCAGTACATCTTTTAACGTGCTTACTGTAGACAGCAAGCTGATTTTTCCAGTTAGGGGAAGCCAATGCCAATATTCCCTTCTCCCCACATAGTTTCACTCGGGGCAAGCATATACCCAAGATGTACTCCTAGAGGTGCAGGGACAAGTCTAAGATATTTAAAATCAAGGGTCTCCCTTCTGACTCCGCAAATTTTGACTGTCAATTGCAAGGTTCCCAAGTGGGCAATAAAGCCATTAATATTAGACAGTAATATGCCTGATTGCTTAATTTTGAAAATCGATTCCAACATATCGAAATTATAAAATTTTGTTTCAAAATAGAAATCTGGCCTGTTTCAAGAAAACAATACTTCATTTGCATGCCAATGAGTACTCAAAATGAGTTAGTCCTAACAGCATGTGAAAGCATTCAGTATAAGACACAAGTTGACATCAAACCACTTGAAAACATGAAAGCGGCACTTGAAACAGTGAATGAGCACATAGAGGTAAGGTAAAAGTTTTTCCAACTCCACGACGGCAAGGATAAAAAGTATGAAATAAGTTGATTACAAAGGTAAGACAACGTGAAAGGATATACAACCAAACATGCACCTACAAATGACTAACAGTCAATTCTCAAAGACCTTAATATTATTATAATTCACAGAACTTTTACAGCGCAGAAGGCCGCCATTCAGCCCAATGTGTCTGCACAGGCTCTACAAAAGACCAACTCGCTTAGCGCCCCCAATTCCCCTGCCTTCTCCCTGTAACTCTGCATATTCTTCCTTTTCATCTAACAGTCCAATTCCCTTTTGAATGCTTCAATTGAACCTGCCTCCAACACTTCCTCAGGCAGCGCATTCCAGACCTTAACCACATTGCTGTGTGAAAAAGTTTTTCTTCATGTTGCTTCTGCTTCTCTTACTCCTTACTTTAAATCTGTGCCCTCTCGTTCTCGATCCTCTCACGAGTGGGAACAGTTTCTCCCAAACTACTCTGTCCGGAACCCTCATGATTTTGACTTATACCAAATCACCTCTTAGCCTTCTCTTCTCCAAGGAAAACAGTCCTAACTTCTCGAATCTATCTTAATAACTGAAGTTTCTCATTCCTGGAACCAGCCTTGTGAATCTTTTCTGTACTCTCTCCAATGCCTTCACTTCATAACTAAAGTGTGCTGCCGAGAACTTGACGCAAAGCTCCAGCTAAGGCTGGACAAGTGTCGTATTTAAGTTTAACATAACTTGCTTGCTCTTGTACTCTATACCCCAATTGATAAAGCTCAGTATACAGTATGCTTGATTAACTGCTCTCTCAACCTGTCCTGCCACCTTCAATGACTTATGCACATTGTTATGAAAGTGCTTCTATTATGTAATATTACTTGAGGACTCATGGTTGGAGATTGTAGAGATGGCTTCATTTGAGACTGAAGGGATTCCATAGATGTGTTTTTTTTAAAACAAGCATCACTGAAAGGACACTTTGGATTTTTTATTTTTACAAAGATTACTGGAAGAGTCAAAGAGTGCTAAATAAACATCAGAAGCCTTGCTGGCTATTGGAAATGTTGACAGAGAAGCCAGGTGTGGACTGTTTTGAAGGGAGCTGGAGGTCTGCCTGCCAAGAGAGAAGCACCCAGCTTGCCTCTGTCCTCCGGTCTCTGAAAAGCCCTGCAGATCCAGTGTGATACCTGAAACCCCTGATGCTGCATTTCTCCTGAAAAATCTACCAGACTAATTCTCAACATCTCCAGAATAAACTGCTTCTGAAAATATCAGTGACCTGTCTCCAACTAGACTGAAGGACAAATGATAACCTTCTATATCTTCTTTTCTTTCAAGAATTGACAAGTATTTGGCTAAAAAAAATTTTTTGTCTTCTTGTGAAGTGAATCTCTGTGAAGAAAACTTGATAATTTTTTATCTAACCAGTGTGTGTGTTGGGTATCTAGAAGGGAATATCTATTTACATTCATATTTCAAACTGCGTGTTATTTTATTTATTTATTTAGAGATACAACACGGAAACAGGCCCTTCGGCCCATCGAGTCTATGCCGACCATCAACCACCCATTTATACTAATCCTACATTAGTCCCATATTCCCTACCGCAACCCCACAATTCTCCTACCACCTACCTATACTAGGGGCAATTTATAATGGCCAATTTACCTATCAACCTGCGAGTCTTTGGCTGTGGGAGGAAACCGGAACACCCGGCGGAAACCCACGTAGTCACAGGGAGAACTTGCAAACTCCACACAGGCAGTACCCAGAATCGAACCCAGGTTGCTGGAGCTGTGAGGCTGCGGTGCTAGCCACTGCGCCGCCCTAATGCTTTGTATCTTTTCTGGATAAGCATTGGTTTATAATAAACTGATAATTTTGTTATTTAAAAGAAACCTGGTTGGTGCATTTTATTCTGGGATAAAGAGTATATGACTGACCATACCGGCAACTGGGTAAACATTTAAATATATGTGATTAACTTTCAGAGATGGAATTAGAGAAAGACCGTGCACTCCTCCCGCCTCAGACCTAACAACATATACACCCGGGTCCCTCTGCTCCTGAACCCCCTTTAGAATTGTACCCTTTATTTTATATTGTCGCTCCATGTTCTTCCTACCAAAATGAATCACTTCACATTTCTCTGCATTGAACTTCATCTGCCACCAATCCGTCCATTCCACCAACTTGTCTATGTCCTTTTGCAGTTCTATAGTATCCTCCTCATAGGAAACTAGGAAGCATTGTGAACTGTCATTCACAAACTTTGAAATTGTGCCCTGTACACCAAGGTCTAGGTCATTAATATACATCAGGAAAAGAAATGGTCCCAACACTGACCCCTGGGGACCTCCACCACAAACCTTCCTCCAGCCTGAAAAAACATCCATTAACCACTACTTGGTTTCCTGTCACTCAGCCAATTTCATAGCAAGGTTGCTACCATCCCTTTTATTCCATGAGCTATAACTTTGCTCACAAGTCTGTTATGTGGCACTGTATCAAACGCCTTTTGAAAGTCCATGGACACCACATCAACTGCATTGCCCTCATCAACCCTCTCTGTTACTTCCTCAAAAAACTCCAGCAAGTTAATTAAACATGATTTTCCCTTAAGAAATCCATGCCGGCTTTCTTTAATTAACCTGCATTTGTTCATTTAATGGTTAATTTTGTCCCGAATTATTCTTTCTAGAACTTTCCCCACCAATGACGTTAAACTGATGGTCTCTAGTTACTGGGCTTATCTTTACACCCTTTTCTGAACAAGGGTCTAACGTTGGCAATTCTCCAGTCCTCTGGCACCACCCCTGAGACTAAAGGCGGCTGAAAAATGATGGCCAGTGCCTCTGTGATTTCCACCCTCACTTCCCTCAATATCCTTGGATGCATCTCATCTGGTCCTGGTGCTTTAACCACTAAGTACAGACAGATTATCTAAGACGTCCTCCTTATCAATTTTAAGCCCTGCTACTGTCTGAATTACCTCCTCTTTAATATTGCCTGGGTTGCATCTTCTTCCTTGGTAAAGATAGATGCAAAGTATTCATTTAATAACTCAGCTATGCCCTCTGTCTCAATGTCTAAATCCCCTGTATAGTCCTAATCAGCCCAGCTCCTCCTTTTACCACTCTTGTACTATTTATATGTCTATAGAAAACTTTGGGATTCCCTTTAACGTTAGCTGCTGTGCTCTTTTCATGTTCTCAATTGGCTTCTCTTATTTGCTTTTTCACTTCCTCTCTGGACCTTCTATATTTACCTTGGTTCTCAATAGTATTTTCTACCTGTCACCTGTCATAAGCACACTTTTTCTTCTTTATCTTAATCTCTACCTCTTTCAACATCCAGGAGGCTCTGGATTCGTTTACCCTACTTGTCCCCTTCGAGGGAATATACCTTGACTGTGTCCGAACTATCTCTTCTTTGAAGGCAGCCCATTGTTCAGCTACTGTTTTTCCTGCCAACCTTTGACTCCAATTTTTTCGCCCTAGTTTCATTTTTACCCCATTGAAGTTGGTTTTCCCCCAGTTAATTATTCTTACTCTGGATTGCTCTTTGTACTTTTCGTTGTCAGCCTAAACCTGATGATACAATGATCACTATCCCCTAAATGCTCTCCGACTGATAGTTGACCCACTTGGCCCACCTCATTCTCAAGAACCAGGTCTAGCAGTACCTCCTTTCCCATTGGACTAGAAACATACTGCAGTAGAAAATTTTCCTGAACACACTCCAGGAACTCTTGCCCCTCACTGCCCTTTACAACATTACTATTCCAGTCTACGTATGGATAATTAACAAGTCCCTCATTATAACAACCCTATAATTATTGCACCCCACTGTAATTTCCTTGCATATTTATTCCTCCACTTGCTTCCCACTAATTGGTGGCATATAGACAACACTGAGCAATGCAACTGCACTTTTTTTGTTCCTTTGCTCTCGCCAAATTGATTCGGTCCTCAACATCTCTGGGACATCCTTTTTCTCCAGCACTACAATGCTCTCCATCAATACCGCCACCCCTCCCCCTTTTTCCCTTTCCTATCTTTCCCGAACATCTTGTATCCAGGAATATTGAATACCCAGTCTTGCCCTTCTCTAAGCCAGGTCTCTGCTTTAGCCACAGCATCATATTTCCACATGTCAATCTGTGCCTGTAATTCATCAATCTTATTAACAACATTCCGTGCATTCACACACATGCACATTAACCCTGATTTAGTGTTGATTACTTTCTCCCTTCCTCCGACCCCACCTAATCACTTACTCTTCTCTACTCCAGTGCTATCTATCTCTCCCAGCATTCTAAGCAACTTTGTAATCCTCTCTGATATTTGCTCCTGGTTCGCACACCCCTGCCAAGTTAGTTTAAACCCTTCCCAATAGCACTAGCAACCGACCCGCAAGGAAATTGGCCTCAGCTCTGTTCCGGTGCATCCTGTCAGGCCTGTACAGGTTCCACCTTCTCCGGAACTGGTCCCAGTATCCCAGGAATCGAAAGCCCTCTCTCCTGCAAAATCTTTCCAGCTACGCATTCATCTGCTTTATCCTCTTATTTCTATACTCACTGGCGTGTGGTACTGGGAGTAATCCGGATATTACTACTTTTGAGGTCCTGCTTGCTAATGTCTTACTTAGCTTACTAAACTCTTCCTGCATGACCACATCCCTCTGCCTACCTGAGTCATTCGTACCAATGTGGACCACGACTGCTGGTTATTCACCCACCCCCCTTAGAGTGTTCTGCAGCATTCAGTGACATCCTTGACCCTGGCACCAAGGAGGCAACATAGCATCCTGGACTCATGTCTGCGGCCACAGAAATGCCCGTCCATTTCCCTGACTATCGATTCCTCTATCTCTATCTCTCTTCCAGTCTGCCATGTGCCCCCCTGTGCAGCTGAGACACCTTTGGTGCCATGGCCTTGGCGCTGGCTGCACTCTCCAGTTGAACAATCACTTTCCTCAGTTCAGAGCTGAATACCTGTTGGAGAGAGATGCAGTCAGGAGTGTCCTGCACTACCTGCCTGATTCTTTTTGACTGTCTGGCGGTCACCCTTGATCTCTCTGCCTGCAAACTCTTAAGCTGTGGGGTGACCACATCGATGAAAGTGCTATCCACAAAGCTCTCATCCTCACAGATGCACCGCAGCTGTCGCCAGCTGCTGCTCAAGTTCCGAAACCCGGAGCTCAAGCTGCTGCAACTGACGACACTTCCTGTACATATGGTTATCCAGGACCCGAGAAGAACCTGGAGTTCCCACATGGCACATGTACACTCCAGAGCTTGGAGCAGCCCTGCCATTCCATTAGATAATAAACTTTGGTACTACAAATAAATGCTGCTAATACGAATACCCAATCAATAATAATAACAACCTTACTATTGCTAAAACTAAACTTTACCAATATTAAATCTACCTTACCACAAATATACCATACAATACTAAAACTCTAAAAGTAGTAATAACCTCACCAATAAATCTTATTTAAAAGTAAAAGATAAGACTCACCAGCAACCCACTTGTTACTTGTGATAAATACTCAATGTTATTTGTTTTTAAAACTCCTAGCTGTTTGCACTCAGTCCCTAAGCAGCAAATACTCACCTTCCAATCAACTCACTGCTTTCCTGTGAAGTCACTGTTGGTTTGTTTATTCAAATTCCAGCGTGTAAAAGGTAAGTTCCTCACAGGTTCATCACTGCTCCAGACTCCCTCCAGCGAAGTGGAAGGCCCCAGGCCTGGGTCTACATTTATTCTCTCCCCGGTAAGTACCTCGCAGGTCCTCTATTGCTGCTCTCCTGGATTCAATAGTAAACCTGCAGTCATATCCAAACTAGATAAAACATGCTATATATAATAAATTTGTGCTATACATGCATCTATTTCTCAGCAAACAGATGCAGTTCTCACGTGCTCACACAGAAGCATTTCTGCAACTTTGTAAATTTGATCATATCTGCTTCAGTAACATGAAACAGAACCTCATATAAAATCAAACAAGTTTTGATGACACATGAAACGTATAACAAATAAATTTTGCTTCATAATGTTTTACGTTACTAAGTATATAGCATTTGAACCAACTGTAGCAGTATAAACCTCAGTGGTGATGCTATTTTTCATCAATTAGTTTAAAATCAGATTTTCAACTTTCGTCCATAAGCTCTTGGGACAGATAGAGACCTTCAGAATTCAAGGAAAGAACAAAATGAGCAGGGCTAAAAGACATATTTCAAACATGCTCCCTCAATTTATGAATCTCGATTTTGTATTATATAAAAGATACAAGCTGTCCTTAACCTCTGCTGCCACCCAAAAACTCTGATCCTTGGAGCTTTCTGCACGTGTCTGAACAGAAAAATCTTCATTCTATCTCCCTAACCCAAGAAAACAAACCCATGTCATAATGTGGATCCAAATACCTTAAGCACATAAACTAAGCCAACTCCTCAGTGCAGTAAGAAGAGCCTTCTCAGAGGTGCTGCCCTTCAGATAAGATGCTAAACCAAGATCTCATCTGCATACTCAAACTTTAGTTGCCAACCCTCCCAGACTGTCAGCGCGTCTCCCAGAATGGAAGAGTAATCTCCCTTGAACTGCTGTGAGGAAGCCAGGAGAAAAAAAAAAGGAATTTGAGTTCACACTTCAGGATTCAGACTTTTTCTGAACTGTTTTGTCCCTGTTTGTGACATCCCTGCATATTCCATGTGGTCCAGCTCGGTCATATTTTATTTGAAATGAACAAAGTCATCGCTCAATGGCTCAGACTTACAGAATTACATGTGCGCACACTGCCCAGCTGGAGACTTCAGTCAAATAGCAACCACAACGCAGACACCCCATGGTGATAGGCAGTAACAGGTTGCTGCTGTTCCCAACCCCCAGACCACGACATGTCCAGTAGATCAGGGGTAAGAAATGGGTAAGGGAAAATAAATTACATTTGCTGAACCACTCTGAATGGAAGTAGAAAACACAAATAAGAATATTTTGCAGCAAGATCGAAATCAACAAAAATAATTAGCATCAGAAATGATAAAAAAAAAATCAATTCATTAAATGACACTGATGTATAACACCCCAAATAATGTACTCTCAGTACATGAAGAATTTCAGGCAGGTTATAGACAGAGTCTAATACATCGAGAGAATTATCAAGTTGCACAGAATACTTTCATTAATGCCAGAACCATAACTTAGCTTTAACTGCTGTATAATCCATGATAATAATTAGGCATTAATAATATCTTGAAAACAGTTTAATCGCTATACTATTTAAGTACAAAGCTGAAGCCAGGCCTTTGAGGTGCAGTACTTGATTCAAACGCAATAGCAGAGATATAACCACTATTGAAGTGATGAGATGAATAATGTCGCTTTGTCATCTCTCGGGCTGCAGCTTCTCTGCGTGATTCCTTCAATCTAATACAGGAACTACTATAACAAAGGATCACTTTATGCTATCACACAGGGAAATGCCACATTCAGCTCTGCACATTATACAAGTTGGAATGCAAGTGGCAGATAAAGAGCCATGCGTCAGAGGATAAAAACAAATAGTCAAGGGCTAGAAGCAGAGACATAATTATGACAAATTGGAAACTAAATTACGCAAGGAAGTGACACTGTTTAACTGAAAAAGAAAAAATGGGCAGGGTGGCAGAAAGGAGGAAATAACTGAAGCGATTGAGAAAGTAAAGATAAAGAGGAATGGAGACAGAATGCAATGGTTTGGTATATAAATTACAGAGAGGTATATTTACAACAATGCATTTAGTTTTCTTTTGAGAGATTTACTAATGCTGTTCATATTGTAGTAAATTATCGATCTTATAAAACATTACTGTAGAAATAATGATTTTTGACAATTGTCTATCTATGCTGTTACGTGGGTTTTCATTTGTTGTTAAAAGTAGAGAATCTATATATTTTTTAAAAGTCGAAAGGATTTCATGGACATTGAATCATCTGGAGATTGTTGAACTTTGTGGGAGGTTTTTTTTTTAAGAGGAAGGTCAACAAAAGGTTGACCAGTAAACAAGTTTTTTTCTGGAAGGCACATGGCTTCAAGTAAACATAGCAGGGGGTTGTGTTGTGACAGAACAGGATTTAAGATTGTCATGGAACATGCCTGGAAAAAAGTTGGCTTTGTTTTGATCTGTTAAAAGCCAGCTGGTTTTTGGACTAAAAGAGGCAGCTGGAGTTAGTTTATGGAACTGCCAAGAGATCAAAAGAAAATCCAGACAACTATTACTTCTCTTTGAAGAATTCCTGCTCTTGAAAAGCAAAAGCCTGTATCAAGTTGTACTGTTGCCTCCTGTATTTTGACGGAATACCGCATACTTGCAGAAAACCTTGCATCAAATGTGAGAACTGAAACCTATGTTGCTGCACATCTGGGTGGATGATCTATGTGAAGCCACGTGCAGTTGAATTTCTTTGACTGTGTACCCAAACAACCTGTTCATCAACATCGCCTTGAAAGATTCCTAGTGGCAGCTACCTATTCGACTTTGAGATAGCTCGCCAAAACAAAGGACTTCCTTCCATATCTTCTCTGCAATCTAAGTTTTTTTTTTATTCCTTTTATTTCTTTGCAACAGCTGTAAACAAAAATCCCTTTATTTTCCCGGTTAACCGGTTGTGTAGGTGAGTGTGTGTGAGAAGGCTAGGATAAAAATAAGAGGCTTTAATATTTCAATTTGCATCTATATTTACTTCTTTATTGGTTTACAATAAATGGATAATTTAGTTGTTTATTAAAGAAACCTGGTTGGTGTGCATTATTCTGGGGACAAATAGAGTATCTAATTGACTGTTTTGCTAAGTGGAAAAATTTACTGATATGTTGTGACCTGTGGAGAAGTGGGACTGAATTAACAGTACACTCCTCCCACCTCAGTTGTAACAATGCACTGTTCTAAGTTTGCATTAATGATATTGTTAACTTTCAATGTAAATGATCAAAAATGGTTTTCATAGTTTTTTTCTATACACCTGTAAAATTCCTAAGTTAAATGATCTAACATAGGAACCAGAAAATTGCACAAATTATACAGCTCCTGGTACATTCCATTTTATTAGCGTTACCGACAGGTGGTTAGGTTTGTGGGTGGTTTCCACTAGTCACCTCCCAACTGACCACAATCGTGTTTTGTTAAAATTATGCTTTGGTCCAAGTGTCTTTCAGGTCAAATAAACAGACGAATGGCATGTTTTCTCATACGTAAAAAGAACTATTCATTTTTAAACACATCCCAAAATGATTGCAACCTCACACACACATACATACACAATAAATAGAGAGAAAAGCCAAAAAAGTAGTTTAAAGTCCCAAGTGAGATAAATGTTTGTGGTTTACAGAAGATTATTGAGTCTTGTCAAGAGGAAAAGTCTTTTTTTTTCCCAAAAGTTGCAGGCCTGATAATCTGCAGTCTTCAACTTAGGAAGGTATTATTGAGCTCTAGTGGTTCTAATAGAAACCATAACAGGTGGTGTGTAGTTTGTTAGCTTCATAGATGGCTTGTCTCAAAGTGACTTTGTGATGTCTCTGGTGTGGTGGCCATTCTGTGTCAGCAGAGTTCTTCTCTTACCTGCTAGATCCTTCTCACAGGCTATGATGTTGGCTTGATCTCCCCTCTCTCTTGTGAGAGCTACCTTTTTAAAGTCAAAACTCATCACATTGGAGTTCCTGTTGGGACACGCATGGCCCTCCCCCTGTTGTGACCACACAATGGGCCACGATAATAACCATGGCCATCATTCGATGTTTGAGTAGAATCATTCTGTTGTGATGTTGCTGCTTCACACCTTATTCATCTTGGTTTGGTTATGAGTTAGACTGTCTCCAGCATCCTCTGTTACTTCATTCATATCGATTAGACTCATCAATATACAATAGTTCCTTACAATTTCAAAAGGGTTCTCCCCAGAGCTATTTCAAAGAAGGTTAACGTGCCTCAGCTTTGCAGATGAGTTTGTGGATTTCCAGTACAGGAGGAGTCACATCACCACTACACCATTTGGGGCGGCACAGTGGCGCAGTGGTTAGCACTGCAGCCTCACAGCTCCAGCGACCCGGGTTCAATTCGGGGTACTGCCTGTGTGGAGTTTGCAAGTTCTCCCTGTGTCTGCGTGGGTTTCCTCCGGGTGCTCTGGTTTCCTCCCACATGCCAAAAGACTTGCAGGTTGATAGGTAAATTGGCCATTATAAATTGCCACTAGTATAGGTAGGTGGTAGGGAAATATAGGGACAGGTGGGGATGTTTGGTAGGAATATGGGATTAGTGTAGGATTAGTATAAATGGGTGGTTAATGGTCGGCACAGACTCGGTGGGCCGAAGGGCCTGTTTCAGTGCTGTATCTCTAAACCTAAACCTAAAAAAACCATTTTGACTGTCTATCAGTGTCCATGTTCTTATGATTTTGCTTAGCAGTCAACTTTTTAAATTCATCATTGTTCCATTTCAATGCTTATTTTATCACGGCACCTTCCATGCATGACAATAGCAAATACAATATGAAGATTCTGTATGTTGCAATAACCTTGAAACACTATATTTAATACAAGCTTATGTTTTAGATACAAAGATAAAATGGATTTTTTTTTTTTTATAGTCTTCAGCCTGTTATTTGATGAAAAATAAGTTAGAACATAATGGCCTAGAAATTCAGGCATGATCATTTTTGGGGGTGCAGAGTGGCCAAATTTCCAGGCCAAACGGTTTAAAAAGAAATCCCGTCTTTGCTCAGGACTATGTAAGAACATAGATAAAGAAATAGGAACAGGAGTAGACCATATGGCCCATCGAGCCTTTTCCGCCATTCAATACAATCATGGCTGATCATCAGCTTCAACAATTTCCCACCCACTCCCCTTATCCTTTGATTCCAAGACACCAAAAATCTATCTCAGCTTTCAATATATTAAGCAATGAAGCATCCACAACCCTCTGGGGTAGAGAATTCCAAAGATTCAAAACCGTTTGAGTGAAGTAGTTTTTCCTCATCTCAGTCCTAAATGATCGTCCCTTTATCCTGAGACTGTGTCCCTGTGTTCTAGATTCCCCAAAGGAAATAACGTCCCAGTGTCTTTCCTGTCAAGCTTCTTCAGAATCTTATATGTTTCAATGAGATCACATCTTGTTCTTCTGAACTCCAGAGAGCATAGACCCATTTACTCAGCCTCTCTCATCACTGGTCCCTGGAATAAGAGGCTTGTCCTATCTAGTGAGCCTTCGCTGTACTGCCTCCAATGCAAGTATATCCTTATTAAATATGGAGACCAAAACTGCACACCAGAGTCCAGGTATGTTCTCACCAAAGCCCTGTACAATTGTAGCAAGACCTCTTTATTCTTGTATTCCAATCCGCATGTCATTTGCCTTCCTAATTGCTTGCGATACCTGCGTGCTGACTTTGTGTTCCTTGTCCGAATTCCTCTGAACAGCAACATTTACAAGTTTCACGTCATTTAAAATATATTCAGCTTTTCTATTCTTCTGACCAAAGTGAATAACATCACACTTCCCCGCAATGTACTCCATCTGCCCCCTTATTGCCCACTCACTGAACCTATCTAGATATCTTTAGAGCCAGCTTTGTATTGTAAGAAAACTTGGATAGATTACTCTCTGTCTCTTTATCTAAGTCATTAATATAGATTGTAAATAGCTTAGGCCCCAGCACCGATCCTTGAGCTACTCCACTCGTTACAGCCTGCCAACTTGAAAATGCCCTGTTTATCCCTACTCTTTGCTTCTTGCCCATCAATCTTGTATCCATGCTAATATATTCCCTCTCACACCTCCATGAGCCCTTATCTTACGTATTAACCTTTTTTGTGGCATTATTAAATGCCTTTTCGAAATCCAAGTATACTGCATCTACTGGTTCCCTTTTATGCACCCTACTCGTTACACTTTCAAAAATGTAATATATTTATCAAACACAATTTCCTTTTCATAAAACCATGCTGACTTTGTCTGGTCATACTAGGATTTTCTAAGTGCATCGTTAAGAGATTCCAAATAATAAATAACTGATTCCAGCACTTTCCTGATGACTGATGTCAGGCTAACAGGCCTGTAGTTCCCCGTTTTCTCTCTCCCTCCTTTCTTAAATAGTGGTGCTAAATTTGCTAACTTCCAAGCCACTAGTATCTAGAATTGTGAAAAATTATAACTAGCACATCCACTAGCTCTACAGCTACCTCTTAGAACCCTGGGATTTAGGCCATCAGATCCTGGGATTGTCAGATTTTGGTCCCTTGTGTTTTTCCAGTACTTTTTCTCCACTGTTATCAATTACCTTAATTTCATCACTCTTATTAGCCCTTTGGTTACCCTCTATTTCTGGTCTGTAATTTGCATCTTATACTGTGAAAAAAGACGCAAAAATATTTGTTCAATGCCTCTGCCATTTCCTCATTTCCCATGATAATTTCGCCTGTCTCTGTCTCTAAGGGACCAATGTTTATTTTAGCTACTCTCCTTTTTATAAACTTGTAAAAGCTCTTAGAATCTGTTTTTACATTCCTGGCTAGTTTACCCTCAGATTCGATTTCTTCCTCTTCTTATCAACTTTTTGGTGGCCCTTTGCTGGTTTATAAAACATTCCCAATCCTCAGACTTACTACCATTCTTTGACATTTTAAGCCTCTTTTCGTCCAATACAATCCTGAACTTCCTTTGTAAGCCACGGATAGATCTTTCATGCTGAGTTTTTGTGTTTTTTTTTAATGGAATGTACTTTTGTTGAACATTTTGAATTGGTTCTGTAAATGTTTCCCACTGTTGTTTTACCACTATATCTTTTAGTCTAATTACCCCATCAACCATTGCCAGCTCTCCCTTCATACCTATGTAATTGGCTTTAAGTTTAAGATTTGTGTTTGGGACTGGAGCACAAAGCTTTCAAACTTAATGTGAAATTCAATTGTATTACGATCACTTTTTCCCAGCAGATCTTAATTAACCCTGCCTCATTGCACAATATTACATCTAAGACAGCTTTATTCCTAAGTGGTTCCATGATGTATTGTTCCAGGACACTGTCATGAAAGCATTCTAAAAACTCATCTTCCAGACTACCTTTGCCAATTCGATTGGTCCAGATTATGTGAAGACTGAAGTTCCCCTCAATTATTACATTGCCTTTGGTACAAACTTCAGTTGTTTCTTGCTTAATGCTCTGTCCAATGGTATAACTAATGTTCGGGGGCCTGTAAAATACACACACTAGCATTTTCTGACACTTGCTATTCCTAATCTCCACCCATCCTGATTCTACTTCCTGATGTTCTGAGCCAAGATACTTTCTCATGACTGTCCTTATATCATCCTTCTGCTTCTCATTTTCCATTCTGTCTGTCTTTACGAAATGTTGTACACACTGGTATATTTATTTCCCAACCTTGGCCACCTTGTAACAATGGCTGAAATTTTACACCCCCACACCACCACCCTGGAAGTGGGCTGGTAGGTGGGGTTGGGTGGGGCCATAAAATTGAGTGGGAGGCGAGGTGTGCCATTCCCATCGCCTACCAGCCCTTGCTGCTGTTTAACCAGTGGCAGAGGAGGTGACAAATAGCCTGCCTGCTCCAGGCCAATTGAGGCCCTCAAGTGGCCAATTAATTGCACTTAAGGGCCTCCTCCTGCCACCTTTGGTATATTAAGCACCCAAGGAGGCCACCCAGTAATACCTGGCAGCCTCCTGGTGGGCTGGGGTGCCCTCCTGATCGGGCACCCTTTGCTCAATGGAGGGCCCCCGAGCAGCACAAGCATCCCTGCTGAAACACCTCTCCTTCCCCACCCCCCTGCCTTACTAGGGCCCAGCCAATTATCCCCGGTGAGGCCCGATCCCCACTTAACATTTTCTCCATTGTCGCTGGTCCTGGCTCAGTACAGTCCCAGCAGCACACACCATTGCTGGTGGCGCTACTGGGACTGAAGAGCTGCCAGCCCTCTGATTTGCTGGTAGCTCTTGGAGGCGGGACTTCCAGCCTCAGAAGAGCAAAGTCCGAACCAAGGCCAATTAAGGGCCTCAGCCATGTAAAATTGCTGCGTGGCTTCCAGACCCAGGGGAGGCGGGCTCGTCCCCAACTGTTTAGCTGGTGGACGGGGTCACTGCCACTATGTAAAATTCCAGCCCATGTCGCTGTAATGGTGATTAGATTTGAACCATGTAACTGAAGGACAACCAAAATCTGCACACACAGTGCAGGTGCTGCATAACTATTTTTTTTAAAAAAGAATACTTAGTAGTCCAAGAATCCCAGCTGAAGGTGCCACTGATGTACAGTTTCAAATGCTTGGCACTACTTAAAAAAAGAACAGTAGCATTCTCCCTGGTGTCCTGGCCAATATTTATCCCTCAAAGAACATCACTAACTCAGATTATCTGGTCATTATCTTACTGCTGTTTGTGGCACCTTGCTGTGCGCAGCTGCATTTCCTATACCATTATTTTAATAATTATGCCAACACTTCAGATGTACTTAATTGGCTGTAAAACCCTTTAGGACTTCCTGAGGTCGTGAAAGGTGCTATATAAATACAAGTTCTTTCTTCTCAATGTATTCTGTTTATGAAAATAGAGCCTGCAGCGGCAAATTTGTTTCTTTTCTTTATTTTCTTTTTTCTGATGTAGTAAGGACACAAAGATACTGTACTGATGGAAGTTTGTTCATTCTTTCTTATTCCAGTTGAAAGCACCGCCTGCTGCTTCATGCTGATGCCCTTTGTAGCAAACCAAGACAATGGTTCTCTCAGGAAGGAGACTGTTTACTAGATAAAAGCAAAATACTGCGGATGCTGGAAATCTGAAATAAAAACAAGAAATGCTGAAAATACTCAGCAGATCTGGCAGCATCTGTGGAGAGAGAAGCAGAGTTAATGCTTCAGGTCAGTGACCCCTCTTCAGAACTGTTCTGAAGAAGGGTCACTGACCTGAAACGATGACTCTGCTTCTCTCTCCACAGATGCTGCCAGACCTGCTGAGTATTTCCAGCATTTCTTGTTTTTATTTCTGTTTACTAGATGGTTGTGCATTTAAAATGGATATACAAATTTCAAGCAGAATTTAAAATGTGGTTGCTAACTGTATTTCTATTGACAAAACTTCTAAAGCCAATCCAGAGAACAGTCAAGCCACCAATCACAACCCGAAGTTTTGAATTGTACTCAGAGAGTTAACGCATTTTGGAAATGAGAAAGCTGATCTATGTATTTTCACCGATTCAAATTGCTAGTTTTCTTACAACAATAGCATTCCATTCTTAAATTAGCAAATGCAGTAACCATTTAATATGTTAGCTTCATGTTATGTTTCATGCAGCACATTTGCAACATTTTACAACTTTAAAAAAAGCAGGCCAAACAAATTAGCACAACAGGAAATGACTACTGACTGCAGCTTACTAAATCCAGAAATAGCCTGCAATAAACCAAATGAATTATGTATTGTGTGCAATCACAACATTATGAGATTGTACAAAATAATATCTACAGTACGGAATGCTTTACAAGGTTCAATCAATTTGATGGCAGTATTTCAACAAATAATTTATCATGCAATACCTCAAAGTCGAAACAAGGCTTTTCCCGTGGTTCATTTCTAATTAAGTAATTATCTGTTCTGAGTACTGAGGAAATTGAAAAAAATTAATAAAATCAGAGAGTGGTCAAAGATGGGGACATTGCTGGCTTGTAAGAAAAATCTCTAAGTTTTTAAATGATGCCAATGAAGAACAGGCAAACCATATTTGAAAGGGTTTAGATAACAGGGCCAGAGTTGGCAGATGCAATTCAATATGCATAAGCACAACATAATGAGCATGGAAGCAGCAAACAAAAAAAGTATGTTTTAAATCAAATGAAATTCAATGTCATTAAGTGTGAGGTGTACATTTGGTAAAAACAATTACACAATAATTATACTTAGAAAAGGAAAAAGCTAGGTGATACGAAGGAGCGAAGGATTTGGGAATTTAGATTCACACTAAAAGCAGCACCTTGAGTGCTCAGGCCATTAAAGACAAATAAAGGAATATTGGGTTTTATGATAAATGGTATGGAACATAAAAGTCAAGGGCCAAGAAATTTGATGATGCTGTGCATTTTTTTTTTTACACAGGTGTAAAACTGGTGCCAAAGTGCCCAATATGGTGCTTGCATTCTGTGTTGGATGTGCACCACCTGCCATATTGGTATGGAGATCAAAGGAGGTATCCAGTACCATGCCTTCAACAGGCTTTAGGTCCTTTGCATATCCAAATCAAGGATTTAATTCTTACCTGCTGCCTCCCTCATTAAACTGCTTGCCCTGAACGCAGCCAATGGCAGGCTAACTTTGTTCAGGACAACCAGGTCGACATGCAGCCTAACCTGCAGGCCTTAAAAGGGACCACTGAAGGCTGCCTCCAAAAATATAAGTTTTCCATCAAAGTATATACCTAAATGTGGAATGAGGAGATGCACAAACTCGCCACCCGGCTCCACAATGAAACCACGGGCCAGTGCCAGCCACCACTCCAATTTGTGCCTCAACCCTCGCCCCCTCCCCGCCTACCTCGAATCCTGTTCTCGTCACCAGCCACCAAACTCCCCCACCCCATCCCCCTTCCTCACTCTCCTGATTACTTCCCTCTCTCAGTTGCTCCCCTCTAGCAAGGCCTAACTGTGTCACAGGCAGTGGCCTGAAATTCAAACAGTCTTCACCAGCCAGTTGTCTAGGAACCCCCCCGGAAGCATTTGCTGCCCATCAGTCTGACATAAGTGAGGCCAGAGGGTCATCATCAGATGGACCTTGGGGACTACTCGTTCCAGCACAGAGATCAAACCCTGTGTCCAGTTCATGCCAGTAGACCAGCTCAAGACAATTTCAGATCAAGATGTCATGATATATGAAACCTGAGTAAAACCACAGCTGGAATACTGTATACAGTTTTGGGCTCCACACTATAAAAAGGATATTGAAAAAAGGAGCAGTAAAGATTTACTAAGATGCTGCTTGGCAGAGCAAATATAGACCTGTTAAGGCACAAGTGAATAATGCAAGGCTAGATTGCATCTATTTAACACAAGGAGTCTTCGAAGTAAGACAGATGAATTGAGGGCATTGATTAACACATGGGAATATGATATTATTGCTATTAGAGAGACATGGTTGAGGGAGGGGCAGGACTGGCAGCTCAGAATCTTCAGGCGTGACGGTGGGGGGGGGGGGGGGGGGGGTGTAAAAGAGGAGGTGACATTGCACTATTGATCAAGGAGTCAATTACTCCAGTAAGGAGGGATGATATCTTAGAAGGTTCCTCAAATGAGGCCATATGGGTAGAACTTAAAAGCAAAAACGGGGGCAATCACTTGGCTGGGATTGTACGACAGGTCTCCAAATAGTCAGGGAGATATATGTAGGGAACAGATATGTAGGCAAATCTCAGAGGTATATATATAATAGGGTAATAATAGTAGGGGATTTCAACTTCCCCAATATTAACTGGGATAGTCTTGGTGCAAAAGGCTTAAAGGGGGCAGAATTCTTCAAGTGCATACAAGAGAGCTTTTTGAGCCAACACATAGAAAGTCCTGCAAGAGAAGGGGCAGTACTGGACCTAATCCTAGGGAATGAAGCCGGACAAGTGGTAGAAGCGTCACTCGGGGAGCATTTCGGGGATAGTGACCATAACTTTAAGATTTAAGGACAAAGATGGAGCGGAAATAAAGGTACTGAATTGGGGGTAGGCTGATTTCAATATGCTGAAACAGGATCTGGCCAAAGTGGACTGGGACTTGTAGGAAAGTCTACATCAGACCAGTGGGAGTCATTCAAAGAGGAAATAGTGAGAGTTCAGAGCGAACATGTTCCCGTAAAAGTGAAGGGTTGGACCAACAAGTCCAGGGAACCCTGGATGTCAAGGGATATAGAGGATTGGATAAGGCAAACAAAAAAAAGGAAGCTTATGGCAGATTCAGGGGACTGAAAACAACAGATGCCCTAGAGGAGTATAGAACGTGTAGGGGGGTACTTAAATAAGTAATTAGGAAAGCGAACGGGGGCATGAAAAAACACTGGTGGGCAAGATAAAGGAAAATCCCAAGGTGTTTTTTAAGTATGTTAAGGGCAAGAGGATAACCAGGAAAAAGTAGGGATCAAAGTGTCAATCTGTGTGTGGAGCCCAAGGACATAGGTGAGGTTTTAAATCATTACTTTTCATCTGTATTCACCATGGAGAAAGACAATGTAGCTGCAGAGATCAGGGAGGGGAATTGTGATAAATTAGCATTAAAAGGGAGGAGGTATTGGCGGGCTAAGTGGATAAATCCCCAGGCCCAGATGAGATATATCCCAGCTGTTATGTGAGGCAAGGGAGGAGATAGCAGGGGCTCTGACACAAATTTTCAAATCCTCTCTTGCCACGGGAGAGGTGCCAGAGAACTGGAGGACAGCGAATGTGGTACCAAGAAGGGAAGCAGGGATAAACCAGGTCATTACAGGATGCTAAGTATAACATCAGTGATAGGGAAACTATTAGAAAAAAATTCTGCAGGACAGGATTAATCTCCAGTTGGAGACGTAGGGATTAATCATGGATAATCAGCATGGCTTTGTCAGGGGGAGATCACGTCTAACAAACTTGATTGAATTTTTCGAGGTGGTGACGAGATGTGTAGATGAGGGTAAAGCAGTTGATGTCGTCTACGTGGACTTCAGTAAGGCTTTTGATAAGGTCCCACATGGACTGAAGGCAGTAGTACAGATAGATAAGGTGGTTAGGAAGGCATATGGGATATTTGCCTTTATTAGCCGAGGCATAGAATATGAGCAGGGAGGTTATGATGGAGCTGTATAAAACGCTAGTTAGGCCACGGCTGGAGTACTGTGTACAGTTCTAGTGGCCACACTATAGGAAGGATGCACTGAAGAGGGTGCAGAGAGAATTCACCAGGATGAAGCCTGGGCTGCAGCATTTCAGCTATGAAGAGAGACTGGATAGGCTAGGGTTGTTTTCCTTGGAGCAGAGAAGGCGGAAGGGAGCTGTACAAAATTATGAGGGGCATAGATAGGAAGAAACTTTTTCCCTTAGCGGAGGTGTCAATAACCAGGGGGCATAGATTTAAGCGAAGGGCCAGGAGGTTTAGAGGGGATTTGAGGAAAAAATGTTTCACCCAGAGAATGGTTGGAATCTGGAGCACGCTGCCTGAAGGGGTGGTAAAGCCAGGAACCTCACAACATTTAACAAGTATTTGTATGAGCACTTGAAACGCCACAGCATACAAGGCTATGGGCCAAGTGCTGGAAAATGGGATGACGATAGGTGTTTGATGGCCAGCATGGACACGATGGCCGAAGGGCCTGTATAACTCTATGACTAAGACATGGGCAGCAGAGTTTTGGATGACCTCCAGTTTATGGAGAGTAGAATGTGGGAAACCAGCCAGCAGTGCATTGGAATAGTTAAGTCCAGAGGTAACAAAGGCAAATATGAGGGTTTCAGCACCAGATGAGCTGAGACAAGCAAAGGTGGGTGAAGTTACGGAGGAGGAAATAGGTTGTCTTAGTGATGGCACGAACGTGAGTTCGGAAGTTCATCTCAGGGTTAAATGTGACACCAAGTTGCGAAGAGACTGCCTAATCCCAGACGGTTGCCAGAGAGAGGGGTTGGAGTTGGTAGCTAGGGAATAGAATTTGGAGCAGGGACCAAAAACAATGGCTTCAGTCTTCCCAGTACTTAATTGGAGGAAATTTCTGCTCATCCAGTACTGAATGATGGATAAGCAGTCCAATAATTTACCAACATTGGAGGAGTCGAGAGAAGTGGTTGTTAAGAAGAGTTGAGAGTTTTCACATCTCTGCTGACAACAAACAGTGTGCTTTCGGTGATGTCGCCAAGGAGCAGAATGTAGATGAGAAATAGGAGGGGCCAAGGATACAACAATTTAGTTAAACAGGATTTGCCTTTAACAAATCTGTGCAAGCTTACCTTAATTAATCCACATTTGTCCAAGTGACAGATCAGAACAGCTGGTGTAAAAGATTGCATCATCAGAACAGATGCGACAAAGGCTGAGAACCTGGGCAAATGGAATGAAGTCCGTAATGGAAGCAGGGGGGTGAGGAAGTGTAGTTGAGGTACATTGATGACTGTATCAATGAAGTTTTCTGTTCTTGCCCTAAACTGTAAAATTTCTTCAACTTAGAACAAAGAACAGTACAGCACAGGAACAGGACATTCAGCCCTCCAAGCCTGCGCCGATCTTGATGCCTGCCTAAACTAACATCTTCTGCACTTCCGGGGCCCATATCCCTCTATTCCCTTCCTATTCATATATTTGTCAAGATGTCTCTTAAACGTCGCTATCGTATCTGCTTCCACCACATCCCCTGGCAGCAAGTTCCAGGCACTCACCACCCTCTGTGTAAAAAACTTGCCTCGCACATCCCCTCTAAACTTTGCCCCTCGCACCTTAAACCTATGTCCCCTAGTAACTGACTCTTCCGCCCTGGGAAAAAGCTTCTGACTATCCACTCATAACTTTGTAAACCTCTATCATGTCGCCCCTCCACCTCCGTCGTTCCAGTGAAAACAATCCGAGTTTTTCCAACCTCTCCTCATAGCTAATGCCCTCCAGACCAGGCAACATCCTGGTAAACCTCCTCTGTACCCTCTCCAAAGCCTCCACATCCTTCTGGTAGTGTGGCGACCAGAATTGCACGCAATATTCTAAGTGTGGCCTAACTAAGGTTCTGTACAGCTGCAACATGACTTGCAAATTTTTATACTCTATGCCCCGACCGATGAAGGCAAGCATGCCGTATGCCTTCTTGACTACCTTATCCACCTGCGTTGCCACTTTCAGTGACCTGTGGACCTGTACGCCCAGATCTCTCTGCCTGTCAATACTCCTGAGGGTTCTGCCATTTACTGTATACCTCCCACCTGCATTAGACCTTCCAAAATGCATTACCTCACATTTGTCCGGATTAAACTCCATCTGCCATTTCTCCGCCCAAGTCTCCAACCGATCTATATCCTGCTGTATCCTCTGACAATCCTCATCATTATCCGCAACTCCACCAACCTTTGTGTCGTCTGCAAACTTACTAATCAGATCAGCTACATTTTCCTCCAAATCATTTTTATATACTACAAACAGCAAAGGTCCCAGCACTGATCCCTGCGGAACACCACTAGTCACATCCCTCCATTCAGAAAAGCATCCATCCACTGATACCCTCTGTCTTCTGTGACCGAGCCAGTTCTGGATCCATCTTGCCAGCTCACCTCTGATCCCGTGTAACTTCACCTTTTGCACCAGTCTGCCATACGGGACCTTGTCAAAGGCTTTACTAAAGTCCATATAGACAACATCCACCGCCCTTCCCTCATCAATCATCTTTGTCACTTGTTCAAAAAACTCAATCAAATTAGTAAGACACGACCTCCCCTTCACAAAACCATGCTGTCTCTCGCTAATAAGTTCGTTTGTTTCCAAATGGGAGTAAATCCTGTCCCGAAGAATCCTCTCGAATAGTTTCCCAACCACTGACGTAAGGCTCACCAGCCTATAATTTCCTGGATTATCCTTTCCACCCTTCTTAAACAAAGGAACAACATTGGCTATTCTCCAGTCCTCTGGGACCTCACCTGTAGCCAATGAGGATGCAAAGATTTCTGTCAAGGCCCCAGCAATTTCTTCCCTTGCCTCCCTCAGTATTCTAGGGTAGATCCCATCAGGCCCTGGGGACTTATCTACCTTAATGCTTTGCAAGACACCCAACACCACCTACTTTTTGATAATGAGATGACTGAGACTATCTGTACTCCCTTCGCTAGGTTCATCATCCACCAAGTCCTTCTCCTTGGTGAATACTGATGCAAAGTACTCATTTAGCACCTCACCCATTTCCTCTGGCTTCACGCATCGATTCCCATCTCTGTCCTTGAGTGGGCCAACTCTTAGCTTCGAATTTACATTGTTCTCTCACCTTCACATGGTCCATCTCTTCCCTTCCCTTCCTCAACTTCTCTGTCTCCATTTTTGGGGATAGGCTACCCACGAATATTCATTGTAAGCCCACTGACTCCCACAGCTACTTCGACTACACTTCCTCACATTCTGCATACTCAAAGGACTCCACAACATTCATCCAGTTTCTCCATCTCTGTTGCAACTATTCTGATGATGCAACCTTTCACAACAGTTCTTCTGATCAGTCTTCCTTTTCCCTCAACAGAGGACTACCACCTGCCAACATGGTTGACAGGGACCTCAACCAGGTCCATCCCATTTCTCGCACTTCTGTTCTCACCCTTTCCTCTCCCTCCCAGAACCATTATAGCACTCCCCTTGTGCTCAACTTCCACCCTGCCAGTTTCCATATTCAACAAATCATCCTCCGCCATTTCTGCCACCTCTAGTGTGATGCCACTACCAAGCACGTTTTCTCCTCCCTCCCTTTTCAGCATTCCAAAGTGACTATTCAATCTGTGACACCCTGGTCCACTCCTCAATCACCCCATCCCCTTCCCATGGCACCTTTCCATGCAACTGCAGGAGATGCAACACCTGCCCTTTTACCTCCTCTCTTCTCAGCTTCCATGGCCCGAAACATTCCTTCCAGGGGAATCATTGATTTAAGTGTACTCATTTCAATTTAGTATACTGCATTTGTTGCTCACAATGCAGTCTGCTCTACATTAGGGAGACCAAATGCAGATTGGGTGCTTGTTTTGCAGAACACCTCCGTTCAGTCCAAAAGCATGACCCTGAGCTTCCGGTCACCTGTCATTTTAATTCTCCACCTTGCTCTCGTGCTGACCTCCCTGTCCTCAGCCTCCTGCAGTGTTCCAATGAAGCTCAATGTAAGCTTGAGGAACAGCACCTCATCTTTCGATTAGGCATTATACTGCCTTCCAGAAACATGAAGTTCAACAATTTCAGACTGTAACCTCTGCCCCATTTTGTTTCCTTTTTCTTTACAGCTTTCAGCTTTACTCTTGTTTTTCCTCGGTTTGCCTTTCAAACAGCAGCTGTTCATCACTCTACCACTGACATCTCCTCCAGACACATCTTTTGTTTCATACTTGCCCCATTACCACTCCCTTTGGCCCTGCACCACCAACTCTTTTGTAATTTAATCACTCATCATCCACCCTATCTCAGACCTTCTCTTTAGTTCTTATTCCACCCTCCCCTTTTCACTTGCTTAAAACATATTACATTTCTAACTCTTCACAGTTCCAATAAAAGATCACTGACCTGAAACATTAACTCTTGCTCTCTCCACAGATGCTGCCAGACCTGCTGAGTATTTCCAACAATTTCTGTTGTAAGTTCAGATTTCAAGCATCCACATTGTTTTCCTTTGGTTTTGTTGGTTTGATTCCAATTTACCTAGGCCAGATCCATTCTTACTTCATTGTAATTGGCCTTCTCCTAATTAATTATTTTTACTCGGGATTGATCCTTGTCCTTTTCCATAGCTAACCTAAACTTTATGAAACCCAACATTATGCTCAAACGTGCAGAAAAGGGTGGTGCTGTTCTTGTCTGGCATACCTACCTCTACCTTACAGAGGCTGAGCGCCAACTCTCAGACACTTCTTCCTACCTCCCCTGGAATATAACCCTACCACCGGACATCAAGCTACTGTCCACAGGACTGTCACTGACCTAATCTCATCTGGAGATCTTCACTCTACAGCTTCCAACCTCATAGTCCTGCAACCCCTGACAGCCCACTTCTACCTCCTTCCTAAAATCCACAAACAGGACTGACATGGCAGATCCATCGTTTCAGCCTGTTCCTGCCCCACTGAACTCATTTCTTCATATCTTGACTCTATCTTTTCTACGCTGGTCCAGTCTCTTCCCACCTACATCCATGACTCTTCTGAGCCCCTACGTCATTTTGACAATTTCCAGTTTCCTGGCCCTAACTGCCTCCTCTTCACTCTGGACGTCCAATCTCTCTATACCTCCATCCCCCACCCGAACGGTTTGACAGCTCTCCGCTTCTTCCTTGAACAGAGGCCCACCCAGTCCCCATCCACCACCACCCTCCTCTGCCTGGCTGAACTTGTTCTCACATTGAACAACTTCTCCTTCAGCTCCACCCACTTCCTTCAATTAAAAGGTGTTGGTATGGGTCCTAGTTATGCCGAATTTTTTTTGTGGGATATATTGAACATTCCTTGTTCCAGTCCTACTCAGGCTCCCTCCCCCAACTCTTTTTCCGGTACATTGACGACAGTATTGGTGCCGTTTCCTGCTCCCGCCCCGAACTGGAAAACTGAATCAACTTTGCCTCCAATTTCCACCCTTCTCTCACCTTCACATGATCCATCTCCGACACTTCCCTTCCCTTTCCTGACTTCTCTGTCTCCATCTCTGGCGATAGGATGTCTACGAATATTCATTATAAGCCCACCAACTCCGACAGCTACCTTGACTATACTTGTTCACACCCTGACTCCATTCCATTCTCCCAGTTTCTCCATCTCCGACGCATCTGCTCTGATGATGCAACCTTCCCCGACAGCTCTTCTGATATGTCTTCCTTTTTCCTCAACTGAGGATTCCCCCCCACTGTGGTTGACGGGGCCCTCAACTGTGTCCAGCCCATTTCCCACACCCCTACCCTCACCCTCCCAGAACCGCGACAGCGTTTCCCTCGTCCTCACTTTCCACCCCACCACCCTCCACATCCAGAGGATCATCCTCCACCATTTCCGACACCTTCAGCGTGATGCCACCATCTTCCCCTCCCTTCCCCGCATTCCGAAGGGATAGTTCCCTCTGCGACACCCTGGTCCACTCCTCCATTACCTACAAGACCTCATCCCCTTCCCACGGCACCTTCCCATGCAAGCACAGGAGGTGTAATACCTGCCCTTTTACCTCTTCTCTCCTCACTATCAAAGGCCCCAAAAACTCCTTTCAGGTGAAGCAGCAATTTACTTGTACTTCTTTCAATTTAGTATACTGTATTTGCTGCTCACAATGCAGTCTCCTCTACACTGGGGAGACCAAACACAGATTGGGTGACCGCTTTGCTTAACACCTCCACTCAGTCTGAAAGCATGACCCCGAGCTTCCGGTTGCTTGCCATTTCAACACTCCCCCCTTCTCTCATGCGAATATTTTTGTCTTTGGCCTGCTCCAGTGTTCTAGTGAGCATCAACACAAGCTCGAGGAGCAGCACCTGATCTTTCGATTAGGCACTCTACAGCCTTGCAGACTGAACACTAAGTTCAACAACTACAGAGCATGACTGGCCTTGTAATATTTTATTTTTTAACCATGTGCCTGCTTTTCATGTAATCAGCACTGCTCGCTTTTCTGCTATTAACACTCTCTCTGGACTAATGCTTTGTCTTTCACCACAAGCATTAACATACACTTTGCCTTTATCCCAGGACAGCTTTGTTATTTGATCTCCTGCACTATCAAATACCTTCCCCTTTGTTCTCCACCCACCCCCCCCACCTCCCTTCACGTACTTAAAACCTAATTCTTTCCTAACCTTTGCCAGTTCTGATGAAAGGTCACAGATCTGAAACAGTAACTTTGCTTCTCTCTCCACAGATGCTGCCAGACCTGCTGAGTATTTCCAGCACCTTTTGTTTTTGTGTCAAAACTTTATGATACTAAGCTCCCCTGACACTTGATGTACTTGACTCAACTCATTCCCCAGAATGGGTCAGAAACAGGAGAATTATCCAGATCATTATGAAAACACTCCAGGAACTCTTCCCCATCTCTGCCTTTTACATTATTACTACCCCAGTCTAAACTAGGATAGTTAAACTCCATTATCAATATACTATAGTTTTTGCACCTCTCTGCAATTTTCTTGCAAATTTGTTCCTTCATATCTTTGCCACGAATTGGTGATTACAGAATGTGCCCAATATGGTATGGAGGGCGCTAGCTATGAAGAGAGGATGAGTGGATTAGGATTATTTTCATTAGAAAGACGGAGATTGAGGTGTACAAAATCATGAGAGGTATAGACAGGGTTGATAGCAAGAAGCTTTTTCCCCAGAGTGGGGGATTCAATTACGAGGGGTCACGAGTTCAAAGTGAGAGGGGAAAAGTTTAGGGGGATATGCGTGGAAAGTTCTTTACGCAGAGGGTGGTGGGTGCCTGGAACGCGTTGCCAGCAGAAGTGGTAGACGCGGGCACGATAGCGTCTTTTAAGATGTATCTAGACAGATACATGAATGGGCAGGAAGCAAAGAGATACAGACCCTTAGAAAATAGGCGACATGTTTAGATAGAGGATCCGGATCGGCGCAGGCTTGGAGGGCCAAAGGGCCTGTTCCTGTGCTGTAATTTTCTTCGTTCTTAGAGTATAATGTTACCTCTAATTTTTCTTAGCATTAAACAAACAGATTCTGTCCTTGACCCCTCTGGGACATCCTCTCTCTCCAGCACTCTAATTTTCTCCATACTCAAGAGTACTTCCTTCCCTATCTTTTCTGAACACCGTCTATCCAGGAATATTTAGTATTTTTATTTTATTTTCCTGCAGATGCTGAAAATTTGAAACAAAAACAAAAATGCTGGAAAAATTCAGCAGGTCTGGCAGCATCTGTGGAGAGAGAAGCAAAGTTAACGTTTCAGGTCTGTGACCTTTCATCAGAATATTTAGTACCTTGTCCAGCCCTTTTTCGAACCAAGTCTCCATAACATCAATGCTAGTTTACTGGGATGACAATTAACTGTTTATGCAAACTTCCAAGTTCAAAATCAATCACAAAAAATGTTTTGCAAATAAGCACAGCTTTAAGTTTAATCCACACTGATGAGATTTTGCAGCTAATTACCTTCAGTTACAGATACAGAAAAGGTGCTGGAGTTTAGCTCTTCGAGCCCTCACTATAAATCATTTAATTAATAACTGACTTCAACTGCAACTTTATATCTGATAAGCCTATTTGCAAGAATTGCACACAGTTGAAGAGTCAGTGAATGGTTGATAGTAGACAGTACCTCGCCACCGCCCAGCCAACCCAACCACATCAACAGTTTCAGTAAAATCTGAATGAAGCTTTTGCTTACTAAATACAGCATCATATATTTTAGCTGAATAACCTGACCAACAAATGCAAAATATAAAAGAAATATACTTGTTTACTGTCTCTGTAGACATTTCAACTGTCTGAGATTGTGGAATGATGATTGTATATTTGGATGGATTTGTGAAGGGGGAGTTTATTGTCGCTGCAATTATCAATCCAAAATGTGAAGCTGAAGTGAGAGACTGGAAAATTTATAAATTGAAATTACTGATGCATACCTTTAGGTCACTGCCAGGCAAGGTACCCACTCCATTTTTCCATTCCATGGCACTATATATATCAAAGTCCTGCACATCAGCTGCATGGCTTGATTCAGCTTCTTCATCTGTTCTTTCAATTTTGATTGGCACAGCCTGCCAGCCTTTTTCTTCAGACAGCGTCTTTGCTCCTTCTGAATTGCTTACTTAAAGGTCATGGAGAAATAAAGGAAGTAATCATTACAAACTACTCAAAGCTATTTTCATTGTGTTCAATTTCTTCAAATAAAAAATACTTTAAACCTACTAAATGATTTTTGATGCAGGAAGAAAAACATACTTAGGTGTATACAGATATTCAGCAATAACTATTGCTTTAATTTACAACACTAAAGAGTCTGTGGGGCTGGGTGGGGGGGGGGGGGGGGGGAAGAGAGAAGAGTATATAGCAATTGTTTGCAGGTTAAAATTAAAAGTGATTAAACAAGGGATTCTGTGTATTCTTTTTAGCTCACACTTATCTGGGTTTCCAATATACTAATGAATTGATGCTGATTTATGCAGAGAAATAATTAGAAAAATCAGCTGGGCCAAACTGCTGTATATCTGACATCTACAATGTGACTCAAAATAATCACAGACCAAAAACATTTCATTTTGAGATAGATCAAGATTGTGAAACAAACTAAGAGTTTCACAGATATTGAAAAACTCAGAACATGCCAAGGATGGGAATCTCGTATTCAAATGAGATATGACAATAAATTATAACATTTCTATTGTTACGACCGAGGTGCGATGAGTGCACTGTTAATTCAGTCCCACTTCTCCACAGGTCACAAGGTATCAATAAATATTCCCACTTACCAAAACAGTCAATTAGATACTCTATTTGTCCCCAGAATAAAGCAGACCAACCGGGTTTCTTCAATAAAACAACAAAATTATCCGTTTATTATAAACCAAGTCTTAACCAATAATGAAGTAAATATATACGCAAATTTAAATTTTCAAGCCCCATATTTTTTCACACACACATGCAGATACATCCAAAAACTAGTCAAACAGGGGAAAAAAGGGATTTTTGTTTACAGCTGTTACAAAGGAATAGAAGGAATAAAAAAAAAAGTCTGCAAAGGTATGGAAAGAAGTCCTTTGTTTTGGCAAGGTGTCCCAAAGTCAAATAGTTGGTTGCCACTAGGAAACTTTCTCGGCGAGTTTGATGAACAGTCTGTTTGGGTCGGCGTTCAAAGAAATTGAACTGCAGAAGGCTTCACACAGGTCTTACAGCAGGTGTGCAGCAACAGAGGTTTCAGTACTCGTATATTCAATGCAAAGTCCCTGCAGCCATTCAGGATTTCTTCAAAGTACAGGCGGCAACAGTACAACTTCATACAAGCTTTTTCTTTTCTAGAGCAGGGATTCTTCAAAGAGAGGTAACAGTGTCCTGGATGTTGTTCTTGATCTCCAATAACTCCCTTTCATCCAAAAAACAGAAGCTGCTTTTTAACAGTTCAAAGTGAAACCAAAACAGTTCCCAAGTTCAGTCTGCATGATAATCATAAATTCTGTCTTGTCACAAGTCTGAAATAGCTCTCAAGTCAAACCCCCTGTGGTGTTTACTTGAAATCATATGTTTTCCAGTACTTGTTTATTGGTCAACCCTTTTGTCCACCTTCCTTTTGAAAAAAACACCCAAAGTTCAACACTCTCCAGATGATTCAATGTCCATGAAATCCTTTCTAGTTTTTAAAAATATGGATTCTCAAGTTTTAACACAAAAAATGGAAATTGCTTGACACTATAAACTCCAATCTACCTCACTCACGAAGATAAATTTATCGAAAGATAGAAGTTTCGTCAAACCTTACGTTTTGTGGAAACATTGTCTTGCTTAGCAGAGAACAACTAATAGGCCAACAGCTACAAAAATGAACGAGGGTCCAGAGTTATTAAGTATTGAGAATCTTGTGCAAAATTCTATCCTTGAATGGAAATGACTAGACTGGATATTGTGAAGAGCGGCAAAGCAAAACGTGGATTTTTTTTTAAATGATGGAAAAATCTGGCATTCCACAAGTACAAATTTAGGTCCAATGAGGTCTTTCAGCAGTAATTATGAAGTTGATATGCCATTAAAAATGCAGTTACACCTCATTCAACAAGCAGTAACTTTTCCAAGGGTTTTTATAGTGAAACAGAAGCGCAAGACTGCAAGTTCTCATTTCATAAGATTACTACTTGATTCATTCTCGGGGTTGTTTAACAGTGCACCCGCTGCAGAAGTGTATAATCACTGACAGAAACTTCTGGATTTCCACATGTGCGGACTCCAGAGTTGCTGTCAGTTTCAGTCAAGTAATGACAGTGATTGCTGACTGTTTCGCTGTCATTACCAGTGCAAAGTCCAGGCCACAATACATTCAACAGAACAGAGTTCAGCATAAGAAATTAAGATTTGAGCTTTTTAAATTGGATTTCCATTGCAGCTAAACTTTGGTGCCAGAGCTGTAATATGAAGTGCATCACTGTCACCAGTGGCACCTCAAACATGTTGATGTTGCACCCTCCACCCTGCCAATCATGGGTTCAGCAATACAAACATGCCACCACTGGTTGTAAAGTCATCCAATCACAGCCAAAATGATTAGCTAACTCAAAAAAAAAAGTGCAATGACTACATTGCTAGGATACAATGACATTCTCCAATCACTGGACAAAGTCTACAGGCAAAAAAAATAAAAGTATTGACTTTTTCTTGAATAACGTACATAAAATTTTACAGCACTGAGACAAACCATTCATCCCAACAAGTCGATGTTGATGCTAAGGCTCCACACAATGCTTGTTCCACCTGACTTCATCTCACCCAATCAACATGGATTCTTTTCTCCTTCATGTACTTATCTAGCTTCCCCTGTAATAATTGTACTGTAGTTATCATGGAAATACAATTTACTTACTTTGTGGAGCCCCATCTTCAAGCATTCCAACATAGTAATGTTGGAATTCATGTGTAGTAAGGAATTTCTTTGCAGCATATCTAATTAATAACAACGGGTGCCAATGGAAATGGGCTCGAACAGAACAATTATGTAGATTTTTATTTTGTCACTGAATGGCAACTTTCATTTCCCATAAAGGAAGGTTACAGCACATCTATACTCTGCAACTCCACCTCAAGTCTATGAATATAAACAAGAGTACAGATTCTGCCAAAAGCTGTGCGCATCAGCTAAACAGATGCTTTCGATCCACGCCTGCAATGACAGTGTTGCCGCAGACAGCAGCATAAATGCTAAGCAACTTGCTATTCAAGGCAGCTACATTCTCTGCAACAAAAACTATTTGAGGCACCTAATGTTGCACGAACCTTCCACAGGTCATTGAGGAAGGTCCCAGGCATTGCCAACTCGTTGCAGCCTGTGATTTTAATGCAACTGTCTTTTTGCAGCTACTGTAGGCACAACCTAGCAATATAAAACAGTTTCGATAGCTGTACAAATGGCAGCCAATATTGCTTAACTGCCTGACCAACCATTCTCAATATAAATCCATCATTGACGGATGCACCAAGTGAAGCTCTAATGTTTCCGACATTGCAACCGTCACTAAACTTCAAAAGTACTTCATTGGTTGTAAAGTGCTTTGGGACATCCTGAGGTCATGAAAGGTGCAAAATAAATGCAAGTCTTTCTTTCCTTTTTGCAGGCGAGGAGAGACAAAAGTGCCCGAATGCAAATTATTCTCATTTGATTCTGTTAATTTCTTCGTAATCACTTGTGTAAAATAGATGGTATGCCTGCCTTCCTCAGCAATAACTGGTTTGTGGAGACCAAAAGAACAGGCATAGAAGAAAATCTAAATATTTCTTGCAAACAAAGCCCAAATCCACTTTGAGCTCAACCAACCAAACTTCAAAGCTTGGTCACATCCCTCGGTTTCATTAACTTAATTACAATACTGTACATCAAAATGATAAAATCTTTCTACCTCAATATGGCATTGCACCATTGTTATGCTACTTCTTGGTGCCAGATTGAGTCTCAGGTAACCTCTGAAGAGAAATTACATGGTGATGCTCCATGGTTGGCCCGTTTCCACGAGTTACTCAAAACATAACCTGCTGTTTCAATACAAAAAGGAGGAACGTGATGCATGGTTTACATGCCTCAATAACACAAATAAACCACTGACTGTGATGCTGCTGCAATTTCTCATCAGCAAAACAGCAGCAAAATATTACCCGAAATGTTTTCAAAAGGAATATGTTAAACATTGCTTTATGATAGAATAAGACTCTACTTATTACATGGTACATAAGACATGAACATTAATGGAGCAATTTCATTCCAATTATTTTTTTCAATAGCATTTCTAACAAATAAAGCAGATAAAAAAACATCAGAAGTGCATTTGTACTCTGCATGGCTCTACATCAAATATAAGCCGAATGCAATCCAGGCCAAATCCCTCAAATCATTACTCCTTACATTCAGCTTAATGGCAAATTGAAAAGTTGACTCAGCTCCAAATTTCCACTAAAATTTAAAACCTAAAAAAAAAAATGAAATATAAACTTATCCAAGCTCAAACTGTCACAAAACTTGGGTTTGGCTCAGCTCTTCTCCACTATCTCAATTCAGATTCCACTATCTCAATTCAGATTCCACTATCTCAATTCAGATTCCACTATCTCAATTCAGATTCCACTATCTCAATTCAGATTCCACTATCTCAATTCAGATTCCACTATCTCAATTCAGATTCCACTATCTCAACGTCGAGCAACCCTAAGAGGTATGTGTCACTTTTTATAAATATGCTCCACTGTTGAAATTTTAAATGTAGCAGTGAACCTGTTTTGCAATTGTAGTTTTGGTACCAATACAAAGGCAACAGGCTGAATTGTAACTTGCCAGACCCACCAGGGGCGGTGGGAACACAGGGAACATGGAGTTCTTGCGCAAGCCATGGAGTTTTAACTTCACTTGAGCACGTGACAGTACCGAACAGAAGTCAGCGTGATTGAAAGTTCAGTGGAGGTCTCAAGACAAGGCAAGTCCTGCCCGGGGATGGAGGGTTGTTGGAGAGGGAGGGGTGGGGAAAAATGGGGAATGGGACACCTCAGGAATAGATCAGAGGCCTCATAGAGAAGGTCGGGGGAAGACTGGAAAGGTGGGGGGCTGGTGCCCAATTGCAGGGGGTTGCCCAAGGGCGTCCAGTGGAAACAAACTTAAACATTGAGTTTTTTGAGGATGTAGCTACTCAGATGGACAAAGGGGAACCAGGAAATCTAGTATAAAAGCAAAATACTACAGATGCTGAAAATCTGAAATAATAACAGGAAATGCTGGAAATCTTCATCAGGTCTGGCAGCATCTGTGGAGACAGAAGCAGAGTTAACGTTTCAGGTCAGTGACCCTTCATCAGAACTGGCAGACATTAGAAATGTAAAAGGTTTTAAGCAAATAAACTGAGGGTGGGGCAAGAGATAACAAAAGAGGTGTTGATAGCACAAGGTCACAGGGAATAACTGACCAGAAGGTCATGGAGCAAAAGCAAACAGTAAGTTCATGGTGTGCTGAAAGACAAAGCGTTAGTACAGAGAGAGTGTCAATGGACAGAAAACTGATTAGCTTGGCCCCAAGCACAAACATGAAAAATGTAGGTAGGCACAGTAGAAACAAACTAAACAAACTAAAATAAAATAAAGACAAAAAATAAAAATAAAAAAATAACTAAAAATAAAAAGAGGGGCCCGTCATGCTCTGAAATTATTGAACTCAATCTTCAATCCGGCAGGCTGCAGCTTGCCTAATCAGTAAATGATGTAATTTCAGAGCATGACGGGCCCCCATTTTTATTTTTCGTTATTTTTTCTTTTTTCTGTGTTTATTTTATTTTAGTTTGTTTCCACTGTGCCGACCCACTGTTTTTTTCATGTTTGTGCTTGGGGCAAGGCTGCTCAGCTTTCTGTACATTAACACCCTCTCTGCACTAATGCTTTGTCTTTCAGCACACTATTAACATATTGTTTGCCTTTGCTCCATGACCTTCTGGTCAGTTCATCTGTGACCTTGTCCCCACCCCAGCTTTACTTGCTTAAAACCTTTTATATTTCTAATATTCGCCAGTTCTGATGAAGGGTCACTGACCTGAAACGTTAACTCTGCTTCTCCCTCCACAGATGCTGCTAGACCTGAGTATTTCCAGCATTTCATGTTTGTGTTTCAGGAAATCTAGCAGACTTGGCTTTCCAAAAGGCATTCGAAAAGGTGCCACACAAAAGGTTAATAAGCAAGATAAGGGCTCATGGATAATTTGTTAATGGCTGGGAAGCAAAGACAAGGAATGAACAGGGCATTTTCAACTAATAGAGTGCCGCAAGGATCAGTGTTGGAGCCTCAGTTATTTACTATCTAGATGAATGACTTAAATTAAAACACCCAGAGTAATGCATCCAAGTTTGTTAACAATGCAAAGCTAGGTGGGAATATAATTTGTGAGGAGGACACAAAGAAGCTACAAAGAAACAGACAAGTTAAATAAGTGGGAAACAAGGCGGCAGATAGGGTATAATGTGGGGAAATATGAGGTTATCCATGTGGGTAATAATAGAAAAGCATAATATTTTTATAAGGCATGAAATTTCTAAATGTTGAAGTTCAGAGACACTGGGTGTACTCATACAAGGAAAACAAAGTCAGCATGCATGCACAGCAAGCAATTCAGAAGGCAAATGGCATGTTGGCTTTTATTGCAAGGGGATTGAAGTACAATAACAAGGAAGTCTTACAACAATTGTATAGAGCTTTGCTGAGACCACACGAAGTAATGGTCTCCCGATCTAAGGAAGGATATACTTGCCTTGGAGGTGGTACAGCTAAGGTCACACTATTGGTTCCTGGGATGAGAGGAGTGTCCTATGAAGAGAGGCTGAGTAAACTGGGCCTGTATGCTCTGAAATTCAGAAGAATGAGAGGTGATCTCATTGAAACATACAAGATTCTGAAGGGGCTCAACAGGTTAGATACGGAGAGGTTGTTTTCCCTAGCTGGGAAATCTAGAACACGGGGACACAGTCTCAGGATAAGGGGTCCATCATTTAGGGCTGGGAGAAGAATTTCTTCATTCAGAGGGTTGCGAATCTTTGGAATTCTCTAACCCAGAGGGTTGTGCATGCTCCATAACTGAATATATTCAAGGTTGGGACAGATAGATCTTTGATCTCGCACTGAAACAAGCAATATGGGGAGTGGGCAGGAAAGTGGAGTTGAAACAGATCAGCCATGGTTGTATTGAATGGCACAGCATTTTCAAGAGGCCACATGGTCTACTCCTGCTTCTATTTGTTCAACAGATATGGTGGACAACTGGTTTAACCATTCACCACCAGATCTGGCTGGACCGTATAAAGCACTATCGGGTCCCACTGACAACTTCCTAGAATGCAAAGATTATCCCGGGCATTTGTTTTCTGCAGAAAACTGCCTTCCGATAGCCCTCTCCCCTGTCTTCCAACAAGTGCAAGGAGCTTTTGTCACTAAAATTGAGACCATCTGTTCAGCTGACTCTGCTGCTTCCATCCCTTCCACCAGCCCATAGGACCAAATTTCTTCTAAAGCTCCCCCCATTGCCCTAGCCCTGAACCTGCATGATTCTTTAGTTTCTCTACCATCTTCCCTCATCCTCTCTCCAAGCTCATCTTGTCCATGAGACCCACCTCGTTCTCCCTCAACCCTATTGCCAGTAAACTGCCGACGACCCAACTTCCCTTCCTGGCTCCCGTGTTAGCTGACATAAACTCAGTTACTGTCCCCTCTCCTTCAAATCTGCCATCACACCCTCCTCAAAAAGCCATCCTTGCAAACTACCAACCCATCTCTCTTTCCTCTCCAAAGAACTTGAATGCATTGTCACCTCCCAAATCTGTGCCCATCTTGGAATTGCACTATCCCAATTCTATTCTTTTGTACCTCATCGTAAGCAGAGAGTCACCTGAAACGGCTTCTCTTCCTACTCCCACATTGTTACCACTGGTATCCCCCAAGGATCTATTCTTGGTCCCCTCGTTTGTCAACTACATGCTCCCCCTCAGCGACATCATCCGAAAACACAGCATCAGTTTCCACACGTACAGTGACGACACCTAGCTCTACCTCACCACCACCTCTCTCGATTCCTCCACTGTTGCTAAATTATCAGACTGCTTGTCCAACATGCAGTACTGAATGTGCAGAAATTTTCTCCAATTAAATATTGAGAAAACTGAAGCCATTGTCTTCACTCCCATCCACAGACATTGTTCCCTAACCACTAACTCCAAGCATCTCCCTGGCAACTGTCTAAAGCTGAAAGAGATAGCTCGCAACCTTGATCACCTCAAGATGAGCTTCCCAACACACATCCTCTCCATCACCAAGACCACTTATTTCCATCTCTAACATTGTGTGACTCCACCCCGCCTCAGCTCATCTGCTGCTGAAACACTCATTCATGCCCTTGTTACCTCTAGACTTAACTATTCTCCTGGCACTCCTGGCCAGCCTCTCACATTCTAACCTCTAAATTTAAGACATTGAAATTCTGCTGCCATGTCCTAACTCACACCAAGTCCCCTGCACGCAATGACCTACTTTAGCTGCAGGTCAAGCAACTTGTCCTTGTTTTCAAATCTTACCATGGGCTCGCACTGTCTCTAATCTGCTACAGTCCCACAACCCTCAGATAACTGTACTCCTCTAATTCTGATCTCGAGCATTATCACACCACCATTAGTCCATGCCTTCAGCTGCCAAAGCCCTAAGCTTTGGAATTCCTTCCGTAAACCTCTCCACCTCTTTTGCCTTCTTTAAGACATTGCTTAAAACCTACCTCTGACCAAACTTTTGGTCATCTGCCCTGACATCTCGTTCTGTGGTTCAATGTCAGATTTTATTTAATCATCCTTGGGATATTTTATTATGTTAAAGGCACTATATAAATACAAGTTGTTGTTGCTGCTGCTGTTGAAGAAACCATGAAACCATGAAAGGAGTGGCGCAGTGGTTAGCACCGCAGCCTCACAGCTCCAGGGACCCAGGTTCGATTCTGGGTACTGCCTGTGCGGAGTTTGCAAGTTCTCCCTGTGTCTGCGTGGGTTTCCTCCGGGTGCTCCGGTTTCCTCCCACATGCCAAAGACTTGCAGGTTGATAGGTTAATTGGCCATTATAAATTGCCCCTAGTATAGGTAGGTGGTAGGGAAATATATAGGGACAGGTGGGGATGTGATAGGAATATGGAATTAGTGTAGGATTAGTATAGATGGGTGGTTGATGGTCGGCACAGACTCGGTGGGCTGAAGGGCCTGTTTCAGTGCTGTATCTCTAAACAAACAAACATAAAAAGACATACGAATGCTGGAAATCTAAAATCAAAACAGGATGCGCTGGAAATTCACAGCAGTTTGCATTTGAAAGAATGACTGGAATTTTGGTGGGACCCTTTATCAGAACTCCTTCACCAGCTACCTGTTCTATCTCCTTCAGATGACAACTGACTTGCGTGAACATGAATATTGCCATTTTTGTATATTTGTGTGCACAGTGAATGAGATCTAATCAGTTTCAAAAGATGAAGGTACAGTGACTACAGAAGGTTCTTCTTTTAATTATGGATTGATAGCAAAAATTGGTAGCCATAGTAGCATCTGTAATGGAAATTCAGAATCCAATGACAAACAGCAGTAGAAAAGTTCACAAAACAATCCTGCAGACTACAAAAGTATGAAAAATGATTACTGTCCAGGAAAATGTACTAGGGGTTTAAAAACTGCTCTGGCAGCACTGTGCTGATGTACTGACATCACTAGCACATGCATTTGCAAAAGGATGGGTTTTAAAACATTATGCCGCAGGTGGTAAGGGAACCAACAAGAGGGGAAAACATAGTTGACCTCGTCCTCACCAATCTGATTGCCGCAGATGCATCCGTCCAGTACTGTATTGGTAGGAGTGATCACCGCACAGTCCTTGTGGAGACCAAGTCCCGCCTTCACATTGAGGATACCCTCCATTGTGTTGTGTGGCACTAACAGTGCTAAATGGGATAGATTTCGAACAGACCGAGCAATGCAAAACTGGGCATCCATGAGGTGGTGTGGGCCATCAGCAGCAGCAGAATTGTACTCAACCACAATCTGTACCCACATGGCCCGGCATATCCCCCACTCTACCATTACCATCAAGCCAGGAGACCAACCCTGGTTCAATGCAGACTGCAGGAGGGCATGCCAGGAGCAGCACCAGGCATACCCCAAAATGAGGTATCAACCTGGTGAAACTACAATCCAGGACTGTCTGCGTGCCAAACTGCGTAAGCAGCATGCGATAGACAGAGCTAAGCGATCCCATAACCAACGGATCAGATCTAAGCTCTGCAGTCCTGCCACATCCAGCCGTGAATCGTGGTGGTCAATTAAACAACTAACTGGAGGAGCTGGCTCCACAAATATCCCCATCCTCCATGATGGGGGAGCCCAGCACATCAGTGCGAAAGATAAAGCAGAAGCATTTGCAACAATTTTCAACCAGAAGTGTCAAGTTGATGATCCATCTGGCCCTCCTCCTGAAGTCCCCAGCATCACAGATGCCAGACTTCAGCCAATTCGATTCACTCCGCGTGATATCAAGCAACGACTGAAGGCACTGGATACTGCAAAGGCTATGGGCCCTGACAATATTCCGGCAGTAGTACTGAAGACCTGAGCTCCAGAATGTGCCGTGGCCCTAGCCAAGCTGTTCCAGTACAGCTGCAACACGGGCATCTACCCTGCAATGTGGAAAATTGCCCAGGTATGTCCTGTACACAAAAAGCAGGACGTCCAACCATGCCAATTACTGCCCCATCAGCCTACTCTCAATCATCAGTAAAGTGATGGAAGGTGTCAACAGTGCCATCAAGCGACATTTGCTTAGCAACAACCTGCTTAGTGATGCTCAGTTTGGGTTCCATCAGGGCCACACAGCTCCTGACATCATTACAGCCTTGGTTCAAACATGGACAAAAGAGCTGAACTCCAGAGGTGAGGTGAAAGTGAGCGCCCTTGACATCAAGGCAGCATTTGACTTTGTATGGCACCAAGGAGCCCGAGCAAAACTGGAGTCAATGGGAATCAGGCGGGGAACCCTTCGCTCGCTGGAGTCATATCTAGCGCAAAGGAAGATGGTTGTTGGAGGTCAGTCATCTGAGCTCCAGGACATAACTGCAGGAGTTCCTCAGGATAGTGTCCTTGGCCCAACCACCTTCAGCAGCTTCATCAATGACCTTCCTTCAATCATAAAGTCAGAAGGGGGGATGTTAGCTGATTGCACAATGTTCAGCACCATTCATGACTCCTCAGATACTGAAGCAGTCCGTGTAAAAATGCAGCAAGACTTGGACAATATCCAGGCTTGGGCTGATAAGTGGCAAGTAACATTCGCGCCACGCAATGACCATCTCTAACAAGACAGAATCTAACCATCTCCCCTTGACATTCAATAGCATTACCATCGTTGAATCCCCCACTACCAACATCCTAGGGGCTACCATTGACCAGAAACTGAACTGGAGTAGCCATATAAATACCATGGCTACAAGAGCAGGTCAGAGGCTAGGAATCCTGAGGCGAGTAACTCACCTCCTGACTCCCCAAAGCCTGTCCAACATCTACAAGGCACAAGTCACGAGTGTGATGGAATACTCTCCACTTGCCTGGATGGGTGCAGCTCAACAACACTCAAGAAGCTCGACACCATCCAGGACAAAGCAACCGGCCTGACTGGCACCCCATCTACAAACATTCACTCCCTCCACCACCGATGCACAGTGGCAGCAGTGTGTACCATCTACAAGATGCACTGCAGCAATGCACCAAGGATCCTTAGGCAGCACCTTCCAAATCCGCAACCTCTACCAACTAGAAGGACCAGGGCAGCAAATACATGGGAACACCACCACCTGCAAGTTCCCCTCCAAGTCACACACCATCCTGACTTGGAACTATATCGCCGTTCCTTCACTGTCGCTGGGTCAAAATCCTGGAACTCCCTTCCTAACAGCACTGTGGGTATACCTACCTCAAATGGACTGCAGCGGTTCAAGAAGTCAGCTCATCACCACCTTCTCAAGGGCAATTAGGGATGGGCAATAAATGCTGGCCTGGCCAGTGACGCCCACATCCCATGAATGAATTAAAAAAATGCTAGATTAGTGCTGTTATCAAATCACCTACAGTAAAACTAAGCATTTTATTGATAATTCCTGAGCTGCCGCCGATGCTTATTGCTCAGGTGACTCTAGATCAGTGCCTTATGCCGATCTGAAGCACCAGCTGCTGCTAAAATCAAATGAGAACAATCCAGGAGGCACATGGGCCAAAACACATAACCTGCATTACTGCGACAAATCAGAAAAGGAATGCATACTGCAAATGACTGATGTCCACGAGGAGAAAATGCAGCCAACTATGAACATAGAATAGGAAGGCAGTATTTTGATTTTTAGAATATGCTTTAAGGGGCAAGATGGGGCAGCACTTCTTCAACAAAAGCATTCCCTCATTCTTTGCTTCTCCTTTGAGGCTCAAAAATGTGATTATTCAGGAGGACTGCCCATTACAAAATAAAACTACTTACAACAGCTGTACAAATATGAAAAACGTCATAAAACACAGCTTTCTAATCACAGACAAATTTAAGCTAGGTTTAACAAAGAAGAAAGGCACAGGATCACAATGCAGTTTCAATAGGTCAGTCCCTGACCACCAGAGACAATGCTAAGCAGAAGTGAAGTACTTCCTCAGGGCAGGAGAAAACAAAAACACACAGGAATGGAACGTCAGCCAGTGCTGCTTTCAATCAAGAGTAAACTCTTTTTTTGTTATCCAATGGCTCATTGTGCATTGGACTTTTGACCAGTGGTAAGTTGACTGATTTCAGCTATGGCAACAGTAGAAGTGCTGCTCTTGTCCTCAGTGTCCCTAAGCTGGCGAAGGAGTGATCGGCTGGAGTTCACACTCTTGGTCACATTGAAAATTCATTGACTCAAGTGCTTGGACTTCAAATGTGAGCATCATGCCCAGCTGCAATTCATTCCACAGTTATAACCTGCTGACACTATCTAGATTCACACATGAAGAATGACAATTAGGGAAGACACTAGAAGGCAGCCGTTTCCCATGGACCAATTCCCAACAAGGGTTAGAGTTATCCAAAGAAGAGAAAAGTGATGATTGGAAGAGGAAGGAAAATATTTCTGAAAAACACAGAAGAATAAGCAATTTCAAATACTCCAATCGGAAAGAATTGAAAAAAAGAGGAAAGAGAAAAAGATTTTTCAAAAAGATGAAATAGGTAGTGAAAAAAATTCCTTATAACATCTGCTCTATGGAATTTTATTTCATGAAAGCAGGGCACAGGTAAACACAAGTGTTGCAATGAATCATTTCTAAATGAATGCTGGTCTTGCCAGTGACACTCAGCATTCAGAGAATTAAATATATATATATATATAAAAAAGCTGGTGTTTCTTACAGGTCGTGCGATTCACACTTCATGATTACATTAGTATAACTACATTGTTATTGATATTTAACTTCAAGTTGTTCAAAACGTTTGATTGGATGCAGATAAGAATTAATTATTACAGGGAAACTTCTAACAGAACTTTCCCATAAACAGAGTAACAAATTCATGGGAGAACATCCTAATTTTCAATTAATTTGCATGCAAGCTGATTTAGTGATGCTCAGATTTACATGTGTTACACAGTCGGTGGGTTTCAATGTATGCCAATTTGAATATGCACAATCTTCCAGCCCTTTAAAACTTTGCAAAGTGAAATATAAAATTTTTGAAAGAACTTGAAAGGAAAATGTATACAACTGAATTTAAGTCATAGCCCTAATTGTAATCTGTACACCGATTAATGTCTCCCATAGCTCAGTTTATATTGGAGAGGTGCTTTGAAATCAATCCTTGCAACTATTTTCGTCAATAACGATACCATGCCCGCATGATCTGGAAAAAGAACGTACAGTCAAGCAATAGTGAAATAACTGTGTAGAAAAGCATTTCAGCCAGGCAGCTCAGGCCATGTCTTTTGGCAGGCTTTGCTTCTGACAGCAGTGCCTCCTGGTGTTTACAGCAAAAACCGAATAGCTCCTGGATGCAAATCTGAATAGTACCAACATTGGTGTTGTCTGCCACCTCCAACAACAGCAGCTCGTGTTATTAACTAGGAGTTTACAACAGTGCCATCAATTGGGGTTTACAACAGTGGCAAACTGGCAGTGTAATGTAGGAGTTATTTGTTTCTCCTTGTTAGCGTATTTTTGCTTGAATATTGCTGCTTAGAACATGTGTAACAGCAAATATTGTGTGTCAATTTTCCTCAGTCTTGGAACATAAATGTCGAATTAAGTGACATTGGGAAAAAGAACAGCAAGCAGTAGACAGAGAAGTGCAGATATCGTCGCACCCTTTGCAACACTCTGTATAACAATTCAGTGGACAACACCCCATTGAATGTTTTCCCATAACTCCATTATATGCATTTTAAATAACACTCAAAATGCTAATTGTATGCTGAACGTGACATATATTACTTTTTAGCATCTAAAAGTAGAGGTGTTGAACATAAAAAGCAGTTAATAACAATGGTAAAAGAAAAGACTTGTGTTTATATAGCACCTTTCACAATCTCAGGACGTCCCAAAGCGCTTTAAAGCCAATGAAGTACTATTGAAATGTAGTCACTGTTGTAATGTAGGAAATGTGACAGCCACTCTGCATGCAGCAAACAACAATGTGATAATGACCAGATAATCTGTTTTTAGTGATATTGGTTGAAGGATAAATATTGGCCAGGACACCAAGGAGAACCTTCCTGCTGTTCTTCGAAGTAGTGCCATTATATGTTTTACATCCACCCAAAAGGGCAGACAGCTTAACATCAGCCTTAGTTTTGGAGTGGGATTTGAACCCACAATCAGTTCAACGACAACAGGCTCTTCCTTCCTTTCGTTCCTCACAATCACTTATAACTGAATTATACCACTCTTACCCACTTAATTTTATAAATTGACGCAAAAATTCATTTCTAAACGGGCAGAAAATTGTCATTTATGAGTACCAAGCATAGATTTTTAATACTATGAAAATGAAAAAGGCTGTTATACATTGAACTAATACATTGAACATTCAAAATAAGATCTATACTCAGACTGTTCTCTTTCTGACCATGTTATAGTTTAAACCAGCGACTAAATGGCTAATTCAATTTCATAAAAGCTGCGGTACAATTATTGCCCACACTGTCTAACCCTTTTTTAAAAATAATAAATGAACTACTTGACTTCTATGAAAAATACTGCATTTCATTTTCCTTATCTTATTTCAAACCAACAAATCCATTCTGTAATATCCCAGTGTGTGATTTGTTGTAGAGCTTTTACAAAATGCACATTTTGATGGACTTTGAAGCTAGACGTCATTTGTTGCCAGGCCTGCCTATGCTGTCAAGCACTTAGCGTATGTAAACATAAATTTATGAATTCAGTTTTGTTATATTTGAAGAACTTTGGGTTTTTTTGGGTATTTTTTCCATATATTCCATTCAGAAAAGCAGCACTTAAGTGGAAAGTTATTTATTTCACGAGAAGCAGAGTTAAATCACAATAATTATTTGTGACTGTTCTCAAAGATTTTATCCACAACACTATGTTTAAACAATTAAATTTACATCAAAGGAAACATCAACTGCAAACATATTGAAAGGAGAAGCTTGTTATTAAACATACGTGTAATATTTCACAACCTATTAAGCCACACACGGTTAAAAAAAGACAATTTCAGCATTCACGATGCAAGTTTTTTAACCCTCTTGAGGTTAAACAACGTATGTAATAAACAACTCCTCCCACCTGACAAATTTAGGGGTTGGCCAACTTCTGTCATCATTTCTGTCGACAAGGTATTAGACCTTATTTGTAGACTTCCAGCCAATACTTTATTTCTTTCAGACCCCTCCAGCATATCACCAGCATTCATCTTGCTCCCTCCTCTTGACGACCACTCACTGTTATGAGAATCAAATTAAAGCATTTCCTTCTGTTCATTCAATTATACATCAAACTGTTGCTAGATATTGTGCAGCTTATTTGCAAGGAATTAAAGTTGGTTGTACAGTTCAGTTAGTTGTCACAGATGCAGTACTCATTTCCTTAGCCTTTATAAAAAAAAAGACATTTAGAAAACGGAAGTTAAAAAACTACAGCTATATAATCTGACAAAAAAGGTTTGCTGAACTGCTCTAAAGCACAGTCCGTCCCATCCATACTGTTAAATATTAGTTTAATCTGAATGTGAAATTTGATACACAACTGACGATAAGGACCACTGATGTAGAAAGAGAAAAAGCAACTGATTACTCCAAATTGTTAAGTTGTATTTCTGTTCACTGAACATTTAAAAACAGTTAATTCAGCATCTTTCCTTCAAAGCAGATACTATGTGCATTATGTTCCAGTTTGTCTCAAATACATCAGTTCAACAACGGTATTAACTAATTAATATTTCACAGATCTTTTCTTATTGCATTGCATCACTTTTTTTTCTCCTAAGCAGATGTTAATTTCGCATTGAGCCTTTCCGGCAGTACCAAGCTCAATATCCCTAGCGAGGTCAAGTTAATATTTGGTGAAAAGAAGTTCGCTTAGTAGTGACTGACAATCAGATGTCCAATAATCCATTTGACTGATTTAAACACACTCACACGTCTTCAATATTTTTACACAATGCAGTGCGATGTAACTACACGCAGTGAAGCTTTTACTCAAATTGTGTCCCTGCGTTTTGTACGATCTTTTCAGATCAACTCGATTAATAATTAGTATACACGTGATTACATTGTGCTAAAACACTGACTCAATAATAATTGTTCCCGCTATTGTTATATTCAGAGCATCTCCAATTTGCATTTCGCCAATTCATTTCCTCCACCTGATCAGTTTATGTAATGACTTAACCAAGCTGAACGTGTCTTCAGTTTAAAAAGCTGTTTTTCCCCCAAAAAAACGCTTTCTAGATCGAGACAAAACTAAATAAATTCAACTTTAATCCACATATGTAACAGTGCTTCCGTTCCTCTACAACATGTTACTTCCGTATTCAGTAAACTGCGGTAAAGAAAAAGCCAAAAAAAAAACATCGTTAACATTTTCCAACAAATTTCTTGCATCCTCACACTCAGTGGTCCGAGATGCAGCAACATTTTTCATGTAAGCGTGTAAAATGTCAGTCAGTGTCATCTTGTCAGACCCTTACAAACGGCAGCTCCAGAAGGAAACTGCACGGAGCAACAAAAAAATTGCCACCGCCACTTTAAAGGAAAAGAGCCGGGGTGGTGTGTGAAATGAAAGCAGCAATAACTGGCGACAATTTGGTAATTGTATGAAATACCTGCAAACAAGTGGAAACTCCGCTGAACACAGCAGCAAGCAGCAGCTTCTCTTCCTCCTGCTCCCAAAGCGCAACCAAACAGTTCACACGCACGCTGTGTCCCTTCGCTCCTGGCCAAAAAAAGACTTCATAATTTGTCTTAATTGACTTTTTCCAACGGCTAAATTACGTTAAACAAACAGGCAAAGATTTTTTTTTAAGAAAAAACATTTTGCAGAACAGGAATATTTATCAAAATGGCGGAGCGCAGAATATTTACAGCACAACGATATTCAGTGCACTATTATAGATTTATATAAAACATGGGGCAGAAATCCAAAATACTGCAACTTCATCTGGCAATTACTTGTAAAGTAACATTTCCAAATGTATCACCATGCAAACGCGCAGTTATTCAATAAAACGGATGACTTTTTCTTGTTTATGTGCAAGTGCATTAGAAATGCAATGTGAGGTGTTATGGAAGAATGTTGTGTCTTTTTTTTAAAGCTGATATAGAAAATGAAACAATCAGAAGGGGGTGGGGAACTGCTCCAAAACTACGCATTGTGCACTTCCCAACCTGACATTTTTTTAAAATTTTCCTCACAAAACCTTGTCCCCCTCCCCCCCTCAAGTCCCTTCCCCCAAATGATGAATTGTTGAAGTAGTTTCAATTGTAAACCAGTCAACAGCAATTCCGCATTGAACGTCATTAAAACTAAAGAATATCTGACAGTCAGTGCATCTAGAGCCAGGAAAGTGTGAAACTAAGTCTGTTCTATTTTGTAAGTCAGGCGCCTGGCCGCGCGGGGAGAGTTTTGCTGCTTTTTTCCTTCTATTTCTAATATGAGAGAAATACATTTCAGCTTCAATTTCCTTACCAGTAAGAGCTGTGACTCTAGGCCCTTTCTCAGCTGGGAGAGGAAGGGAGGTGGGCAGGGCGCAAGCGCAGAGAGCACCCACTGCTGGAGGCAGCAAAGCAATAACTCCACCTGCAACTGAGCAGGAGAAAGAGGGAGCAAGTGAAGACATGAGAAAGCCACCTGCAACTGAGCAAGAGAAAGAGAGGGTCCAAGTAAAGATATGAAATATAAAGACAGATATTAAGAGTTTCTATAGATAATTAAAAAAGAAAAGAGTTAACAAAGTGAGTGTTGGTCCTATAGAAAGTGAGCCTGGGGAATTAATAATGGATAATAAGGAGATGGCATTTTGCGAAGGTCTTCACTATAAAGGATACAAGTAACATCCCAGAATTAGCTGTAAATCAGGAAATGGAAGGGAGGGAGGAACTCAAGAAAATTACAATCACCAGGGAAGTGGTACTGAACAAATTGTTGGAGCTGCAGGCTGACAAGTCCCCAGGTCCTGATCGACTTCATTCTAGGGTGTTAAAAGAAGTGGCTAGTGAGATAGTTGATGCTTCAGTTTTAATTTTCCAAAATTCCCCAGATTCGAGGGAAGTTCCATTAGATTGGAACTCCTTTATTCAAAAAGGGAGGGAGACAGAAAGTGGGAAACTGCAGGCCAGTTAGCTTAACATCTGCCTCAGGGAAAATGCTAGAAGCTATTCTGTAAGACATTATAGCAGGGCATTTAGAAAAATTCAAGGGTAATCAGGCAAAGTCAACATGGTTTTGTGAAAGGGAAATCATGTTGAACCAATTTAATGGAGTTCTTTGAGGGAGTTACATGTGCTGTGGATAAAGGGGAACCGGTAAATGTATTGTACTTAGATTTCCAGAAGGCATTTGTTAAGGTGCCACATCAAACGTTACAGCAGAAAATCAAAGCTCCTGGTGTAGGGGGTAACATATTGGCATGGATAGAAGATTGGCTAGCTAACAGGAAACAGAGAGTTGGCATAAATGGGTCATTTTTTGGTTGGCAAGATGTAACAAGTGGTGTGCCATAGGGATCTGAGCTGAGGCTTCAACTTTTTACAATTTATATAAATGACTTAGAAGAAGGGACCAAAGGTATGGTTGCTAAATTTGCTGATGACACAAAGATAGATAGGAAAGTAACTTGTGAAGAGGACATAAGCAGGCTACAAAGGGATATAAGTGAGTGGGCAAAGACCTGGCAAATGGAGTATAATGTGGAAAAATGTGAAATTGTCCATTTTGGCAGGAAGAATAAAAAGTAAACAAATTATCTAAATGGTGAGAGATTACAGAGCTCTGAGATGCAGAGGGATCTGGGTGTCCTAGTGCATGAATCGCAAAAGGTTAGTATGCATGTACAGCATGTAATTAGGAAAACTAATAGAATGTTATCGTTTATTGCGAGGGGAATTGAATACAAAAGTAGGGAGGTTATGCTTCAGCTATACAGAGCATTGGTGAGATCACATCTGGAGTATTGTGTACAGTACTGGTCTCCTTATTTAAGGAAGGATGTAATTGCATTGGAGGCAGTTCAGAGAAGGTTTACTCGACTAATACCTGGAATGGGCGAACTGTCTTACAACGAAAGATTGGACAGGCTGGGCTCGTATCCGCTGGAATTTAAAAGAGTAAGATGTGACTTGATTAAGACATATAAGATCCTGAGGGGTCTTGATAGGGTGGATGTGGAAAGGATGTTTCCCCTTGTGGGAGAATCTAGAACTAGGTGTCACTGTTTAAAAATAAGGGGTTGCCCATTTAAGACAGAGATGAGGAGAATTTTTTTCTCTCAGAGGGTCGTGAGTCTTTGGAATTCTCTTCCTCAAAAGGCAGTAGAAGCAGAGTCTTTGAATATTTTTAAAGCAGAGGTAGATAGATTCTTGATAAGCAAGGGGGTGGAAGGTTATCAGGGGTAGGTGGAAATGTGGAGTAATCAGTTCAGCCATGAACATATTGAATGGCAGAGCAGGCTTGAGGGGCTGAGTGGCCTACTCCTGCTCCTATTTCATATGTTCATATGTCCGTATTTGAGAATCCACCTGGCACTAAGAAAGAGAGAGAAGGCAAAGATGTGAGGATCCGCCTGGCACCGAGCACAAAAGGAGGAAAAGCAACGGGTGCGAGGAGTCAACTGGTATCAGCAGGAAGGTAGAGAAACAGTTATGTGAGGTGTTATGGACAGGAGAGAGATGATAGGGTTGGCCCCTCCCTTTTTACCTACCAACTGACCGAAGACAGCATGTTTAAAAGAAATGTTTTAGCTCCTGAGTGCTTTAATTACCAGGAACAGACAAATGACAGGTTTTCTCATAAGTTTAAAAAAAAATGTTTATTGTTCAACAACCAAATATATACGCAACTCATCTCACACTCATACAGATACACACACACTCAAGAAAAGATTGCGATTATAAAAGTACCATCCGTTTAGGTCTTATGCTCTGGGCGGCACAGTGGCGCAGTGGTTAGCACTGCAGCCTCACAGCTCCAGCGACCTGGGTTCAATTCTGGGTACTGCCTGTGTGGAGTTTGCAAGTTCTCCTTGTGTCTGTGTGGGTTTTCTCCGGGTGCTCCGGTTTCCTCCCACAAGCCAAAAGACTTGCAGGTTGGTAGGTAAATTGGCCATTATAAATTGCCCCTAGTATAGGTTGGTGGTAGGGAAATATAGGGACAGGTGGGGATGTGGTAGGAATATGGGATTAGTGTAGGATTTGTATAAATGGGTGGTTGATGGTCGGCTCAGACTCGGTGGGCCGAAGGGCCTGTTTCAGTGCTGTATCTCTAAAACAAAAATCTCAAGAATTCTCTGTTACACTTGCTTTTCCCCAGGGTGAAGACTTGAAATGAAACAGGCCTGTAATCCTTTTTTTGTCCTCTGACGAAAAGCTCTGGTGGTTTAGAAGGATGGATTCGCTGTTGTTTTGTCTTCGCAGGATCAGATTTCTCTTGTTATATTCCAGTCAAGGTTCAATGGTGAAACCCTGGCATGATTCCTCAGGTGGAGAGTTCAAGGCCAACGTGAATCACTGCCAACATGAAGCTGGTGGTCTTAGGCAGGGTCTTTTCTCTTCATTGGCAAAGATGTTTTTCTGGCTCTGTCTGCTCAGAATGTGCCTATTAAAACCCCTTAACAGAAACTTAGTTTCTGTCATGTGACCATGTTTCCAGTGTCCTCATAAATAGTTTCTGATGGTTTGGCCATCAATGGAGATCGGGTATCACTCATCTACAAAACATCTTGATAAAATAAAGCTTTTCAAACCCATTTTCTGGATTTCAAGTTTGGAGTCGAAGAGTCTGCAATAATAGTGTGAACTAAGTTGTTTTTTAATTAGTTGGAGAAATGCAGTCATTACCACAGGAAGAGTCATTTGCATTTTAATGAGTTCTCAAAGATTTGTCCAGAAAGGTCATTTGCATTTTAATGCCTTCGCCAAGACTTGTCCAGACATGAAAATTAGCTCAGACTTCTTGCAGTTCCATGTGTATTGGCAAGAAAAAAAAATCATCTGATTTTTCAACTCCATTTTGTTTTACAGGAAAATGTCTGTTTCGGGTTTACTTCATAAATTCATATTTATGATTCATATGTTTGTATTGCATGAGCATAATGGACGATAGAAATGGCAGTGAGCAGAGGAGGAAAAGCAATGATGTGTGGATTTAGCATGCATTAATTCATCACACTATGGCATAATAGTGATAGGAGGAGAGGAAAAGAAAGAATGTGACACTTTCAAATGTAAATCAAAGGAATGTGAGTGAAAAAGACAATGGAATTAGGTTTTACTTGCCATTCTAATGATTCATATGCTAAATGTGAACTTTATAATGAAATGAGAGGAAAATAAACAAATAACAGGTTTAAAAACAAGAATATAGCAAACTGAACATTTTACTCTGCAATTTACGCCCTCCTTTCAAACTAAAACTGACCAGTCTTTTGTTTTCATTTTTCCAGATGTAAGTCTATAATCCCCTACTCCCACTGAAGCAGAAATCTGTCCAGTTCTTTCTTAAAACCTTCAAATGAGGCATTATTATCAAGTTAAGTAGAAGTTTAATAAAGAGATCAATTGTTCTAAGTATAGAAAACTTGATTCTTAAGATAAGATTAATGAATGATTTCCTCATTGTGTAATCATGTCTCATGATTCTCTGATCTAGGTTTTAACCAAGTATCTATTTGCATACATCTTATTAACTCCCTTAATTGTTTAAAAGACCTGGATCTTGTCATCGCATTGTCAATGTTTTTTATATTCTGAGAAGAGTGAAAGATTTGATATCGATCTTTAAAATTAGGATTGAGGTGAAGAAAGGTTATTTTGCCTGTGATCAGAGAACTAGGACATGAGTACAAAATCAGGAAGAATAGATATAGGAATTGTTTTTTCTCTAAAGGAGAGTGCAAATGTGACACATATTCCCACAAAAAGCAGGTAATGTCAATCAAGTCCTTCACAATAGAATTGTTTAAGTATCTGTCTAAGATACAGTAGAAATACATAAAGAATGACAAAAGTGACCAAACATGATGTATAATATGTGGTTCATTTGCTTCTCGCAGCATGAAGTTGTTACCTAAAAGGTAGAGCGGACCAATGGAGATGGTAAACTTAGACAGATACTCTGGAGTTTTGCTTAATTCCACTAAGGCTGAGGAGAATTTTCAAAGAATTTTACTGCTGGTAACTTTATACAGGTTGAATACTTCACTGAGAAAAATGATTGTGTTGGGCAGAGTTCATGATGAGATAAATTGTGCACAGTCTACAGAAGGAATAGCTTTGATGATCAATCTTCATATGTCCCCATTTGCTCTTGCAATACAGTGATCACTTTCTTTGTCTGCTCAATTGTTACAACGAACTTTGAGTCACCTTATTTATAACATGCTCTTCATTGTGGAATCATGTTTGCTATTTTTAAGATCCATGTGCACTGCCTTGTATATTTCGAAATTTAATACGACCTGTAGCTAATCCTCCCTTTCCATCCATTTTTCACACAAATGAGTATCGTCTGTAAACTTAGACATTCTACTCACTACAAACCTTTTTAAACATACTGTAAACAGAAGAGGCCCCAATATTGACCCCTGATCTTTGCTGGTTTTTGATCTATCTTGTGCTTTCTGATATCTCGCCAATTCTTTATCCAGCCTTTAAATTCTTCCTTTATCTTTAGTATTTTAACTCTAGCCACTAGTCTTATAACAAGCCCTACAAAATGTATTTTTTAAGTTTAAGATTACATTCTTCCACCAAATTATTAAAGAATTTGAATATATTTATGCTTATCCTTCCTTTTATAATGACAGATTAGTTTGGAAATATTTTTATTTTTGTATTGGTTTCTTTATAATCAACTCCAATATTTTTTCCCTAAAGATATCAAGCTATCAAATCTATTTTTTCTCAGGATAATGTTTCCAATCTTTTATTTTTTAAAATAAATTAACTGTATTCTGCATCTATCCTAATGTGATGGCATGTATTAGCTAATGTGATGTTTTATATCTAAATATAAAATGAATTACATAAGAACAGATGCCATAAAGCCAGGCCTTTTTCTTGTCCCTGCATTTAAATATTCTTTTCCTTTTAAATGGACCAGTTTCGATATTTAGGAATGCAGTTCATTTGCAATCTATGTACCGAAAATGGCGTATTCTGTCTTATATACTGTCAAAGATAATTTTGCAAAGGTAGGCTGTGACACCTGGTACATAAAGACTTGGAGAGACTATCATCAATCTGCTTCATACAATCAGTGGCAATAAAAGTCACCACCATCCTCAAATATTATATGATGGATTACTTGTTTATGTGTCAATATTGTACTTTTTGTGCCATCACAGAGATGACTCATTATTCCGGGCAATTCTGTGTGAATATTGTCATGTCCAAAATTTCTAAAAGTATCCATCATCCCAACTGGTCTGTTCTGTCAGTAGGGATATGTCTCTCCAAAACTGCCTGACATATTAGTTAGTTTACCACTCAGGTTTTCAATGGCTTGCATCATTTCAGCTTGGCAACTAGAGTATCAATTTGATTCTTTACTTATATTTGTTCTAACTTGGTCAAGTTGTGTTTGTTGCCCAAAATAACCACAGCTGTCTTTTGTATATGGAAATAACACATGTACAAGTCATTAAAGTACTTTCTCCGTTGTGTTCATTCCTCATTCTTTGATGTCAGAATGTGATGATTCATTTCCTTAATTGCTGATCTTTGGGACACTGTTTACTCTGCAATCTAATTTATTGTTAAGTCTGTCTGAACAATTTTTCATGCTCCCAATATTGTTTTGAAATCCATTCTTTACAGCTGGTAACTTTGTGTTCAATCAACTGTATTTACCGATCATATTCATTTTATCTGCGCCCAAATGCTCGAGCACTAAACATTTTTAGGGGTGATTTAAACAAAATTTTATGATAGAACTGCTTCAAATAATTTTAGAAAACTATTTTACTGTGTGGGGATGAGAAGAGGAAGTACTTTTTAACTTGATATAAATTAATTTGAAATTGCATCCTGAATGTCTTTCAGCCTTAACAATGTAGCAATCGTAAAAAAAAAATTAAGTAGGTTCGACAGAATTGGGACACAAGATTAGATGAAATAGATATGGAGAGAGAAATAGAAAAAAATAAGAATGTTGCATGCACATCTGCCAGAGTGGAGAAGATAGAATAAAAATAAAGATGTGAAGATGAAATCTGAAGGAGAAAAAAAATGTAAACATGGTAAAAAAAAATGTAAAGAGTTCTCCCCTTTGAAAATCACTGAGACAGAGGGATTTACAAATGGTAACAAAGATTTTAAAATCAATCCACTGGCCCTCAAGGAGCTAAGGGAGCTGGCAATGCAGGACTTTGTATGAGAGATGGGCAAATTGTAACATTATTTTGCAGTTTATGAAGAGCAGCAAGGAAAGCATTGGAGGATATGAGCTTTGTGTTGATGAAGGTGTGGTGATTGGGGTCAAGATGGCAGTAGGGGAGGAGTAGGTCCAGAAATGTGCAATGTTTTTAAATTGAAAGAAATTATCTTACTGGTGGATTGGATTTGGGAAGGAAACTCAGCTCCAGATTAAATATTGATCTGAGTCAAAAATAATACTAATTCCCATCTGAAATGTTTGAACTAAGAAGAGGAGGTACTACAGAAGTTGCCAGGCAGATGAAGCTGCACAAGAGGTGCTCTGCATTATTTGATGGTGCTTACCTATTTGGCGGGTGCTTCCTATGCTGCTGTTCCCCACAACATCTGGAAACTATACTGTGGCACAAAGCAGCCATAGTTCCAGTAGGTCAGAACTCCTCTTGGTTTCTGCTACCAGCTGCCTGATTTACATCATTACAATAGACAGATGGCATTGTAAAATTATACTGACCTGAATCATAAGTGCAGAATGTCTAGTGTAGAAGTCTACTCAGGCAGCGGTGGAGAGACCCTGCTTTGTAGACTATTGTGGGGCACCCCTTTCCCAAGAAAATGGGACCGAAGACCCAATGACTTCACTAACATATGTGAAGACCTGACTACAGTTAACCTCCTTGAAGCACTCCAATCATAGTTTGTCATACCATCAGTGGAAACACAGGGAAGAAGATGGACACGGTGAGCAATAGGCAGCCTCCTCTAATTGGTTACACATGCCAAACCATATCTGTGGGGCCGTAGGTGGCAATGACAATGGGGGGTTGTTTTTTCAGACTCCATGGGCTGAGTTTTCACCACTGAGGTGGGGAACAGGAGTTGGGTTTGTCTTCGGGTCAGAAACCCAGCTCTCGTGGGAAATTGATTAGAATTAAGATTTTTCCCATCTGGAAGCCCTTAACTGACATGGAGATGAATTTCCTGTCCAATTAGAGCCAGTGGGGTTGGGAATGGAGGTGGGTCAGATGAAGTGTGGGATAGATTTAGACTCCCCACATCAGCCATCACTGAGGGCTGCTGGTTGTTCTAAGGAAGAGATCTGCTGATTGTGCCAAAGCCTTCCACAGCACCAGAGAGACGAGAAATGTCTCAGGAGAGCAAGAGAACTGGCATCTGGGACAAGGAAGACCCTCACTTCATTGCTGCCAACGTGTACTTTATGCTGAGGGACATGAAGGAGAAGAGGTAGGTCCTCTTCCCAAATGGTGATGGGGGAGGCCACCTCATCGTGTAGCAGCAGCACCTTTCTGTTCAGTGTCATCTCTCTTTGTCTCCTCTTCCTCCTCCTCTCTTACCTTCCTTACTGCACTTCCTTACTCCTTCCTGCACCTCCCCCGATGAGCTGTCTCCAGGACCTCACAGTCCTCAAGGTCCACACCTCTGGAGCGCCATGTTATGGAGAGTGCAGCAAATGACCACAGTGTTCGAGACACTTGCAGGAGAATATTAGAGTGCACCACCGTCCAGTTACTGGAATCGTATCAGGAGAAGCCCAATGCCCTGCTCAATGGTTGTTCTGCTGAGCAGGTGACATTGATTGTATCTCTTCTGTGCTTCTGGCGGGGGCTCCCATTGAGCGGTCAGTAGCTGTCTCTTCAAGGGATTTCCCTTGTTCCCTTGGAGCCAGCCATGCACTTTAGGGTTCGGAGTGAAGATCTGCGGCAGCCTGGACTGGTGGAGGATGAAGGAGTCATGGCAGCTGCCAGGAAAGCGAGTGCACACATGCAGGAAGCTCATGTTATGGTCACAGACCGGTTGGACACTGAGGGAGTGGAGGCCCTTCCTGTCGATGGATCTCACTGTCATTGTAATATTGGCAACATGGCAGCCAATTTGCACACAAATAGGTCCCACTAACAGTAATGTGATAGCAACCAGAATTTGTTTTTAGTGATGTTGGTTGAAGGATAAATGTTGGTCAGAGCACCAGGAACAACTACCCTGCTCTTCAAAATAGTTTTATGGTATATTTTACGTCCACCTGAAAGTGTAGATGGGGCCTCAGTTTAATATTTCATACAAATGATGGCACCTCCAACACTGCAGCACTCCCTCACTGAAGTTTAGCCTAGATTTTGTACTCTTGTACACTGGAGTGGGAATTAAAATTCCAACTTTTTGTCTCAGAGCCAAGAGTGCTATCAACTGAGCCACAGCTGTCACCCAGTGTGATAGAAATGGCCCTGGGCATCCTCAACAGTGATTCTGCACGTCATGAAGTTTAATGACTTCAAGTCAAAGAAGAATAAAGAAACCTGCTGATCACCACCTCGCACCCACCAGCTGACTTATAGATAGACTTGCCTGGAGCAGCAATATATTAGTATAAGGCACTAATCTAGTGAAGCTACAATCCAATGCTATTTATGTGTTAAAAGGCTCCATAAACATGTGTGTAAAAGACACTAGCCTAAAGCGCCTCAAAGTGTTTTATGCCAATATTGCTGAGTAGATGTTAAGAGTGTTATAGAATATTCAGCACTTGCCCAGACAAGTGCAGCCTTAGCAATGCTAAGGACAATATTCACCACCAACACACTTAAGGTACAGCATATAACATCAACAGGATTAACTGCATCAATTTAGCTCAAAAGCACCTTGCAGCCCTTCAACCGTGTATCACTGAGAAGGATAAGAACCATAATATCATTGGAACATCATCATCTCCTAATTCCCCATCAAATCACATGTCAACTTGACTTGGACACATACCAATATCTCCACGTAACTAGGTCAAAGTCTTGGAATACCAAATTGGCAGAAGTATCACCACAAGAACTGTTGCAGTTGAAGTAAAAACACCTTTTCAACTAGCGATGCACAATAAAATGCAATCTTATCAGTGTCCCCACATATAGTAAATAAAATAAATGGCTAGTGATGGAACTTCGCATATTCTTCACTTCTATGGTTCATTACTACACTATGCAGTCAGTCTACCCATTGAACCCTCAGAGGAGGTTCTCTTTGTTCTAAAAATAAAATTCAATGGCAGCAAAGAGTACTACGGAACAAACTGCCATCAACCATTGTGTCTGTAAAAGCTTTTTTTCTGGGGCATTCTATTACCTATAATGCTAAAAGAAAACTCTCCAGCTGTGAGAAGTTCACAAATGCAATTGTAATGACACATTAAAATTAAAATCCACAGAGGTTTCATGTAAATTCATCAAAAATTCAGAAGTAGTTGGACCAGATAAATAAAGCATTTTTGGGTTTGATTTGTACAGGTTTAGATCGACAAAGGAAGAATAGATTGCAAACTATTCTATGTATTTTGCAATTGAACCAGAGCATTAGTGGGACTATAAATAATACTATGACATAACCAGCTTTTTATTGGTTCAATCTGGCTGCCAGCTTTGGAGTCTTTTTCTCACATTCCTGATTCATCTTTTACCATCCAAATGTGAAGCACCAATTCTGGCTTAGAGGGCAGACAGGCGACGTGGTACTTAACTTCCAACCATACTTCATTCACATTGGCCATTAGGAAGTGTATAAGATTAGCACATCTTAACTCATTCTTCAGTCTATCCATTCAAAAATTCCCTGGCATAACATGTGATTTCCATTCTCTACTTTCTCAGATAAAATGTTTTAGATTGGGAAATTAAAGGTGAGAATTATGTGATAAAACACATGTCCAACAATTCTTAAGTGTAATGGTGCTGGACTACTAGATAGAATTACTTTGTTACATTTAATTGCTTTAATTTTTTAATTATTGATTTTTTAATTAAGAAGCCAAGTTAATGAGCAAAGGCCATAAAGAGTAAATCTAATTGGCAAATTAATTAAAATTTGAAAATAATTTTGTATTTTCTTTCATTGATTGGTATAAAAGGATACAAAATATCCTCAATCATAAAACTGCACATAGAAGATGACAATAATAGCACACTGTAGTGAATGGGTGAATAGGCAGTTGTCTGGGAGAATATGCAACAAAACAGCTGAGAAGTTACAGGAAGTCTGAAATTTAAGTATTAAGATATTGTGTGATTTCTATATGTAGGTTAATTTTGCTGGCCTGTAAATAACCATCCAACTGATTCCAACTTCCGCTCTGGGAGCTAACGGTAGATTCTATCAAGTTAAGCTTTTAAAATACTGAAGTATGTAGTTTGAAAAAAATGGAGAAAATTGAAAGTAGGTTTCAAGATCTCAAAGAATGTTTTAGATGCATTGCCAGTTGCCTGAATGGGAGGGGTGGCTGATGGTGGGGCGGGGGGAAACTTGCCAGCTGTTTGAGTTGAAGGAACAATTTTCTCCAACTTACTTTTTAGATTGAAAAAGACTTTGAGAAAACAATCTGTTTATCTCTGTAACAACTTGAAATTTACCCTATGTAAATAGATCAATACTCACAATAATGAGAAAGAATAAAAAATGCTACAAACATTGGAACCTGAAATAAAAACATAAAATGATGGAAATACAGGGTAGATCCACTAGTATCTTTAAAGAGTAAAGATTGGTCAGTGTTTTGGCAATAGACTTTTCATCAGAACCAAATATACAAGAATCAATATAAATAGTATTGCAGAATAAATCCTATACAATATGATATTCTTCAGAAGAAAAAGTATTAATAACTCAGCAATGTAAAAGTTTAGGATGCTGGAAAATATCAACAAACATTCTTGTAAAATTTCAAGTGCTATAAAATTATAAATAAATCAACATTCTCATCAAGCACAAGTTGCCAAAAAAAATGAGATAAATCAACACCTTTATATAAAACAAAAGCAAGTGGGTTACAGTAATCCTCTTACACTTGCATTGACTTAAAGGCTTATCATAGATGTTCCAGTTCCTACTGCTACCTTTCTCATGGTAGTTCAAGAGCTTGATAGAGACAGTAGTGGTAAGTAGGGAATTTACAAGATTTGTTGGCATTTACATGTGATAGTTGAGGAAAGAGAAATGAACTTGGGACGAGAATGCTGCTATAGGCATCACTGTCCAATTTGCCATTTATTTATCATTCTCCCAGTAGATAAATTCTTTAAGGTAGTAAAAAGGTGAGCCATATAGACCAGAGAAGTCACAAGTTTAACCTTAGGGTTGAGTTAGCAGATCTCAGTCACGGCTGCAGGAGGGATGTTACAATTGGCATCAACAACCATAGAAGATAGAACCAGAGAAGGATAAACTGCTCCATCTATCAGGGGAAAGGTCTAATATTAGACATACACTTGTGGTTCATGAGAATGAAGATGACTTGGCAAAGGTGGAAATGACAAGACATCTCAAACAGGAAATGCTGGAAGATGTTTAGCCTGTGGTGTGATTGGAATCGCGCAAGAATGAGATGAATATATCTCTGGGAGGGGAAAATCCTAACCTCGACTGGTTTGCATATGGACATCAGGCAAGAAGAAGATTGGAATCAGTTGTGATGCAGCCCCACAGTCAAAGAGCTTGGTGACACCGATTCTTCAAACTCACATACAAAGAATATCCCTTTGGGTAAGGTAGCCGAGGGCAACGAGCATCCATGAATCCATTCGCCAGCAAGGAATCAATATAAGAAAAGATTGGAGAAAATTGGCAGGAAAAATAGAGGGAAAAATCAATTTATAATTTTGTTTCTTCAGATTAAATTACATATTTAATGCCAAAGTGTAATACATCAACTAAAACCTTGCAATTGGATAAAAGGTTTCTGTGATTATAGATTACGCAACACCTTTTCATCACTGTGATCCTCATGATGTTTGATATCATCAGCAGTAGTCCACAGTGGTTGGCATCAGACTTTGATTTCATCTGGACAGGGATTATATTTGCTGTTCTTTCACTTCACTGCAGTTGGTAGGGAGAGTTGAAAGAGACAGCAAGAGGAGCAGTTAGTTCCTGAAATGGATCTTTGAGAAGCAGTGTTCCTCCGAGTCTGAGGGGATTAAATTGAAAAACCTCCAAAAATGGGTGTGGAGATCGGAGTACGTGATTAACTTGTGCGTGTTCATTGCATGTAGGCAGCGCGTTAAATTTGTGATACCTGCTGTTTTAAATGATTTCTGCATGTCGCCAGTACTATGTGAGTTGTTCATTGGCTGCACACATAAGCAGGGGGTCAGTTAATGTGAGCAGCTAGGGCTACTTAGAGATAACCTGCATGTGTTAAAATGGGAGGCAGGGGTGCACTATGACTGCAGGAAGTGGTGGAAGTCCTTTGAAAGTGAATCTGTGCTGTGAAAGATTGAAGAATGGCTGAATGTGTGCACCATAGTTTTCTGACACTGCACTGGAGGTCTTAGTATAAGACTTGGAGAGAGGGAGAAACATCCTGTATTTGCAGGAGGCCCACCATACATATGTTCAGGAGGTAGTGGGAAGAAGTAGTGGTGGAGGTCTATGCCAGGGGTATAGCTCCAAGAACATGGATGCAGGGCAGGAAGAAGATTAACAATCTGAAGTGAGTTGTGTGTGAGTGAGTTCAGTCTTCAAATGGCTATTTCTACAAACAGTAGCCTCATCTACTGTTCCATTGACAACTCCATCACCCTCCAACCAAAAATCTCTCTGAATCAGTACTCAACTGTAACATTAGAACATTAGAATAACATTAGAACATTACAGCGCAGTACAGGCCCTTCGGCCCTCGATGTTGCGCCGATCATCTGACCTACACTATTCCATTTACATCCATATGTCTATCCAATGACCACTTAAATGCCCTTAAAGTTGGCGAGTCTACTACTGCTGCAGGCAGGGCGTTCCACGCCCCTACTACTCTCTGCGTAAAGAAACTACCTCTGACATCTGTCCTATATCTTTCACCCCTCAACTTAAAGCTATGTCCCCTCGTGTTTGCCATCATCATCCGAGGAAAAAGACTCTCACTATCCACCCTATCTAACCCTCTGATTATCTTGTATGTCTCTATTAAGTCACCTCTCCTCCTCCTTCTCTCTAACGAAAACAACCCCAAGTCCCTCAGCCTTTCCTCGTAAGACCTTCCTTCCATACCAGGCAACATCCGAGTAAATCTCCTCTGCACCCTTTCCAAAGCTTCCACATCCTTCCTATAATGCGGTGACCAGAACTGCACGCAATACTCAAGGTGCGGCCTCACCAGAGTTTTGTACAGCTGCATCATGACCTCGTGGCTCCGAAACTCGATCCCCCTACTAATAAAAGCTAACACACCATATGCCTTCTTAACAGCCCTATTAACCTGGGTAGCAACTTTCAGGGATTTATGTACCTGGACACCAAGATCTCTCTGCTCATCTACACTACCAAGAATCTTCCCATTAGCCCAGTACTCTGCATTGCTGTTACTCCTTCCAAAGTGAATCACCTCACACTTCTCCGCATTAAACTCCATTTGCCATCTCTCAGCCCAGCTCTGCAGCCTATCTATGTCCCTCTGTACCCTACAACACCCTTCGACACTATCCACAACTCCACCGACCTTCGTGTCATCCGCAAATTTACTAACCCACCCTTCTACACCCTCTTCCAGGTCATTTATAAAAATGACAAACAGCAGTGGCCCCAAAACAGAACCTTGCGGTACACCACTAGTAACTAAACTCCAGGATGAACATTTGCCATCAACCACCACCCTCTGTCTTCTTTCAGCTAGCCAATTTCTGATCCAAAGCTCTAAATCACCTTCAACCCCATACTTCCGTATTTTCTGCAATAGCCTACCGTGGGGAACCTTATCAAACGCCTTACTGAAATCCATATACACCACATCCACGGCTTTACCCTCATCCACCTGTTTGGTCACCTTCTCGAAAAACTCAATAAGGTTTGTGAGGCACGACCTACCTTTCACAAAACCGTGCTGACTATCACAAATGAACTTATTCTTTTCAAGATGATTATAAATCCTATCTCTTATAACCCTTTCCAACATTTTACCCACAACCGAAGTAAGGCTCACAGGTCTATAATTACCAGGGCTGTCTCTACTCCCCTTCTTGAACAAGGGGACAACATTTGCTATCCTCCAGTCCTCCGGCACTACTCCTGTCGACAATGACGACATAAAGATCAACAACAACGGCTCTGCAATCTCCTCCCTGGCTTCCCAGAGAATCCTAGGATAAATCCCATCTGGCCCAGGGGACTTATCTATTTTCACACTTTCCAAAATTGCTAACACCTCCTCCTTGTGAATCTCAATCCCATCTAGCCTAGTAGGCTGTATCTCAGTAATCTCCTCGGCAACATTTTCTTTCTCTACTGTAAATACTGACGAAAAATATTCATTTAACGCTTCCCCTATCTCCTCTGATTCCGCACACAACTTCCCACTACTATCCTTGATTGGCCCTGTTCTAACTCTTATCATTCTTTTATTCCTGATATACCTATAGAAAGTCTTAGGGTTTTCTTTGATCCTATCCGCCAATGACTTCTCGTGTCCTCTCCTTGCTCTTCTTAGCCCTCCCTTTAGATCCTTCCTGGCTAGCTTGTAACTCTCAAGCGCCCTAACTGAGCCTTCACGTCTCATCCTAACATAAGCCGCCCTCTTCCTCTTGACAAGCGTTTCAACTTCTTGAGTAAACCACGGCTCCCTCGCTCGACAACTTCCTCCCTGCCTGACAGGTACATACTTATCAAGGACACGCATTAGCTGCTCCTTGAATAAGCTCCACATTTCGTTTGTGCCCATCCCCTGCAGTTTCCTTCCCCATCCTACACATCCTAAATCTTGCCTAATCGCGTCATAAATTCCTTTCCCCCAGCTATAATTCTTGCCCTGCGGTATATACCTGTCCCTGCCCATCGCTAAGGTAAACCTAACCGAATTGTGATCACTATCGCCAAAGTGCTCACCTACATCTAAATCGAACACCTGGCCGGGTTCATTACCCAGTACCAAATCCAATGTGGCATCGCCCCTGGTTGGCCTGTCCACATACTGTGTCAGAAAACCCTCCTGCACACACTGGACAAAAACAGACCCATCTAAAGTACTCGAACTATAGTATTTCCAGTCAATATTTGGAAAGTTAAAGTCCCCCATAACCACTACCCTGTTACTCTCGCTCCTGTCGAGAATCATCTTCGCTCTCCTTTCCTCTACATCTCTGGAACTATTCGGAGGTCTATAGAAAACTCCCAACAGGGTGACCTCTCCTCTCCTGTTTCTAACCTCGGCCCATACTACCTCAGTAGACGAGTCCTCAAACGTCCTTTCTGCCGCTGTAATACTTTCCTTGATTAACAATGCCACACCCCCCCCTCTTTTACCCTCTTCTCTGTTCTTACTGAAACATCTAAATCCCGGAACCTGCAACATCCATTCCTGCCCCTGCTCTACCCATGTCTCTGAAATGGCCACAACATCAGGATCCCAGGTACCAACCCATGCTGCAAGCTCACCCACCTTATTCCGGATGCTCCTGGCGTTGAAGTAAACATTCATATGCTTTACCTCACTCTAACACACTTAGCACTGTAAGCGCACCCACAACTCACAGCTTGCACACACTGGCAGCTGTGACACACTTCCCACTTTCTTGAAGGAGGAGGTAGAATACAACAGGAGGCAGCAGGAAAGAACTGGAGGAGGACAAACATGCCTGCATCTTTTAACCCCGTGGACGAGCCAACACTGACCATCATAGGAAGGGCTATTGCTGAGGCAATGGCCACTGGTGGAGCTCGAATAGTCGATGCTGGTGACGGTATCTGCATACCTAATTCTCCTCTTATCCCTCTTCTCCCTCATCCCACAATTTCTCCTGTCTCACAAGCTGCACATGGTGTCAGCACATAGTTCTTAATTTTTCCTCTCCCCTCATGAGAACCCAACACATGTCCCTTTTTCATTTAAGATAGCCAAGGACTGGAACCTTCCCCATTAGAGGAGGAAGTGGGAAAAGACAGTGAAGATGAAGAGACAGCATCATTCAATCTTATCCTTGCAGCCATCAGCTCAGAGACTGACACTGCGTGTATTTTTGAGGCTAGGATAGAGGGGGGATTGACACCACAGGCACAAGTGTGCAGCAGCCAGGGTGGGCAAAAGGATAGCACAGGTGCCACCTCACCAGAGAGCAAGGTCAGACACTTAGTCTGCTGCAGAGGACTTAGATGAGGACTTTGAAGAGCTAGGCTACAGAAGAAGGCTGATGTGTGTACACAAACAAATGCTTGGTACAGTGGAAAGACTGCCAAAAAGTCTGCACACAATGTCAAGAAGCACCAACCTGGCATAGATCTTGGAGTCCATCCTTTCCAACATGGAACAGGTGGTCACCTTCATCAGCACCTCTATGGATGCAGTGTCTGATGGTCGATATTACAGCTTCCATTGCAGCACAAATAGCTCCCATTACAGCAGACACTGCTTCCATTAAAGGTCAGAATGGTACAGTGTAAGCTCAGAGTTCTGCCATCATGATTCTGGATACCATTGTTCAAAGGGGCTTCCAGGACATCACAGTAGTTCGTCAATCTGTTCTGCAACAGATCATTAGGGTTGCTGAGGTACCACCCCATGAGAGTGGCACTGGTTCCAGGAAACATAAACCTGCTGCCCTGTCTCAGGATGACAGCATTCTGCTCCCACACCTACTTTTCTGCCAGTGACCTTGCTGTTGCCTGTTAGTCAGCTAGCCTTGATGGTCCCAGCCCCGGTTCATAGAACATAGAACATAGAACATTACAGCGCAGTACAGGCCCTTCGGCTCTCGATGTTGCGCCGACCTGTGAAACCATCTGACCTACACTATTCCATTTTCATCCATATGTCTATCCAATGACCACTTAAATGCCCTTAAAGTTGGCGAGTCTACTACTGTTGTAGGCAGGGCGTTCGAGATGGTTCAGTCTGAAGCCGGGGCCTCAAAGCCTGGATCTGCGTGAGGTCATCCTCCTAGGCCTTCTCAGTTGAAGATCAGCAGCCTTCCATCACCCATGCTGCAGTCACTGGGAAAGCATCTCTTCGGAGAAGCAGGACAGGCAAAGGCACATGGAAGACTGGTACTAAGGGAATACATAAGGCCCATGTGTTTAATTTTGTTTAACTTATGTAATGAGTGAATTTATAAAATTTGGATCATAATGTACATTTTCTGGTAGTTTTTATTTATGTATTTTCAGAAAGAGGGCAATGTAATAGTTAATGATAGCCGAAAAATAATGAGCGTGGGCCTGTTGCTAAATGGGGAGATGTGGTAAAGGTTACTGGTATTGCTCATAAATAATCTGAACACTTACAGCCTGGGTCGAATGGGGCTGTCTACCTAGTGTCCTCACTTCCTCTTCCTGCTCCTCCACTTCTGGTTGCACTTCCTCCTCTTCTCCTCCATCTTGATTTTGTCCTCCTCCTCCTGCTCCTCAGCTTCTTACTTGATAAGTGGTGACAGGGGCTGCTCCCTCATAATGGCCAGGTTTTACAGCATGCAGCATACTGCCACAAATCTTGATACCCACTCAGCTGGGTACTGGAGCACTACTCCAGGCAGTGGAGGTGTTGCTTGAGGACACCAATGGTGTTCTCTTTAATGTTCCTTGTGGCAACATGGCTCTCATTGTAGGCCCACTGTGCACGTGCATGTGGGTTCAAGACCATAGTCAGAAACCATGACATGAGGGGATAACCCTTGTCGCCCAGTCGCCAGCCTTTGACTTCCCATGGTGATTCAAATACAGCTGGCATAGAGGACTGCCACAGAATGAAATAATCGTGACTACTGTCATGATAACAGGCGTTTGCCTGCATGATGCATTGCTTGTGGTCACACACCAGTTGCACATTAAAGGAGTGCAATCCCTTTCTGTTCATGAAAATGTCTGAATTCATGTGATGTGCATGCAAGGCAATGTGCATGCAGTCAGCGGCATGTTGCACCATGGGGAAGCCTGCAATCACTGCAAAACCTTATGCTTGTCTCTGGCAAGAGGTTACGAGATAAAAGTGTAACTCTATGAATAGACTGCCTTGGTACAGCAGCATACCGCAGCCCATTGCAAATGGTGAGATGTTGCTAATATCTCGAGCAGGAGCCTGGTAGGATCCAGACTTATAAAAATTAAGAGCCACAATCACTTTGATAGCCACAAGCAATGCTGTCCTTGTCCTGCTTTGAGCTGCAGTTATTCCTGCAGTAGTTGCAGGTATCAGTTAAGATCTCTTTTGTGAAGTGAAGACATCTCCTACATTGGTGCTCACTGAAACTGAGGTAAGAGAAATGCTCTTTGAAGACCCTCAGCAGGTATGGCTTCCTGCTGAATGTCCTTCTCCCTCTCCTCCTTCCTCTTCTAGTAGCTTTGTTCCGACTCTGCGTGGGCTTGCTTCATTCTCCTAGTATTCAATTCCCAGAGGAAACCATAGCAGGCCACCCATGTTTGGACGCAACTTGTTTCAGCACAAGATTTTAAATGACCCAAAAACTTCTTCAACACCAGCCACACTATTCCTTGCACACTATTCAAACTTTAGGTAAGTATAGGGCCACTCCAAAAATATGCACAGAGGAATTAATCCAACATGTCAATGGCCTCGCTCGGGTGGACCCAGGGCACGTATTGTATGTCTCTTCTACTGCAATGCGAGGTTCCTCATAGGCATGAGTAGCTAGGTCTTCAATGGATAGCCCTTGTCCCTGATAATCTGTCCCTGAAGGCGCACGAGGGGCTGGAAAAGCTGTGGCACCTGGGACTGTTGAGGTATGTAGGTGTTGTGGCTGCTTCCGGAAACGTTTTACATGAGGCTCTAGTTTGCCTCAAAAGCTATTGTGATGAGGCATCCCATGGTGTAATAGCCCTAAGCCCAAAGAATGTCCTTCTCACATATTTCTTTTAGGGGCAATCATCCTCCTGATTTACCCACTAAGGTTTCACCCACCATTCAAACCCCAATTCTCCAGCCTCAGTCACCTTCTCTCCCACTCCCTACTCTCCCCACTCTCCCCACTTCCTTGCCACTCCTCTCTCTCCCCGCACTCTCCCCTCCACCACTCCCCTCCCCACCCACTCCCCACTACTCCCCAATCTTCCTTCCCCCCACTCCTTCCCTCCCACCCCCCTCTTCGCACACCCACTCCCCAACTCCCCCCTTATTCCACCCCGTCCTGCCCAATCTCCCCTCTCCCCTCCCTCCAGTCTCCCCTCAGCCGCACTCTACCTCCCCACCCTCCACTCCGCTCCCCAATCCCCACTCTTCCCTCCAACTCACTACTGAAGGATCGTCTTTAGGTGGTTGCAGACTAGTTGGACATTGATGGAATGGAAGCCTTTCCTATTGCTGAAGGCTGCTGGCTGTTCCATGGGAGCCTTGATGGCCACGTCTTTGCAGTCGATGACCTCTTGCACCTGGGGAATCCAGGGGTGGCCCTAAAGCCAATAGCTCTCTCTGCCAGACGGTCCAGGTCAGTTCGGTTCCCCACATAGTCGCCGGCCCTCTTGAACATGGCATTGGTTATCTTCTTGATGCAGCAATGGGCCGCAGCCTGGGAGATCCCACACATGTCCCCACTAAATCCCTGAAAAAACCCAATGTAAAAGTTGAGTGCCACGGTGATGTTCAGGGTCACTGGCATTGGGTTTCTACCGACCCATGGGTCTCAGCTTGTCCTGCAGCAGGGCGCATAAGTCGGTGACAGCTTCCCTTGAGAGCATTAGTCTGTGCTAACACTGCCATTCGGACATTTGCAGACAGTTGAGCCATGTCTGGTAGACACTGTCCCATGCATAGGCCCTTCTTTGATCGGCAGGCGGTTGTGGATCCCCTATGTTAAACTCCAGAAAGCTTGTTATGGAAGGATAATGCTGGAGTCTATCTTTGCTCAGTTTCACATTTATTGTGCAAAGTAGAAGGATTACAAACATGTAGCTCCTCACTCAAACCCTGCACTCATCTCAGTGTCTGTTTATAAGTGTTGAAGTAAGACCCCAATTAACACCCTTCACCTGCCTATAATCAAACAATTGATACACAATTAACAGATTAATACACTATGTGTGCTTGTCTGACATGACCAGCTGGAGGCTGGCCCTCTTGCTGCTCCTGCTGATGTGGAGTCACTGGTGCCTGGTCCTCCTCAAGATAGTGGGTGGGGGGGTCATGAAGAATGGGTTTATCAATCCCATGTCAGTTGGTCTCTCCCATTCTCTTGCGCAAGCCTTGCAGTCAACCTCCCCAAAACCTTCCTCTTGCTACTCCCTTAAGTGCTCGTGCCACTGACCCTTTGTGGCACTTGCAGATCACCACCCCTCCCATTTCGTTCAGGTGAGGAGGGGTCTAAGGCTCCCCTCTTGTCCTTCTCCTTGGTTGACCGCAACAGGGTTTATTCCTTTTTAAACAGTGGATGTGCTTACCACTTCTGTGAGTGCTTAACCTTTTACCTTTGTTGTGATCATAAAAGAACCAAATGGACAGGTTTTCTTGAGTTTAAACAAGGAAGAGGTGAGTTTATGACACTTAACCAAAAACCCGATTGAAATAAAATAATAAATTGTGCTACACTTCAACACACACACACACACACACACACACACACACACACACACACACACACACACACACACACACACACACACACACACACACACACACACACACACACACACACACACACACACACACACAGATTACAGAGCGATAAGGAAGAGTTTGGGTTGGATTAGAGTCCAGAACAAATTAAAAATAACAGACAGTCTGTGATGTCTGTTAATTCAGTTGTCTTCTGACTGAATCTGGAGCTCTGACATTCTTGGTTGGTAGATGTTTTTGGAGACAGTCGAGTAGGTGGTCTTCTTCCCGGGAGCATTTGTCTTGGATCTTTTCCAGCCAGCAGACAAGCTTCGAATGCCCCAAGGTCACTTGGAGGGAGAGAGGGATATATACAGCGAGAGAGGGACAGGCACCCCCACTATGGGTTCCCCTTGCTTCAAAGTCTCAGCAGCTTGTGTCCTTATAGCAAAAGGCTGCTAGTTCTTCACAGATGGGGAGGCATTCACATGATTGTCCAGTATCCTCATTTGCAATTTCATTAGATTCAAGTCTAGGAATTCTCAATCTCTCTTAGGTCTCATTGTTTTAATGTTTACCCCCTGGAGGTATGCTTCACTGTTAATGTTCCAAGATGGCTTTGAATGGCCTGCTAACAAGAGTGATACTGGATAATCTACTCAGTGATCCAAGCCATTGTCCTGGATGGGGTCATTGTAGACATGCATCTCCAGTTCGATGTCTTGGAATGTGGGGTACTTCAATGCAAATTGTGGTGGCCATCTTGGCTGCCAGCTTTTTAAAAAATAAATCTAGGATCCCAGCTTTCCTTTTTAAAAGTTTAATGTAGGTTTCCAACCGATGAATTAAAATCTTCATTTGGCATAGCATGTTTTCCTGACACCACCCTTACATGACTCCCACCCGCTGCAGCACCCACCCTTAAGGGCCTTCTGCTGCCAGCTGACCTCCACTGTCCAGTCTTCCCCATCAAGCCAACATAGCCTTTCAAAACAGCTGGTTGTCAGAGGCGGCACTGAGGCCTTGCCTTGTTGCTGCCACCTTTAACTGGTCAGGGCTCTGAAGGCCTGTGATTTTTGTGTGCCGTTCACGAAATGCAAAACTCCCCGTAATATTCCATTCAATTGCATTTAAATTAAGGTTAATTACCTTCTAAACAAACTTCATTGATGGCCACCCTCTATCTTTCCTGCTGCTTGTAAAATTCGGAAGTGTTGTCATGATGTTGGGCTTCCATGCGAGCATGTCCCCTCCACATTTTCCGCACCACCCACCCTGCCCCCCGCCACCTCCTATCCCACGCTTTCAGACATGGTAAAATTCTGCCTGAAGACTGCAACGTCCATGGGGGTAGCAGTGACAGTGCCTCTGGATCAGCAGCATGTCAGGAAGATGGAGCAGAGGCTGAGCAGAGAGCAGATTCCATGCCAACTTGGAGTCGGACTCATGCACACTCCTCAACCGTGACAGGAGGCTGTCTGACGGGCCAAACAAGGTACCCAACAGCTCAATATGCGTGCCCATTCAGTCCTCTATACTGACCCATTGAGGTCCTCATCTGAGTCCCCTGCAGCAGAACTTGTCTGTCACCTTGCCCTCTGAAGAATTGGCAAATTAAACATCCTTTACCTCAGGCCTGGCTGCAGCCCACTTGTGCCCAGATGACTCAACACATGCTGATACCAACTCGATACTAACTCCTAAGGTACATGCAGTGCCAGTATCTGAGCTAGTGGCTACAAATGCTGAGGCCTCTTTATCAGTGCTGTACTGTTGCTCTCGCTCTTCCTCCTTGGGCTGCAGTTGGCAGGCAGCAGTTCCTGGGGGCCTGAAAGCAGAAAATCAGGAGGGGAAGGTTGGGGTGTGGGAAGGGGATGAGGCGGGAAGGAAGAGGTCCATAGCAAAACCATCTGCAGCTTTCTCATCATAGACAGCAAGGTGAGGGTGAAACGGCATTTGAGAAGGGTCATAAGGCAGGAAGATGCCATCATCCTCAATATTCTCAGCAATGTTGGATGCTGTGGGGCCCGTCACACCTAGCACCATGATGCTCAGAGCCATCTTTTCCATCAGGCTCAGGAGATAGAGGCCTCCTTGTACCCCACCAGTTCTGCTCTGCTCCCTTCTATTGTGGGACACCTTGACCTGCAAGAGAGTAGGCAGAATGTCAGTGGTCTTGTAGCACTGTGTGTAGGTGATGTGCCTGCCATAGCTGAATAGCTGGAGGTATGCAGAGGTTGTGGGAGCTGGCTGAGTTGCTGGCAGCATTGGAATGTTTGTGAAGGTGAGATGGAATTATGGATGTTCAGCGTGAGTCCTGAGTGCCAGGGAGTGCTGCTGGTTGAGTGATGGAGGTATGGTGCATTGAACAACTTGAGAGGCTGGTTTTATGGTGGGCAAGACATGTCATACGAAGATGCATTCACTAACTTAGACCACCCACATGAGATCATTATACCTCTGAGGGCACAGCTGACAGGTCCTCAGGTCCAGACTGCGGGATTTAACATTCCTGACCACCTCCACCCACTCCTTCTGAGGGTGGTCCTTAAAGACCTTCTGGCCTCCTGTGGGACCATAGCGACTCTCCTCCTGCCCTCCTGCAGCATTAATGCCTCTAGCTCCACATCCGTCAGTCTGGATCCTTCTCTGTGCCCTGGTGTTTATTTTTCAGGATTTTCCATTTTGAGAAACTTTTTTTCCAACTGGGCTTTAAGAAGCAGCTTGCATTTAAGAAAAAGCACACTGTCTGTACCACGTGATTAGAAAACAACATTGCCAGTGCCATTTGCTGTGTGCAGACCTCACCGGCAGCATTATGAAGAGAACAGCAGTGCTGAAGGCACAGATTCCTACGCTGAAATTATTTAGATGAGGTGGATAGACCAATTTTGTGTCTGACCCACCTCAATCTGTATAGGTACAGTCACTCTCCAAACCGTGAGTCCAATGCCCGGAAATAAAGGAAGGTAAATTTCTAACTTGCAGAATTTAAATTAGTAAGTGTCAGATAAAACAATTACTTCAATGTAAAGTCATGTGCACAAAGCAAAATAAAGAGGGAAAGAAAGACAGGATTAATAGAGTGAAAAGAGACAAAAGAAAAATGACAAAATTTTTGATTTTAATTTTTTTTTAAATCTCTAACAATAATTAAAATCTGAAATAATGAGATTCCACACTGGTAAAAGTAAATTTATAGTGCCAGTAGGGTTAATTCATAGTAATTGAGACTTATCAAGCCATTAAAAAATTCGCTAATACTGGAATGGTCAATCCCTAACATTTTCTGGAAATTTCATGGGTAATCTTGTGGGTAAATACAGCAACTTCATGCCTTTCATATTTTTGAAGGCTGAATCTCTTGGCAAGATAACGAAGCTTGTGAAGTAACAAAACAAATCTGGCAGCAACTTCTTGATCTCTACGCTTAACTGCTGTCCAGTTTACTCCTTAACAACGGTGAACACTGCCAGCCTCACTGTTACTCTGCCTCTAAATCTGGGCCATAATCTTCACTTTGATGTGGACACTGTAATCTCACTGACAGTGCCAGAACATTTTTTTAAAGTATGCAACACACAAGGTATTTTTATAATATACAATGATGGGGAATCTGGCTGAGGAGTTTCAGTAGAAGGGATCGACCATATCTGCTTGATCTATTTTCGGGACCTCTGGGATTGCACAATTACATATAGTTTTAATTACCTTGACTTCAAGAAGTTGGAATTATTGTGACTAGTGTTTTTCAATCTGTCCATTCTTATCGCCATCAGTTGGGATATTTTCTGTACAGCTGCAAACGGTGGTGGAAACTAGAGAACAACCAGAGGACAGATTTAGAGAAGGAGACAGCAGCAATTGTACTGACTAATGGTAATATAAATGCAAGTAGTTGTGTTATGTTATGGCCAGGTGGTAAGGGGTGTGGGTGGTTCCCACTGTTCACCTCCCAACTGACCGCATTTGTGTTTTGCTTAAAATGATGAGTTAGCCCCTGAGTGTTTTACTTTCCAAATAAACAGACATTGGCAGGTTTTCTTTTGATTTAAAACAGAAGATTAATTATTTATTGAACAATATTCATTCGCCAAAATGTTTGCGACACCACTCACGCACACATTCACTCTCACATGCACTCTCAAGAGAAGAGAGATAGAAGCAAAAGGGTAAGGGTTCAAGGCATGGTAGGTGTTTGTGGTTTATGGTAAACCTGTTGAATCTTCTCAGTAGATCTTCTCTTCTTAAAGAGGCAGGCCTGGGTTGTTTGTAGTCTTGACTTGTTGAGGTGTTGCAGATTTCTGGTTATTAAGATTTCAAACTGGAGCTGGTGGGTCACTTTCCATTCTCTGCTGCACCAACTTGAAGTGTAAAATTTGCAGCAGGGCTCCTTTCTTGTTTTAGCTGGATCTTACCACAGCCCCTGACTCGACTGCCTTCTGTGATGTTGCTTGGATCTCTGTCTCCAGAGAGCTACCTTTAAAGGTAAAAATCTCTCACAATAGCTTCTGTTTGGAGATGCATGGTCCTCTCCCCTATTATGACCGCACAATAGACCAGGATGTAGAATTCACGGCCATCCATTAATGTCTGGATGAGTATAATCCAGTTATGATGTTGTTACTTCACAACTTCTTTGTTTCAGAAGAACCCATTCAATTCAGGAATGTTTCTTGATTGTTCTAGGATGGATGTAATTGAAACCTCTTAGCCTGGAATGTATCCTTTTGTCCTTAACAGACAGTGAGGCAATGTACAATTACACAGGCTAGGTCATCTGACCTTCAGCAGCCATCATTTGCACCATTGTTCACCTTTTTTTAAAAGGTAAAATTAATTTTAAATAGTACTCCTTGAATAAAGTTTGTATCGTAAAAGTAGGAAAATGATGGTTTACTGGGCATGACAGTTACATAATAGACATCAACCAGCCTCCCATATTTCCTTGCACTATTCAGATGTTCTTTCATGTTATTTAATTTGTTTCTTCATGACCAATATATATTAACAACATGCTGCAATCTACTTTATAATACACTTGTTATTATTTATAATACTGCTAGTTTACACATTGACTTGGCGCAGTAAATAGCACACATGCAAAGGTTTCACTTCTTCAGTGGACTAAAATGTTTTCTGCAAAGCACAAGGGCACCATTCAGTGTAAATAGGTACAGTGCTGCTAACAATATTCACAAACATTCATTAACTAATTTCCATGGATCCTGCAATGATACCAGTTAATCTTACAACTTCTTCTAGAAGAAATTTGGAATGGATCTGAGTTTTAATCACGGAAAGTGATGATGGCTAGCACCTGAAGCATTGCTGAGGATTCTCAGTACCAATAATGCCTGTTCAAGGAACAGATGATCAGTTACGTTGTACGACTTTGAAACAATCTTTGGTTGTTTTGAAGATATGTTCAAATGCTTTGACAGTTCTGGTTGTGTGGAGAAAGAAATAGACAAGTTGCAAAAAAAGGTTTTGGATTGGGGGAGAGCGAATTTTAGTAAAATAAGGCAGGATCTGGCCAAGGTAGACTGGAAAGAATTACTTGTCGGGAAATCTACAGAAGACCAGTGGGGGGCATTCAAAAAGGAAATGGGGAGGGGACAGGCCCAACATGTTCCCTCTAGGATAATAGGTAGGAGCAACTAGTCCAGAGAACCATGGATGACCAGAAACATTCAGGGTACAATGAGAAGGAAAAGAGAGGCATTTAGCAAATACAAGGAGAGCAAATCAATGGAAACATTAGTGGAGGACAGAAAGTGCAGGATGGAGCTTAAGAAAGCAATTAGGAGAGCAAAGAGGGGATATGAGAATGCTCTGGCTGGTAAAAGTAGGGAAAATCCCAAGATGTTCTATAAGTATATCAATGGGAAGAGGATAACCAGGGAAAGAGTAGGACCCATTAGGGACCAAGGGGGAAATCTGTGGGTGTAGCCAGAGGACATTGGGAGGGTGTTGAACGAATACTTCACATCTGTCTTCACCCAAGAGAATGAGGATGTAGATATGGAACTGAGAAAGAGAGACTGTGAGGTTCTTGAGAAAATTGTCATAGGGAGTGACAAGGTATAGGAGGTTTTGGCAGGCTTAAAAGTGGACAAATCTCCAGGTCCGGATGATTTCTGTCCCAGGATGCTGTGGGAGGCAAGGGTGGAGATTGCAGGGGCTCTGACCCAAATTTTTAATTCCTCTCTGGCCACGGGGAAGGTGCCAGAGGACTGGAGAACAGCTAATGTGGTCCCACTATTTAAGAAAGGTTGTAGAGATAAGCCAGGGAACTACAGTCCAGTGCGTCTCACGTCAGTGGTAGGGAAACTATTGGAGAAAATTCTAAAGGAGAGAATCTATCTCCACTTAGAGAGGCAAAATTTGATTAGGAATAGTCAGCATGGCTTTGTCAGAGGGAGGTCTTGCCTAACAAATTTGATTGAATTTTTTGAGCATGTGACCAGGTGTGTAGATGAGAGTAGTGCAGTTGATGTAGTTTACATGGATTTCAGCAAAGCCTTTGATAAGGTCCCAGATGGGAGACTTATCAAGAAAGCAAATGCACATGGGATACAGGGTAACTTGATAAGGTGGATTCAAAATTGGCTTAGCTGTAGGAGACATATAGTAATGACAGATGGCTGTTTTAGTGACTGGAAGCCAGTGTCCAGTGGCGTACCACAGGGATCTGTGCTGGGTCCCCTACTGTTTGTCATTTATGTAAATGACATAGATGACTATGTGGGGGGGAGTAGGATCAGTAAGTTCGCAGATGAAACAAAGATTGGCCGAGTGGTTAACAGTGAGGTTGAGTGTCTTGGATTACAGGAAGATATAGACGGGATGGTCAAATGGGCAGAAAAGTGGCCGATGGAATTTAACCCTGAAAAGTGTGAGGTGATAAACTTTGGTAGGAGTAATGTGACACGGAAGTATTCAATGAATGGCCTGACACTGGGAAGTTCCGAGGAACAAAGGGATCTTGGCGTGTCTGTCCTTAGATCTCTGAAGGCAAAAGGGCAGGTTAATAGGATGGTGAAAAAGGCATATGGGACACTTGCCTTTATCAATCGAGGCATAGATTACCAAAGCAGGGAGGTCATGTTGGAGTTGAATAGAACTTTGGTAAGGCCACAGCTGGAGTACTGTGTGCAATTCTGGTCGCCACATTATAGGAAGGATGTGATTGCACTGGAGGGGGTGCAGAGGCGATTCACCAGGATGTTGCCTGGGATGGAACATTTAAGCTATGAAGAGAGGTTGGATAGGCTTGGGTTGTTTACGCTGGAGCAGAGAAGACTGAGAGTAACCTGATCGAGGTGTACAAGATTATGAGGGGCATGGACAGGGTGGATAGGGAGCAGCTGTTCCCCTTAGTTGAAGGGTCAGTTATGAGGGGACACATGTTTAAGGTGAGGGGCAGGAGGTTTAAGGGGGATTTGAGGAAGAACTTTTTTACCCAGAGGGTGGTGACGGTCTGGAATGCCCTGCCTGGGAGGGTGGTAGAGGCAGGTTGCCTCACATCCTTTAAAAAGTACCTGGATGAGCACTTGGCACGTCATAACATTCAAGGCTATGGGCCAAGTGCTGGCAAATGGGATTAGGTAGACAGGCCAGGTAGGATAGGCGGTGGTGTAGTGGTATTACCACTGGACTAGTAGACCCAGGGTATTTTTCTGGGGACATGGGTTCAAATCCCACCACAGCAGAAGGTGGAATTTGAATTTAATTAATAAATCTGGAATTAAAAGCTAGTCTAACGATGGCCATGAAACCATTGTCGATTGTTTTAAAAACCCATCTGGTTCACTAATGTCCTTTAGGGAAGGAAATCTGCTGTCCTTACCTGGTCTGGCCTACATGTGACTCCAAACCCACAGCAATGTGGATAACTCTTACATGCCCTCTGAAATGACCTAGCAAGCCACTCAGTTGTACCTAACCACTGCGAAGTCAATAAAAAGGAATGAAACCGGACAGACCACCCGGCATCGACCTAGGCACCGGAAACGATAAAGGCAAACCCAGCCCTGTCGACCCTGCAAAATCCTCCTTACTAACTTCTGGGGGCTTGTGCCAAAGTTGGGAGAGCTGTCCCACAGACTAGTCAAGCAACAGCTTGACATAGTCATACTCACGGAATCATACCTTACAGACAATATCCCAGACACGGCAATCACGATCCCTGGGTATGTCCTGTCCCACCGGCAGGACAGACCTAGCAGAGGTGGTGGCACAGTGGTATACAGTAGGGAGGGAGTTGCCCTGGGAGTCCTCAACATCGGCTCCAGATCCAATGAAGTCTCATGGCATTAGGTCAAACATGGGCAAGGTAACCTCCTACTGATTACTACCTACTGCCCTCCCTCAGCTGACGATTCAGTACTCCACCATGTTGAACACCACTTGGAGGATGCACTGAGGGTGGCAAGGGCACAACATGTACTCTGGGTGGGGGACTTCAATGTCCATCACCAAGAGTGGCTCGGTAGCACCACTAATGACCGAGCTGGCCGAGTCCTAAAGGACATAGCTGCTAGACTGGGTCTGCGGCAGGTGGTAGGGGAAACAACACGAGGGAAAAACATACTTGACCTCGTCCTTACCAATCTGCATGCTGCAGATGCTTCTGTCCATGACTGTATCGGTAGGAGTGACCACCGCACAGTCCTTGTGGAGACCAAGTCCCGCCTTCACATTGAGGAAACCCTCCTTCGTGTTGTGTGGCACTATCACTGTGTTAAATGGGATAGATTTCGAACCGATCTAGCGATGCAAAACTGGGCATCTATGAGGCGCTTTGGGCCATCAGTGGCAGCAGAATTGTACTCAACCACAATCTGTTACCTCATGGCCTGGCATATCCCCCACTCTACCATTACCATCAAGCCAGGAGACCAACCCTGGTTCAATGAAGAGTGCAGGAGGGCATGCCAGGAGCAGCAACAGGCATACCTCAAAATGAGGTGTCAACCTGGTGAAGCTACAACACAGGACTATCTGCATGCCAAACTGCATAGGCAGCATGCGATGGACAGAGCTAAGCGATCCCATAACCAACGGATCAGAGCTAGGCTCTGCAGTCCTGCCACATCCAGTCGTGAATGGTGGTGGACAATTAAACAACTAACTGGAGGAGGTGGCTCCACAAATATCCTCATCCTCAATGATGGGGGAGCCCAGCACACCAGTGCGAAAGATAAGGCTGAAGCATTTGCAACAATCTTCAGCCAGAAGTGCCGAGTTGATGATCCATCTCGGCCTTCTCCTGAAGTCCCAGCATCACAGATGCCAGACTTCAGCCAATTCGATTCACTCCACGTGATATCAAGAAACGACTGAAGGCACTGGATACTGCAAATGCTGTGGGCCCTGACAATATTCCAGCAATAGTACTGAAGATCTGTGCTCCAGAACTTGTCGAACCCCTAGCCAAGCTGTTCCCATACAGCTACAACACTGGCATCTACCCTGCAATGTGGAAAATTGGACAGGTATGTCCTGTACACAAAAAGCAGGACAAATCCAACCTGTCCAATTACTGCCCCATCAGCCTACTCTCTATCATCAGTAAAGTGATGGAAAGTGTCATCAACAGTGCCATCAAGCGGCACTTGCTTAGCAATAACCTGATCAGTGATGCTCAGTTTGGGTTCTGCCAGGACCACGCAGCTCCTGACCTCATTACAGCCTTGCTTCAAACATGGACTAAAGGGCTGAACTCAAGAGCTGAGGTGAGAGTGACTGCCCTTGACATCAAGGCAGCATTTGACTGAGTATGGCATCAAGGAGCCCTAGCAAAACTGAGGTCAATGGGAATCAGGGGGAAAACCCTCCACTGGCTGGAGTCATACCTAGCGCAAAGGAAGATGGTTGTGGTTGTTGGAGGTCAATCATCTGAGCTCCAGGACATCACTGCAGGAGTTCCTCAGGGTAGTGTCCTAGGCTCAACCATCTTCAGCTGCTTCATCAATGACCTTCCGTCAATCATAAGGTCAGAAGTGGGGATGTTCGCTGATGATTGCACAATGTTCAGCACCATTCGTGACTCCTCAGATACTGAAGCAGACCGTGTAGAAATGCAGCAAGACCTGGACAATATCCAGGCTTGGGCTGATAAGTGGCAAGTAACATTCGCGCCACACAGGTGCCAGGCAATGACCATCTCCAACAAGAGAGAATCTAACCATCTCCCCTTGACATTCAACAGCATTACCATCGCTGAATCCCCCACTATCAACATCCTAGGGGCTACCATTGACCAGAAACTGAATTGGAGTAGCCATATAAATACCTAAATGGTTACAAGAGCAGGTCAAAGGCTAGGAATCCTGAGGCGAGTAACCCACCTCCTGACTCCCCAAAGCCTGTCCACCATCTACAAGGCACAAGTCAGGAGTGTGATGGAATACTCTCCACTTGCCTGGATGGGTGCAACTCCAACAACACTCAAGAAGCTCGACACCATCCAGGACAAAGCAGGCCGCTTGATTGGCACCCCATCTACAAACATTCACTCCCTCCACCACCGACGCACAGTGGCAGCAGTGTGTCCCATCTACAAGATGCACTGCAGCAATGCACCAAGGCTCCTTCGACAGCACCTTCCAAACCCACGACCTCTACCACCTAGAAGGACAAGGGCAGCAAATACGTGGGAACACCACCACCTGCAAGTTCCCCTCCAAGTCACACACCATCCTGACTTGGAACGACATTGCTGTTCCTTCACTGTCGCTGGGTCAAAATCCTGGAACTCCCTTCCTAACAGTACTGTGGGTATGCCTACCCCAAATGGACTGCAGCGGTTCAAGAAGGCAGCTCACCACCACCTTCTCAAGGGCTATTAGGGCTGGGCAATAAATGCTGGCTTGGCCAGCATCGCCCACATCCCATGAATGAATTTTAAAAAAGGTGTCTTTAATGCATTGGTGCAGACTCGATGGGCCGAAGGGCCTCTTCTGCACTGTATTATTCTGTGATTCTGTGTGGTGCAATATAGTCCACTTGATCTTTACAGCATCTGGGAATCCCAGAATTTTTCCACTCACTGTAGTTTTCTGGTGCACAGCTTCAACACTGCAGCCGATCATGGAGCATGTGATCACCTCTATAAATACTGCAGCCTCTGTCCAAGACGCTAACATTTTTGATCAAAGCTCAAACTGGTGCTGTTCAGACTCAAGGGTCCACCAACTCCATTTCCTTCAAAAGGCTGGGGGAACCCAACGGCTTCAAGTCACATCACAGATCTCCGATGGTCTGCTCTCATGTCGAACAGTGTGAGTACTGAACTGAAGCGCCATGGGGGAATGGGAGTCAGACATGTTGTCCTCTCTCTCAATGACAGCCTGCCTGTACCTCTGCCAGTTCTCAACTAATATCCATCATGGTGACAGAAAAAAGGATGCACAATCCCATTACTGTTGAAGCTGTCCTAGGGCTGTACTGTAGGGAACTCTCAGAGTGGTCCATGTAATGGAATTAGATACAGAGAAACTGTTGCCATTGGCAGAAGGTTCAAGAACCAGAGGACACCAATTTAAGGTGATTGACAAAAGAACCAGAGACAACATGAGAAAAGCATTTTAATGCAGCGAGTGGTTAAGATCCAGATCGCACTGCCTGAGAGTGTGGTGGAAGTAGATTCAATTGTGGTTTTCAGAGGGAATTGGATAATTATCTGAAGAGAAAAGCTTTGCAGGGCTTTGGGGGAAAGGGCAGTGCCGTGGGACTAGCTGAGTTGCTCTTGTGGAGAGCTGGAATGGACATTATGGGCTGAATGGCCTCCTTCTGTGGTGTAACAATTCTATGATATAAGACCTTTCTTAAAATCCACCTCTTTGCCCAACCTTCTGGTCACCCCTCCTAATATCTTCTTCCTTGGCTTGGCATCTATCTTTGTCTGTTTACGTCTGTATTGGGATGTTTTTCTACGTTAAAGACATTATATTAATGCAAGTTGTTGTTTGTCGGTTGGCATGCATGATGGAGAGGAAGTTAGCTTCACGCCAGCCATGCCTTGTTACTAAAGTCTCTCAGATAAGGTCCTGGATTAACCAGTTAGCGACGAGTAAACTTGGTCCACGGCAGATTTGTACATCCAGAACATAAAGGTGGCTTGCACTATGCAAATAGCCTGTCCAAGTCTATTCCACTCACTTAAAGTAGATGACTGTTATATAGCCAATGAATTAACTGAGACTTGGGCGACAGCCACAGGAACATTTTACCTGGAAGCTGGGTATGAGAACACCGACTCATATTTCCAGGACTGAATGCCTACCATGATTGGGTTGTAGAGAATCAAGCAGCTGCAGCTGCAAGTTTGCACTTCCAGCTGGTGGAAGCATTGATAAATGAGATGAGGTGTGTGCCCATTCTGTGTTCAGGAGGATGGTGGTAATGCATTCACATAACTCATGATCATTTGTGTTGCTGACCATGAGGATCTCCTGGAACTTGTCGACCGAGCAAAGGACAAGTCTGCACCCTGAGTTGGCTGACAACTAACTAATGGCTATCTTTCTTGGACGAAGATAAGTGAGGTCTCTTTGGGGCTGAAGTGACAGTAGAAGCCCAGATCCAAGTCAAATAAATTTCTGTGGTAGACTGTAGTCTGATACCGTAGGCAGCGCAGCTCTGCAGTACACCACAGTGCTGTTAATGATGCACTAGCAAGCTTGGCTCATTAATGAACCTGAAAGGGTAGCTCTGTCATTGGGGATCAGAATTCTTTCCACACAGCTCCAGATAACCCTGCAAACCAACGCTCTGATGTGTAGTGGTCTGTGCTGGACTAGAAATAGGAAGCAGCCTTGGAAAGCATAAGTTTAGCTGATTAAGCTCCAACAATATCCCTCTGCACACTTGCTGAACTTCAAATCTGCCAACTTGTGCCAAGGATCTATGGACATACGAAGTGGGATGTGTCCTTGAGCAAACAAAACCCCTCCAGTTTATTATAGATTTTTCAGTTACTTGATTTAAAGACTCTTAAATATGATGATAATTTTCCAAATTTGTCAGACATCTGGCTGACCCAAAAATGAAATGGTTCAAAGCTGCTGTATTATTTGTACTAATGTTAACATCCAGCTGTGATTGCTTATATCATGGAACACCATGAGTGATTAAACCTGTTTGGTAGTTTAGTCTGTTATAAAAATTGTCTAGCATAACTGATATTAATCACCTCCTGGAGTGACATTAGCATGTAGTGGAAAACCCATGTATAAATACAGGAAATGTTGATGGCTGCAACTCTCCAACAGTGCCATTGGGCATCTCTGCCAACTTCATGTTGAAGATTTGCACAATATCTCCACTGCCACAACTGCTCTGTATATTCCAATTAATGTGACAAGAGCCCTCAAATTTCATGGCTCCAGATCCTTCCAGCCGGCCACAGGGATCTGTGTAACATAAGAGAGGAAGCTGTCAGGGCATTAAACCTGCAGGTGATGGATACCCATTTTTATAGAACAGCTAAATTCATCCACTTCAGCATCACCTCTAGTCAGAGAGGCACAGGCCTAGGGATTTGTACAGGATAGCTAGAATCCCCAGAGTGCAGGGTTCCACAATGGCAACAACCAGGCAGCCTCTGAAATATGAGAATAAGAAGAAATTCCATTCCCAGCTCATCCAGTTCATCAGTGATGCTCGCCAAGCTGTGTCCTTACTTGCCACTCCAAGGGCATCAGAGAGCAAATTCATTGACTGATCAACTTCAGTATCAGCAGCTCAGTCATACTTGCTTCTGCACATCTGACCACAAATCTTTGTCACCCAGAAGTATCTTGCAGGAAACCTCACCTGTATGAAGAAGTCTGAGCCAACTGAGTGGTCTATTTCTTGACTTACTGTACTGTTCATAAGTAAATCGTGGAACAAGTGTCTGGTGTATTTCAAAGCAAATATTTATTTTCTTGCAAGCTATGGAGTGGAAGGTTTATACGTGTGAGGATAAGGCCGTTAGTTAAGGAGTCCATGAGAGATGAGTGGCAGAGATTAAGTGAGAGGATGTTCGAGTGGAGGAAAGTGTTCTGTGGTTGTTCAAAGTAGTTGGTGTGTGTTGGCAGAATTGTAAGAAAGCTTAGTAGTGTAAATGTTATTTTATGAGGGTGAAAAGTATAGGGGCACCCAGGCTGGTCTGGGAGGAAAGGGAGAGTGTAGTGGCATGTTGTCGTTGCCTGCACTTGCACTTAGAACATAGAACAGTACAGCACAGTACAGGCCCTTCGGCCCACGATGTTGTGCCGAACCTTTAACCTACTCTAAGGTCAAACTACCTACATACCCTTCATTCTACTATCATCCATGTAGTATCCAAGAGTCGCTTAAATGTCCCTAATGTATCTGCCTCTACTACCACCGCTGGCAGTGCATTCCACGCACCCACCACTCTCTGTGTAAAGAACCTACCTCTGACATCTCCCTTAAACCTTCCTCCAATCACCTTAAAATTATGCCCCCTGGTGATAGCCCTTTCCGCCCTGGGAAAAAGTCTCTGGCTATCCACTCTATCTATGCCTCTCATCATCTTGTACACCTCTATCAAGTCACCTCTCATCCTTCTTCGCTCCAATGAGAAAAGCCCTAGCTCCCTCAACCTTTCTTCATAAGCCATGCCCTCCAGTCCAGGCAGCATCCTGGTAAATCTCCTCTGCACCCTCTCTAAAGCTTCCACATGCTTCCACATCCTTCCTATAATTGTTTCAGCATTGTTGATCAGTGCCACTGCCAGCTCCAAAAAGCAATTACACTTTCCCATATCAAAGGATTGTATCATTCAAAGAATTATGCTGTGGATGTACTGCTATTTTTGTATTAATATAAAGCAGTTTCAGGCATGCATATATACGAAAGTTGCAGCATAACTCAGGAAACCGGTCTGAAACTGTCTCCTGAGTGCACTAAAGCTAATATGAAACTCCATCTCACAGTTTGGACTTCATGCTGAGTGAAGCATAACTCCACCCCATTATGAAGCAAAGTTTAAAACATGCTCAGATGGCCCAATGATTCTTCTGGGAACTTTCTAAACTTAGTATTGAGTCTTTTTAATGTTAAGAGCTAATGGATTGTGCCACTGCCCACTACTGACATAAAAAAAAACTTGGGATCAGAACAGACACCGAGGGCTAAATTTTTTCGACTTAGTTTTTTTTCAGACAGCAGAACCATTTTTGATTCGCGACCCAGATTGCTGGAATAGCTCTTTGTCAGAGGATACCAACGAAGAGCCACCTCCAGGCTTCCTAACCAATTTGGGAGGGAGGGTGGGCTTATGTGGCCATGTCGTCAGAGGAAGGATTTCTAATTAAAGGGACCACAGCATGCTTCAGAGAAGCCCACTAGGACTTGGATTTTCTTGGCTGCAGCACCCAATGGAATAGTGCCCCCCCACGCCCGCCCCCTCCTTGGATCTCCCACCCTTACCTGGAGGTCCACGTGAGGGAGCTGAAGAGTTGCAGTGAGGTGAGCCAGCCCAAGGACAGAAGGCAGACGGCACCTTCCTTTGTTTAAGAAGGGTGGTAAGGATAATCCAGGAAATTATAGGCCGGTGAGCCTTACGTCAGTGGTAGGGAAACTATTAGAGAGGATTCTTCGGGACAGGATTTACTCCCATTTGGAAACAAACGAACTTATTAGCGAGAGGCAGCATGGTTTTGTGAAGGGGAGGTCGTGTCTTACTAATTTGATTGAGTTTTTTGAGGAAGTGACGAAGCTGATTGATGAGGGAAGGGCGGTGGATGTTGTCTATATGGACTTTAGTAAAGCCTTTGACAAGGTCCCGCATGGCAGACTGGTGCAAAAGGTGAAGTCACACGGGATCTGGCAAGATGGATACAGAACTGGCTCAGTCACAGAAGACAGAGGGTAACAGTGGATGGGTATTTTTCTGAATGGAGGGATGTGACTAGTGGTGTTCCGCAGGCATCAGTGCTGGGACCTTTGCTGTTTGTAGTATATATAAATGATTTGGAGGAAAATGTAGCTGGTCTGATTAGTAAGTTTGCGGACGACACAAAGGTTGGTGGAGTTGTGGATAATGATGAGGATTGTCAGAGGATACAGCAGGATATAGATCGGTTGGAGACTTGGGCAGAGAAACGGCAGATGGAGTTTAATCCGGACAAATGTGAGGTAATGCATTTTGGAAGGTCTAATGCAGGTGGGAGGTATACAGTAAATGGCAAAACCCTTAGGAGTATTGACAGGCAGAGAGATCTGGGCGTACAGGTCCACAGGTCACTGAAAATGGCAACGCAGGTGGATAAGGTAGTCAAGAAGGCATACGGCATGCTTGCCTTCATTGGTCGGGGCATAGAGTATAAAAATTTGCAAGTCATGTTGCAGCTGTACAGAACCTTAGTTAGGCCACACTTAGAATATTGCGTGCAATTCTGGTCGCCACACTACCAGAAGGATGTGGAGGCTTTGGAGAGGGTACAGAGGAGGTTTACCAGGATGTTGCCTGGTCTGGAGGGCATTAGCTATGAGGAGAGGTTGGAAAAACTCGGATTGTTTTCACTGGAACGACGGAGGTGGAGGGGCGACATAATAGAGGTTTACAAAGTTAAGAGCGGCATGGACAGAGTGGATAGTCAGAAGCTTTTTCCCAGGGTGGAAGAGTCAGTTACTTGGGGACATAGGTTTAAGGTGCGAGGGGCAAAGTTTAGAGGGGATGTGCGAGGCAAGTTTTTTTACACAGAGGGTGGTGAGTGCCTGGAACTTGCTGCCAGGGGAGGTGGTGGAAGCAGATACGATAGCGACTTTTAAGAGACATCTTGACAAATATATGAATAGGAAGGGAATAGAGGGATATGGGCCCCGGAGGTGCAGAAGGTGTTAGTTTCGGCAGGCATCAAGATCGGCGCAGGCTTGGAGGGCCGAATGGCCTGTTCCTGTGCTGTACTGTTCTTTGTTCTTTGATCAATCAAGCAGTCATGGTTGCAAGTGGCTGAGAAAGTTAGCAGCGGCAGTGTGGCCCTTCTAACATGGAGACTGTGGACCAGGAGGATCCAGGATCTCAGGAGGGCATGACAGGTGAGTAGCATCGCACTGTCAGATGCCAACCCCACACTTACTTGCACAGCATTCTCCTGCATAGCACAGGCTAAACTTAGTGAGGCCGTTTGGAGGGGGAATGGAGACGTGTGGGGCTAATAGTGTTGGACGTGTCCACCCGGAAATCCAACATCGTGACGTGAGTACCGGACTTAGTTAGCAGCATTGCTGCCCCAACGTGACAGGGGTGCAATTTAAATTGTTGAACAGTCAGTTGCAATACATTTTCTTGAAATTGATCATGATTCAATGAGGAACTTGGAATTAAGTGGACAACAGGCAGCCCTAATGTGCCTCAGATCCCTGGCCAGTCAAAGCTGGGTGGCACCGAGGCGAGGCCTCAGTGCTGCGCTGGGTAGGCAGCCATGACCAGCACTGAATAGGGGAAGAGTGGGGAGCCGAGGCCATTGTTGGCCTGCAGTGCTGTGCCCTCTGCAGAGGTGGGCTTGCTCTCGGATGGCAGTACCTGGTGGGCTTGGTCTCGGGTGGTCTGCACAGCTGGCTATACTACTGTGTGAGAGTTTGAGTGGCCATACTATCGGGTGAGAGAGTTGGCTCTCAGCAAGGATGGGCACTGAGGGCCATTAATGCATAAGCTGAGAGGACTAGAAAAAGGAAAGATGCCAACGCAACTTCATTTCTGCAAGGGCACCACGCTGTAGGCCTCCAGATCAGCAAGCATGGGTCTCATACACCCTGACTTTGTGGATCTCCGTGGCGTAATGCAACGCCTCAACGAAGGGAGGGCCAAGAGACAGCTGCACCTGACCATGGAGCTCCACAACGACAGCAACAGCAGCCGACCATGCCAAGATGTGTCCACCTGTACCAGAGAGTGTACCAGACTCAACTCAGCTACCTCCAAATGTCCAAGCGCATTGTCAGCGAAAACTGCAGCTCTCCAATGAGACCATCACTGACTTTTGAGCCCTGCTGCAGGATGAGATGCAACCTATGGGATTTTGTGGTCACCCAATGGCAGTGGCCCTTAACTTTTACGTATCTGGATCTTTCCAGTGATCCACCGGGGATATGTGTGGGGTGTCCCAGGCAGCTGCCCATCACTGCATCACGGAGGTGACCAATGCCTTATTCAAGAGGGCTGGCAACTATGTGCGATGCCGGACCAACCCTGACAGTCAGGCAGAGAGGGCCATCGAATTTAGGGCCATCGCTGGATTCCCCCAAGTGCGAGGAGTGATAGATTGTACACATGTGGCCATAAAGGCTCCCATGGAGCAGCCAGCCGCCTTCATCAACAGGAAGGTTTTCCATTCCATCAACGTTCTACTGGTCTGTGACCACTGAAAGCGTTTCCTGCAGGTGTGTTCCCACATTCTGGGAAGCAGCACGATGCCTACATACTTCGACGGTTCCAACTGCCACAGCTTTTTAGGGCCCCCGCTCACCTTCAGGGATGGATTCTCAGGGACAAAGGCTACCTAATGAGGACATGGCTACTCCCGCCTGTGAGGAACCCTTACACTGCAGCAGAGGAGAGGTACAAAACTTGCCTCAGCTCCACCCAAGTGACCATCGAAAAGGCCATTGGGCTGCTGAAGATGAGATTCTGGTTCCTGGATCGATCCGGTGGAGCCCTGCAGTATGCCCCAGCAAGGGTCTCAAATACTGTGGTGGTCTACTGTTTTCTGTATGATCTAGTACTGCAGAGGGGGAAGGCCTTACATGATGAGGACACGATGATCACCAGTCCTCAACCGACAAAGAGGACGCGGAGGTGGCTAATAAACAGGCAGCACTGGATTTTGAACCCCTTTACACTGGAGGCCAGGGACATTGAGCGATGGGTCAGGGAGGCAAGAGACAGTCTCAAACTTACCCACTTCCAGCCACCGTGATGCCCTCTCAGAGTGAAAGCAATAAAGACTCATCTCAATGGATTCAGTCTGTCGTCTCCTTTCTGTTTGGATTCCGTGCCGAGCACCATGTGCTCTGGCACATCTGAGACGCTTATCAAAGGAAGGCTGTGCCTACACTGGTAGCCCACAAAGGGAAACGGGTGAAGGCAGCACCTCAGAATTTAAGGTATGCAAGAATAAGCATTTTCCAACAATGAATGTGAACTGTAATAACAATGGATGTGAACTGTAATAACAATGGAACTTTATAACACAAAACAAATGGCGAATGTCAAACACCCGTGAAATCCCAAGCGTGTCTATGTGCTTTTCTTTATACTTTTACAAGTGCTTTTATGAGGTGTGACCCCTGAGATAGCAGCTTGGCTGGAAACAGGTTGCTGATCATGCTGCCCCTTGGCCTGGGATGACTTCGGCAGCTGTCCTCTAGTTGCCTGAGGCCTGGAGGTCCCCGATTGCTTGAGGGTTTCCTGCACAGGTTCAAGACTCTTCTCAAGCATCGTGGTTACTGGAGCTGGACTCACTGTCTGAGGGGCTGGGGAGCTGCTGTCCACACTCAGAGAGCCCTGAGTTGAGCCCTCTGCTGTGGATGTTAGTCTCTTCTCCTCCCTTTCAAGGCTCACTTGGACCTCACTGCTAACCAGAGAAGGACGAGGAGCTGGAGAAGACTCAAGGTGCCTTGTCCTTCTCTCACCTGCTGCATTGAGCTCATGACCAAGGCGATGATGTGCAGGTCTGTGCACAATTGCGGGATCTGGCTCTCCATGAGGGTCACCGACCTCTCGATGGAGGAAGCCGTGCACTCATATGCCTAAGACATGGCAGCACTCATGGCATGGATAGACTCCTCCATAGTCCACTCATGGCTGTGCATGGCCTCTGGAAGCTCTGCCAGATGTTGCCTTACCTCTCTCTGCAAATCCAGTATGTCTTGTGCTGTCGTCACCAGAGGCTCATCATCAATTTGGGGCTCAGCATGAGCCTGACCACCCAGTCCTCCAACTGTCAGTGGCCTCGGCCATCTCAGCCTCCGTCAGCTGCTCAGAGAAGAATGTGGTGCTCTCACCAGCTTGTGATCCTGACTCTGCAGCCGAGCAGAAACCCACCAAGGTGAAAATATGTGCTGATGGAAGGTGCAGGAGAGTCATGTAACAGTTCATCCTCTGAGTGCTCCTCCTCCTCGGAGGTTGATGGCAGCTTCCCCTTCAGCTGGACCCTCCTGTGGACGATGACCCGAATGAGAGAACATCTGTGGGTTAGGCTGTGCAGATCTTGTCATGCCAACCAAGTGTGATTTGGATCTCCAGAAGTGTTCTGGATGTCAAATGGACAATCTGCACTCTCTTGTGCAAACACACCAGTCTCACCTTCAGCTTTTGAGCAGCCACCCTGGGCCTTCACTAGCTCCAGTGCCTCTTCCTCAGCCGTGGCAAGAGGCTGGATATCTGCTATTCCTCCAACACTCTGCGAGGGCTTCCTGGTGTTATGGACCCATTTGTCCTTCAAATGGAAAGAGGGAACAGTTCCGAATAAGGGTCACTAACCCGAAACGTTAACTCTGCTTCTCTTTTCACAGATGCTGCCAGATCTGCTGAGTGGTTCCAGCATTTCTTGTTTTTATTACTTTAAATAGCAGTACTGGAATAGTTTCTAAAAACACACACAATCCAAAAGCGCACAAGACACATACAATAAATAGTCATCAAAGAGGCGTACCAGAGCAAAAGCATTTAGCAAACATGAACTGATAACTTTTTGGAAAGGAAATTTGTTACATTTTATTTCAACTTTGTCCAGTTTATTTTTGCTGTTGCAGAATAAGGTAGATAGGTCCCTATGATAGTTCAAGTAATGCAGAGAACAATGTTCGGAATAATGTTTTAGATGACTGTTTAGTGCACATGTGAGCCTTCAGATCCTCACAAAATAAAGTTTTCTTTGACTTTGGCCTCTTCCCTAAAAACTCATGATGTTGATTTTACAAGGACCACTATACAAACTGACCATGGAGGATTCTGCTGACCAGACTAGCATAATCATAATTTCACTATCTGGCTATAAAATGGAACAAGAGGAAAAAGAAACCATTCATGAACAACTGGAGCCCAGTTTTTTTTTAAACTGGGGCTTTTCAGTAAGGATGGGATTCACCTGAGACAGGCAGGTGTGAAACTTTTCACTGCCAATATGGATAAAACACATAGGAAATTCGTTGGAGTAGCACCCGCATGGGCCGTGCAGCTAGTGGCCCGGGGCACTGCCTGCCCCAGTGAATCGACATAAGGCTGCATAGTCTTAAACGAATATTTCTCCCACGAGTGTTTTTTAAAACTAATCATGCTGAAGACAAAATAACAGTGTGATTCCAATCACAAACGTACCATTCTAAATAATATCAACCTTAACTCACCTGTTCAGTTGGACCAACCTCAAAATGATGGAATCAGGGGACAAAATTGCACCAAATATCGGAATATTTTATTCAGTGCTTCTGTACTGTAAAAGCATTAGGAATAAACTGACAGAACTATAGCTGTATGCTGCAACTGAAAACCCTCATCTGATGGATCTCACAGAAACATGGCTGGGTTTGAGTATGGGCCTGACTTTCACATACCTCAATATAGATTGTTTTGACAGGATGTGGGGTGACTATTTTTTTTAGGAAACAATTAAAATACTCGAACGAGATGATATTGGACCAAATAATGTGAAAAATTCCAGAGTGCTTCCAATTCTGTGCGATGGACCACTGAACCAAGAGAGGAAAATGGATCTATAGTTGTTGCAATCAAATTTTGAAGATAGTCAATGAAGAGAAGATAGTGGTGTTGGGAGAATACAATTATTCACATAAAATGGACAAATGAGGGACAGATACAAGAAATAGGCAGCCCTCCCAGGAAATAGTGATGCAATCAATGATTGCTTCTTAATTATGTGAGGATAAGCACTAGAGAGGATACTATTTTAGATGTGCTGGTGCTGTCTTCAGGCATCTGAAAAACAAAAAGCCCAACTTTGAAAACACCAGTGGATATTTAAGAATTGAGATCAATTCTTTGGATAAAAGTGGAATTTATAATTGAGACTGTGGGGATACTGTATGAGATGCAGACATTATTGGAATTCTCTCCTTCCCCTGCAGACACAACGTTCATGAATAGTGATGTTTACCACATTCTGCTTGTCCAGTTGCTTGGCTGAGCTCACCTGTTCAGTTGGACCAACCACAAAATGATGGAATCGGGGTCAAAATTCTTGGGATATTTTATGAAGTGCTTCTGTATAAATACTAAAAGCATAAGAAATAAACTGAGAGAAGTACAGTTTTATGCTGCAACTGAAAACAATGATCTGAAAGACCTCACAGACACCAGACGTGAATATAGGAGGTATGATCAGTAAGTTCGCAGATGACACGAAAATTGGTGGTGTCGTAAATAGTGAGGAGGAAAACCTTAGATTACAGGATGATATAGATGGGCAGAGCAGTGGCAAATGGAATTTAATCCTGAGAACTGTGAGGTGATGCATTTTGGGAGGACTAACAAGGCAAAGGAATATACAATGGATGGGAGGACCCTAGGAAGTACAGAGGGTCAGAGGGACCTTCATGTACTTGTCCATAGATCACTGAAGGCAGCAGCACAGGTAGAAAAGGTGGTTAGGAAGGTATATGGAATACTTGCCTTTATTAGCTGAGGCATAGAATATACGAGCAGGGAGGTTATGATGGATCTGTATAAAAGGCTAGTTAGGCCACAGCTGGAGTACTGTGTACAGTTCTGGTCACCACACTATAGGAAGGATGTGATTGCACTGGAGAGGATGCAGAGGAGATTCACCAGGATGTTGCCTGGGCTGGAGCATTTCAGCTGTGGAGACACTGTATAGGCTCGGGTTGTTTTCCTTAGAGCAGAGAAGGCTGAGGGGGGACATGATTGAGGTATACAAAATTATGAGGGGTGTAGATAGGAAGAAACTTTTTCCCTTAGCAGAGGGGTCAATAACCAGGGGGCATTGATTTAAGGTAAGGGGCAGGAGGTTTAGGGAGGGTTTGAGGAAGAAATATTTCACCCAGAAGGTGGTTGGAATCTGGAACACACTGCCTGAAGAGGTGGGAGAGGCAGGAACGCTCACAACATTTAAGAAGTATTTAGATGAGCACTTGAAATGCCATAGCATACAAGGCTATGGGCCAAGTGCTGGAAAATGGGATTAGGATAGGTGCTTGATGGCTGGCACGGACATGATGGGCCGAAGGGCGTGTTTCTGTGCTGTATAACTCTATGACTCTATGACCAGAACAAATTACATTTTTCCTGACAACATTGTCATTATTTGTATTTGGGTTTCTTTTTCTCAGGAAGTGTCAGAGATGTGAAGTAGCACTATGGCATGTTATTTGTCCCCTGTGTTCATTGATGGACCTTTATTCTGGAAGGTAATTGAACTGTTTGATCCCCATTAGAAAAGTTTTGCCTCACAAAATTTAACATGTTTTCATGAACTGTAAAATTAATTGTTCGTTATCACTTAGCTTAACTGTGTCTCATACAACTGGTCCAGAGTTTAACTAATTGTGTTCATGAATCAAGTCACTGGCTTATTTTTATGTTTAGTTTAGAGATACAGCACTGAAACAGGCCCTTCTGCCCACCGAGTCTGTGCCGACCATCAACCACCCATTTATACTAATCCAACACTAATCCCATATTCCTACCAAACATCCCCACCTGTCCCTATATTTCCCTACCACCTACCTATACCAGGGGCAATTTATAATGGCCAATTTACCTATCAACCTGCAAGTCTTTTGGCATGTGGGAGGAAACCGGAGCACCCGGAGGAAACCCACGCAGACACAGGGAGAACTTGCAAACTCCACACAGGCAGTACCCAGAATGTTATTGTGATATTCCAGATAAATAGTAAATTTAACAATTTTGTCTAAATCTACCTGCATTTTTTGTGATCCAAATATTTTCTGTTGCTTTTCTTTCATTTTTTGAAGTTAAAAATAGAATCTGAAAAATAATTGTGTTTTATAATAGGCAGTATAACACCGCCATACCCATTAACCCTTTACCTGAAGGATTTCATCTTTTTGCATTTGGTTGCCTTGTTCAACATTATGTTCCCTGCTTCTTGGTTTGGTAGCATCTGAAAACTTGGAGATTCTTTTTGTTGTACTTGTGTCAAAATAATTGATATCTGTTAAAAATGCTAAAGGCCTCAAAAATAACACATGAAGCTACCCACTTATGGCCTCTTTCCAGTCTGAAAGATTTCTATTGATTACCGACATTTTTTCTGATTTTGTCAATATTACATCCATTGACCTATTATACCTCTTATTACACAACTACTTGAGGGTGAACTTCCTTCGGTTTCTCCTGCTCTGCTGTCATAACTTTGGAAGAAACACAATTTCTACCATGAAAGTGAATAAATAGGAGAAGGCCCAGGGAAATTCACCCTCCAAATTTTACCCATTAATTGCAAACAGAAAATCTTATCAGAAGCTTTCTGAAATTCTAAGGGCACATCACAGAATTTTCCACCACAGATGGAGGCCATTTAACCCATGATGTCTGTGCTATCCATTTAATGCCATTCCTCTGCTTTTTCCCAATAATACTTTGCATGTTTCCTTATCAAATATTTATCCCATTCACTTTTAAAAACTAATGGCCAGATTTTTCAGTCAGTGGCTAAGGGACAGCGCTCACCTCTGACCTTGAGAAAAGTTGTCCACAAAGATTTAATGGGCTCTGGAATGTAGATTTCCTCATTTGCAACATCAATTTCAATTTTACGCTATCTGCAGGGGATCTGTTGCATTCAGCAACAGGGAAGGCAGCTGGCTGGCTGATCAGCCAATCAGATTGAAGAATTCTCCCAAATAGAAAAACAGAGAATGTAAATCACATTTAAATCATTGTACAGAAAGCAAAATAAAAATTGGGATTAAGGACCTTCCACGACAGTGCTTCCGATATGTTTTCCTTTTTTCTCAACCGAGGATTCCTCTCCACTGTGGTTGACAGGGTCCTCAACCTTGTCCGGCCCATTTCCCGCACCTCTACCCTCACCCCTTTCCCTCCCTCCCAGAACCGCAACAGGGTTTCCCTTGTCCTCGCTTTCCACCTCACCAGCCTCCACATCCAAAGGATCATCCTCCGCAACTTTGGCCATATCGAGTGTGATGTCACTACCAAACGCATCTTCCCCTCCCTTCCCCTGTCAGCATTCCGAAGGGATTGTTCCCTCCACGACACCCTCGTCCACTCCTCCATTACCCCCACCACCTTGTCCCCTTCCCACGGCACCTTCCCCTGCAATCACATGAGGTGTAATACCTGCCATTTATCTCCTCTCTCCTCACTATCCAAGGCCCCAAATACTCCTTTCAGGTGAAGCAGCAATTTACTTGTACTTCTTTCAATGTAGTATACTGTATTCGCTGCTCACAATGTGGTCTCCTAAACACTGGGGAGACCAAACGCAGATTGGGTGACCGTTCAGTCTGTAAGCATGACCTTGAGCTTCCAGTTGCTTGCCATTTCAACAGCACTCCCCCTGCTCTCATGCTCACATCTCTGTCCTGGGATTGCTGCAGTGTTCCAGCAAATATCAATGCAAGCTCGAGGAACAGCATCTCATTTACCGATTAGGCACACTACAGCCTGCCGGACTGAACATTGAGTTCAATAATTTCAGAGAGTTGTTTTTTCTTTTTTCTTTGGTTATTTTATTTTAGGTTTTTTACTTTGTTTACTTTGTTTCTACTGTGCCTACCCACTGTTTCAGTCTTTTGAAAATTTTTTTAAATGTTAATGCTTGGAGTGCTTTGTGCTTTAAAGTCTATGCATACCCTCTCTGTACTAACACTTTGTCTTTCAGCATACCATTAACATACCGTTTGCCTTTGTTCCATGACCTTCTGGTCAGTTATTCTCTGTGACCTTGTCCTATCAACACCTCTTTTTTTATCTCTTGCCCCACCCTCCGCTTTACTTGCTTAAAATCTTTTACATTTGTCAGTTCTGAAGAAGGGTCACTGACCTGAAATGTTAACTCTGCTTTTCTCTCCACAGATGCTGCCAGACCTGCTGAGTATTTCCAGCATTTCTTGTTTTTATTTAACATTTTCCGTGAGAACAGTGTGCAAAAATTTGAAGTTCACATCAAATCACTGATTGTGTGTTGTTTGCATCTGCGAAAACTGTAACAGCACACCCTTTGGAGGAGCAGGAGGGACAGCAACTTCCGGATTTATGCATTTAAATGTGCATGTGCTGTCTGTTTTACATAGTAATGACAGAGAATGCTGACACTTTTGCTGTCATTACAACTGCAAATTCTGGGCTATTGTGAATTCTACTTTCACCACTGTTTCTGGGAGGCAACACTGGAGTAAATTTTTATCTTCACAACCTGAGCTGATTGTCTACATGTTGTGGAACCTATCCTATTTTCATTCCATTGACCTCAATTTTAGCACTTGTCAGGCTGGTCTATAATGTGACAAGCCCGTCAGCTAGATTACTGCCCAGGTGATGAAAACATTAATTTACCTTTCTTGCCCTAACAACCCACTGCAGGCAAAAGAAAAGTCTCCTAACTTCTGCCTTTAATCTTGTGGAAATAATCTTAAATGTATGTCCTCTAATTACCAACCCATTGACAAGTGGTCATAGATTTTGCTGATTTACTGTATCAAAAACCTTCATAATGGGTTTAAAGATCTCCACCAAGTCTCTCAAACAGGATCTCCCTTTCTTAATGCATAATAACTGTCCTTCAACAAGTGATAATTTTCTAAGTGCATCCACTAAGTTTCTCAAAATTGTATCAAAGACATTCCCTAAAACTTTTGCTAAACTTACCACTCTATTGTTTCCAAGTATATCTTTTTGACATTTAGTACAAAATGGGAACAAGTTCTGCCAGGTAAAGGAGAGAGGTGGTGTACAGGGGCTGTTGGGCCATCTATGATGGAAAAAGCAGGGAGTCTACCGGCCATCCTTGTGAGGGATGGTAGTGTGAAGGGACTTATATCCATAGTAAAAAGTAGACAGTTGGGGTCAAAAAACTGGAGTGTGTGAAAGTGGCAGGGGGCGTCAGAAGAGTCACAGTTATAGGTGGGTAAGGACAAGGTGGCGGGGGGTGGGGGGGGGGGTTGCGGGGATGTGGGGCAGGAGGTTACAACTGAGTTAAGACATAAGCAAATTGATTTGAATGTGTCTTCCACCATAGACCAGGAATGATAAGGCTGACTGTAATGTAACAAGTGTCACCCCAACTGAAATAATCTAATTCTGGATAGACCAGTGATCGAAACTGGTATCTCCCTGGTCTGTATTGTTCAGCGCCATAGTGAGTGGTGCATTTACCCAATAAGCCCTTATGGGGAGAAAATATTTATTTCTAGTTAAGTGACCAAATTGTCAACAACGTTTCTGAAATAGCATGAACACATAAAAACTTCGGCAAGTGCAACAATAATCCATGCTGAATGATCAGATGTAAAACTGAATTCAGATGGAAAGGAGGTCATTCAGCCCATCTTAATTCATCCAACCGGAGAGATCCTAACATCCTCTCACTGTAGCATCTAATTGTTTCTTAAACTTTCTATCTGAAAGTTTATTCTACACATTGATCACTCTATGTAGAGAAGAATTACCTGATAGATTAGATTAGAGATACAGCACTGAAACAGGCCCTTCGGCCCACCGAGTCTGTGCCGAACATCAACCACCCATTTATACTAATCCTACACTAATCCCATATTCCTACCAAACATCCCCACCTGTCCCTATATTTCCCTTCCACCTACCTATACTAGTGACAATTTATAATGGCCAATTTACCTATCAACCTGCAAGTCTTTTGGCTTGTGGTAGGAAACCGGAGCACCCGGAGAAAACCCACGCAGACACAGGGAGAACTTGCAAACTCCACACAGGCAGTACCCGGAATTGAACCCGGGTCCCTGGAGCTGTGAGGCTGCGGTGCTAACCACTGCGCCACTGTGCTGCCCAAAGTGATAGTTGTCCCAAAGGTGCCTTTCTCTTGCTTGAACCTATGAGCTATAGTTCTACTCTCGCAGTTTAATTTCAATTAATAAACCAAATCTTCTAAATCTTGAAACAATCTTATATATCTGTATCAATTCATCTCCCAGTCACCGCCTTTCCAGGCTGAAAATCCCAGGTTCCAACATGATTTCGCCACACCTTTGTTACAGCAGGGCCACCTCAGTTGCCTTGTCATTTCTATCATTAACATTAGGGCTGTCAGCAGCAGCAGCACAGTAACTTAAAACTGATTTAAAAGTTGCAGATATGCCCCAATCCAGCAGGGCAAATTGAGATACAGTTATTGAAGAGATTCTGTAAGATACTGTCCTTTGTTTATAATGGTATCACTAAATCAGTGGCTGAATGTTAATCATGCGCCGCGCTCCTCGGTGGTGTGCTATCAACTCAGTGGCCTTCCGACACAGACGTGCCGCCGAGCAGCCCCCACGCGTAATAATGCATGGGCTCACTTGAATAGTGGGGGCAGAGCGGCCGCCCCTGATGACATAGAGGGGGCGGCTGCCACATCCCCGGCAACGGCGTCTGGTGCCACTGCGCAGGTGCCGGCACCATTTTTAAAGGGCTTTACGCCCTGAGCAGAAATTTTAGTTTTTAAAGGGACCAGGACTTCAATTTTTAATAAAAACAGTACATCTCACATCTAAGTGCCACTTCCACACCTCCCCCCACCCTCGCCAATGATCACACAAAAAATTTATTTCCCTCTCCCCCCTCAAAAAGCATTCTTGACTGTCCTGACCTTTCAACCCCAAACATTGCACTCTTTGCCCTTCAACCCCTTCCCACCATCCCCACAGCCAATGAAAAATGTTTTCCCTGCACCACCACCACTCCCGCCCTGAAAATTCTATTCCTCCCCCCTTGACCAGGTTCCCGCCTCGGAACTCCATATGGAGTTCTGAAGGTGCGTGAGCTGTGTTCGGAGTCAGTAAAATCAACGTGGGACATCCGCTGCCTGCAGGTAAGTTTATTTGCATCTCATTTGGGTTTATTTGATTATACAGATGAAGGTCCCACCGCTGGGCAGCGGGGTGGGGGTGGGGTGGTGCCGCATCAAGGTACCCCCGCTGTCGTTAATATGTGGTGGGCCCTTCCTGACATCACGGGTCGAGGTGGGCCTGTCCCTTCAAAATTTTACTGGCCCCCGCGCCACGATCCGTGGCATCGAGTGGCTGGTAAAATTCAGCCAAGTATGTCTGAATACATTTTGCAAAATGCATTCTTTTATTCTGTGGGTTCTGCTTTACCTTACAGAATGATTGACATTGCACGTGGTCTGAAATGTACTGTTTGAGTAACACACCACGTGGACTGCAATGGTTCAAGAAGGCAGCTCGCCACCACCTTCTCAAAGGCAATTAGGGATGGATAATAAATGCCAGTGATGCTCACATCCCAAGAATGAATAAAAAATGTATAAAATTGATTGCATCAACATTTCACAACTGAATATGTTAATTCCCAGTTACACAGGATATTATTACATTGAGACAATGGGATTGATTTTAACCCTGGGCAGACATTGGGCTTGTAATTCTGCAGCCCACCTGATGTACTTGGCGTGAGGCTTGAGTCATTTTGGAGGCTAGGCCTCATTACCATATTCCCAGTGAGTTGAAAATGCAGTTCTCGCACTCATAGGTAGTTTGCAGATGGGTGTGGGAAGTGGCAGGAATTCTGGTGCTTCTGATGCAGAACCAATAATTTTATCCTCAGAGATGGAGGCATTCACATGAGAGGGAGATGGGGAGGAATGGGGGGAGATGGAGGCAGTGGGCTGGAAGATTTTTACAGAAGATTTTAAAAAAAACATACCTTTTCAGGAGTGGCCTTCGGCATAAAGACCTGCTGGGGTCTGCAAATAAAACCCAACCTGAGCCCGACAGAATCACATCCGACCTGAGCCTGACTCGGCCTGAGTCCTTTCATTTTTTCCCGCGCCCATCCCGACCCGAACCAACCACTGGAATGTTCAGTTAACCTAGCTTCTGTTTTTCACTTTTTAAGCTTGTGCAAATAAGCAACAAAAATTGTAAGTGGACTTGAAAGGTTGTTTAAAAAGTACATTAAGATTGGAGCCACGTACCAGAGGTGATGATAGAGTGTGTCTGACCTGGCCTGACCTGACCCGAGCCCGAATGCCGGACCTGGAAGAGCGACCCGACCCGATCCGACCTGAACCCGACACATGTCGTCGGGTCCCGTCGGGTTTGGGTTGGGTAGCCATGCTCTACTTCCGCAGTCAGTACCAGGCATCAATGGGTGGACAATGCACAACTCATTGGTAACTTAACTTTGCGTTGGGGGTCCTATGTATGTCATATAAACTCATTAGTATATTACAAATATATGCTATTATTTTAATGTGCGCAATCTATTGAAATAGAAGGTAGAGGTCATTTTTCTCAATCTCTCTCTCTCGCTCTCCCTTCTATCACTGACTTGTGAATGTTGAAAGAGCAGTGCAAAACCAGTAAATAGTAAATGAAAGTGCAATTTTTAACAGTATAGCAGATGGTGTAGTTTTTAGAACTTGTCATCTGTCCAAGGACAGCCAACACAAAAAATGTCATTGTTCAAAGATTAGACTGAATCTAAACTATAGACGAGCCACCCAATAACTGGCTAAGTTTCAAGATTTTATAACTATACTGAAAATATACTTACGCTAATTAACATGGGGTGGACAACTGGGACGGGCAAAAAATACAATAATAAAACAGATTTTTTTCCGTAAATATTTCCTACTTGCCCTAATTACACCTTAAAGGATGAGCAAATATACTGCTGACTGACCTCTGACAATCTCACTCTTAAACCTGTGTTTTCTGCAGTAAATTCAAAATTGTGAATCAACCTCTGCTTCTCTGCATTTCTATGTAATTAAGCATATTTGCAGTAATTATATTTTCACAGGTCAATACACCTGTGGGAAAAATTATTTTTTTCATAAAATCAAACAGTTCTGCAACTGGTTATTTTTGTGGTAAATATATTTTCACTATTTACACGGCAGCACTTGCTTGCGAAAACATAACTATTCATTTGGTGGAAACCAAGAGGGGAATTCACTAATACCTCCTAATGCATAAAATAGTTGTTTCAATTTGCAAAACTAGAAAACTTGCTAAAGCTGGCAATAGCTTCAAAAAAACTGGTGCCACATTCGAAATGTTTCTGCCATTTTGTTCAAGGATCTAGCTTGTTGCACACTGACGGAAGCAAAGATATCTGAAATGCAATCTTCCATTTAGGTCACCAAAGTACATTATCTCAAAAACAGTATTGTGTGAATTCCCAAGTTGCAGCAATGCCAAAAGGCAATGCTCGATCCAAAACACACTCCGCCTAACACCAACATTATTAGCATCAGGACCACAACTGGTTCATTAAGCCTCACAAATGGACAATGATCCAAGCTATGCAAAATCCAAAAAAAAAACTGTATTTCAAATCCGTTACTTGTAATTTTTTCCCGTTACAGTGTTTTATTGATGGAACTTATTTTTTTAAAGAACCAAACTGTCTGTTTATTATTGGTGCACTAATGCCAGCTAATCAAAGAATCCAGCATAAAATATCATTCCAATTGTAACTGCACCAATATAACAAGACCAGTGTGATTTTCTTTCATAATACGACTGAAAACATGAGTTGGATCACTTAATTTATTGAGCTAATTGCTGCAACTTTACCATGACTTTTACACTGTGTGACCATGCATGAAACAATCAGTTAGACCTCTGTAAAAGCCATCCTGTCAAATTAGCAGCTCATAAATGTGGGTGGCCACACTACGGTATGGTAATGTTGCCACAGAGTAAATGAGATGTTAAAAAAAATCTCGGCTCATAATTACTATGATTTGGTTAAAATTAGGTCACTGAAAAGCTGCTGTTGTATTTTGGGCTGGGGCACTATCAACCAAATTGTTCCCATTCTTCAAAGGGAGTACTGAGATGTGGGAAGGGAGTCTGCATTGTAAAACAGTTTCCCAATGGGAGGGGGAGAAAATCAGTAAAAACCTAGAGTTTCTCTATAGCAGCCAGTTTAAGAGCGAGATTAGCAGAGGTCTGATAGCACTGCATTTGCTCATCCAGTCAGCCATAAAATGAAGATCTAAAATTGTCATGCAGACCCCCACCTGCCAAGAATGAGGCACACATTATTTATCCACATGAACATTAAAAGCTTTCTCCTGTCTGCTCCCATCTCTTTCTCACGGAACTGAAGACCCATTGAAGACACATGAACCCCAAGAGAGAAAAATCTCTTACAGTGAACAAAGTTTAAGAAGAATACTGGGCCCTAACGAAAATCAAGACTACCTACAAAAAGAACTACAGTGAGCTCTAAGCACAATAAAAACCCATCTTCAGAGATTGCCTCAAACCTTTTTACTTTATTTTTCTTCTGCTCTTTTCTGTCTCCATTTGCATATGCATATTGCATATGCTTGCTAGCGTGGGGATCAGCGTATATCCGTAGGCGTTAACTGAATTAGAGTTTAAGTTTTAAGTCTTAATAAATTTCACTTTTCTTCTTTAAACCTAAGAAAGCCTGTTTATGCTCATTTCTTTGCCTTATAATTGTAAAGTGGTGACAAGGATTCACCAAGGGGGAACTCAAAACACAGTGTGTTTAAAATTAAACCCTGCTACAATAAGACCAGGTGAAGGCTGAAAAGACCCCTAGACACCTTTCTCACCTGCTTGTAACAAAAATCAAGAAGAAAATAAGCCACAAATGGAGAGGTTATATAGAGATTAATGGATACCTGCAAGTGATTATTGAATTGTAATCCTATCAAGGTTTCAAAGGATATCATTAACGATGGGAACAAAGTCTGCATCTATATATTTCAAATACAACAACATTAACTTTCATTTATACAACCACCTAATATAAAAAAAGCATACCAAGGTGATTCTTAGAAATGAAAAGGAACGCCAAGATTCAGTTCGAGGAGAATTCGGGAAGGTGACCAAAGACAAGATCCAAGTTCCAGGAGTGTTGGGTCAAGATGGTTGAAGGTTCTGCCATCAGAGAGAGATGGGATGCAAAGGAAGCTGGAGTCAAGAGAGTGGACGGTACACATTGGCACACAGAGCTAGATAATGAGATGCAGCTAAGACCAAGAAGGAATTTGTAAATCAGAATGAAGATTCTGAATTTAAAGTGTTAGAGTCATAGAGCCATAGAGTTTTACAGCACAGAAACAGGCTCTTCGGCCCAACACGCCTGCGCTGACCATCAGGTACCCATCCTGACTAATCCCATTTCCCCGCACTTGGCCCGTAGCCTTGTATGTTATGGCGTTTCAAGTGCTCATCTAAATACAACTTGAATGTCGTGAGTGTTCTTGCCTCTACCACCCCTTCAGGATCTATGGACAAGCACCCCAAGGACCCCCTGACCCTTTATAATCCCTAGGGTCCTACCATCCATTGTATATTCCATTGCCTTGTTAGACCTCCCAAAGTGCATCACCTCACACTTCTCAGAATTAAACTCCATTTGCCATTGCTCTGCCCATCTTACCAGCCCATCTATATCGTCCTGTAGTCTGAAGCTTTCCTCCTCACTATTTACGACACCACCAATTTTCGTGTCGTCTGCGAACTTACTGATCATACCTCCTATATTCACGTCTAAATCATTAATGTACACTAGAAACAGCAAGGGTCCCAGCATAGATCCCTGCGGTACACCACTGGTCACAGGCTTCCATTCGCAAAAACAACCCTCGACCATCACCATCTGCGTCCTGCCACTAAGCCAATTTTGGATCCAATTTGCCAAATTACCCTGGATCCCATGAGCTTTTACTTTCTTAACCAATCTGCCATGCAGGACCTTATCAAAAGCCTTACTGAAGTCCATGCAGACTACATCAACTGCTTTACCCTTATCTGCACCTCTAGTCACCTCCTCGAAAAATTCAATCAAATTTGTTAGACGATCTCCCCCCGTTGGGGTGGGGATCTAAAGGACATTGGTGAGAATATTGCTGGCATAGGAACAGGATTTCGTGCAGGATAGGATGTGGCCAGCAGAGGTTTAGATCAGTCAGAGTTTATATAGTATGGGGCACAGTAGACCAGCAAAGAGCTTACAGAAGTCAAGCCTGGAGGAGACAAATTCATGACTGAGATTTCAGCAGTGGTGTTTAAGATGTAAAGGATAGAAGCAGGCAATGAAGAGATAGAAATAGGGATTCCAAATCCTGAGCGGTCTTGACACGATGGCAGTGGAAAGGATGTTTCTCCTTGTGGGAGAGTCTAGAACTAGGGGTCACTGTTTAAAAATAAGGGGTCGCCTGTTTAAGACGTAGATGAGGAGAATTTTTTCTCTCAGTGGGTTGTAAGTTGGCTTCGGACTCTCTTCCCCAAAAGGCAGTGGAAGCAGAGGCTTTAAGTATTTGTAAGGCAGAGGTAGATAGATTCTTGAGTAGCAAGTGGGTGAAAGGTTATCAGGGGTAGGCGGGAATGTGTAGTTGTGGTTACAATCAGATCAGCCATGATTTTAGTGAATGGCGGAGCAGGCTCAAGGGGCTGAGTGGCCTATTCCTGCTCCTAATTCCTATGTTTATACGTAAATTTTGAAATATAATTGCAGTCCAACAATCCATTTATATATCACCTGTCTTTCATGAAATATTGTTTGGAGTTGGTGGTGTCGTAAATAGTAAGGAGGAGAGCCTTATTTTGCAGGACAATACAGATGGGCTAGTAAGATGGGCAGAGCAGTGGCAAATGGAATTTAATCCTGATAAGTGATGCATTTTGGGAGGACTAACAAGGCAAGGGAATATACAATGGATGGTAGGACCCTAGGAAGTACAGAGGGTCAGAGGGACCTTGGTGTACTTTCCCATAGATCACTGAAAGCAGCAGCACAGGTAGATAAGGTGGTTAGGAAGGTATATGAGATATTTGCCTTTATTAGCTGAGTCATAAGATAGAAGACCAGGGAGATTATAATGGAGCTGTATAAATACTAGTTAGGCCACAGCTGGAGTATTGTGTACAGTTCTGGTCGCCACACTATAGGAAGGATGTGATTGCACTGGAGAGGGTGCAGAGGAGATTCACCAGGATGTTGCCTGGACTGGAGCATTTCAGCTATGAAGAGACACTGAATAGGCTAGGGTTGTTTTCCTTAGAGCAGAGAAGGTTGAGGGGGGACCTGATTGAGGTATACAAAATTATGAGGGGCATATTTAGGAAGAAACTTTTTCCCTTAGCGGAGGGGTCAATAACCAGGGGGCATAGATTTAAGGTAAGGGGCAGGAGGTTGAGAGGGGATTTGAGGAAAATATTTTTCACCCAGAGGGTGGTTGGAATCTGGAACACACTGCCTGTAGGGGTGGTAGAGGCAGGAACCCTCACAACATTTAAGAAGTATTTAGATGAGCACTTGAAACGCCATAGCATACAGGCTACGGGCCAAGTGCTGGAAAATGGGATTAGAATAGATAGGGCCTTCATGGCCAGCACAGACACGATGCGCTGAAGGGCCTGTTTCTGTGCTGTGTAGCTCTTTGACTCTATGGTGGGAACAGTTTAATTCAGTTTTAGTTACCTTCCTCAGGGTCAGGTGTCAAGCTGGATTTTGATGGCCAGGACATTTCATGTAGTTTATGTTTGATGTCACCCTTACTGAAAAATACAAACTGTGCCAATAATCATAAGAGGTTGCTGGAATTTAACTTATAATTGATTACTAACGGTATTAATTTGAAATTTAGAGGAATGAGATAGCAGTAAATAATGAACAACAGCCTGGTTTATAACTTTAAAAAAACTAAATTCAAAGAGATGAGCAAAGAATTGAAACAAATGTATTGAAGGAGGGTGTTTGTCAACTTTACATCAGAAGATAAATGTAACGTGTTTAAAAGAATAATGCTGGACACGCATAACAACTACATACCTAAGATCAACTAGCTCCAATGAAGCACAACCCTAGCTAGATTAACAAACTAATTAAAAATGAAATAAAGAAGAAAAATAAGCTCAATAAATCGTGCAGGAAGAAACCTAAAGGGGATTAATGGAGTAAATGTAGGATCGTGCCTAAACAAGTTAAAAGCATGGTTGAGAATCTAAGAGAGACCGAGAAAAAAAAGACTATGGAGGCAAAATATTTCAGTATAATATTCTTTCAGGATAATAGTAAGAGGGGTGTCAGAGAAGAAGTGAGAAGATTAAAAGATGCAAATGATCTTGAAACTAATTTTGAAAACAAGAAAGTAGATATTCTGAATAATTACTTCCTCCCGAGTATTCACAAAGGAAGACCTAAAGAACATACCCTCTCCTGAAAAGGTATGATTCCACTGTTAGTATGTGTTCAAGACAAGTTGAAAGGATTTAAAACAAATATATTCTCAGCATTAGGTCATATTGATCCTAGACTGTTGAGAAAGACCAGTGAGCAGATTTACAAGGCACTGGCGATCGCCATGAGAGTTTCAGTGGACCCTGGGGTAATAACAATAGATTGGAAACAGGTTAACATCATGTCAATATTCAAAACGAGGTGCAAAACAGGCATAGCAACTACAGTTTTACTTCAATCAAATGCAAAATAAGGGAATTGATTATCAAGAGTAATCTAGTTGGCATTAGATGGGGAAGATCCCTGTTTGACCAATTTGATTTCTTTGAGGAATAACAAACCAGGTTGACTGTGGTAAACCCAATGACTTTATGTACTTAAACCTGCAAAAGGCATTTGACAAAGCTCCATATCATAGCTTACTAATTAAACTCAAAATTGCAGGAATTCAACACAAATATTGTGAATATGAAACTGGATGAAGTGTAGAAAATAATGGACACTAGTTAGAAGGCCACCCGAGCACTCAGTATTGGGACCACTACTACTTCGGAGTTACAATAATGACTTGGAGCTGAATTTGTGGGCTCCCCCGATGTAGAGACGGGGGTGGGGTGGGTGGTGCCCTGAAAATACCAGCGACAGGCGGTGCATCAATAATTAAAGGGGCTCCAGGGTGTCATAAGCTATCAGTATCTGTACAGCTGAGGGAAGGTGGGTACACAGTAGGGAGCCTGTCATAGTTGCCCCAGGGCAACACCCCGGTCCCATAAGAGGGTCAGTGCGGCAAAAGAGGACGAGGCACTCGGTAAGGGGATGCCCTTGGAGCTGCAGAGGTGGCAGGGAGAATGTGCATTCAGCGCCTGCGCTTTGAATGGGGTCAGCATACCAATGGCATCGTGGATGCAGAAAAGCAGGGGATAAGACTGCCAATCACAATAGGATGGCCCCCTCCCCAGAAGGTAAGCTGCAGCTGGGAATGGGGGCACAATCGTCAGATGTTGGGCCCAGTGGCATTGAGGAGCAACGCCCTTCGCAAGAAGGGAAGAACCCTGAGCAGCAGGAGGGCACGGGAGAGGAAAGAAGGGCCAAACCCTCAACACAGGATCGACAGCAACAGATGGAGCTACCCGGAGATGACTGAGAACCAATGCCGCATGAAACTGTGACTCTCCAAGCAGATGGTCACAGACATCTGGCCCCTGTCGCCGAGGACCTTGCACTTCACAGCACTGGTCGCTATGCCCTGCCAGTGGCCATCAAAATCATTGTGGACTTGAACTTCTTTGCTTCTGACTCCTTCCAAAGATCAGCTATGGGCCTTAGTAGCATCTCAAAAACAGCTACACATCAATGCTTCTCACTGGTCACTGATACCCTCTTTGCCAGAGCTGGACAGCACATGCATTTAATGACAGACATGGCCTTGCAGGGACAGAGGGCATTGGGTTTCACCTCCATTGCTGGATTCCCCCAGGTGCAGAGCATCATCGATTGCACCCATGGTGTGCGCTCGCTTTCCTGGCAGCTGCCATGACTCCTTCATCCTTCACCAGTCCAGGCTACCTCGGATCTTCACTCCAACCCCAAAGTGCGTGGATGGATCCTAGGGGTCAAGGGATATCCCTTGAAGAGATGGTTACTGACCCCTCTCTGGGAGCCCCATATAGAAGCACAGATGTGATACAACAAATGCCACCTGCTCAATAGGACAACCATTGAGCAGGGAATTGGGCTTCTGATTTTGTAATTCCAGCACCTGGACAGTGGTCCCCTCCAATACTCTCCTGCAAGTGTCTTCGTCATTGTGGTGGCCTTCTGCACTCTCCATAACATGGACATCCAAAGGTGTGGACCTGGAGGACTGTGAGGCCTGAAATGAAAAAGTTAATCAACAACAACAGCTCATGAGGGGAGGAGCAGGAATAGGAGGTAAGAGAGGAGGAGGAATTGGAGATGGAGGGAGATGACGCTGAACAGAGCGGTGCCTCTGCTGCACAATTAAGTGGCCTCCTCCTGCCACCCTCCGGGAAGAGGACCTCCCTCCTCTCCTTCTTGGCCTCCAGCATTAGATCCAGGTCAGCATCGATGAAGCAAGCGCCTGCCCTGCCCTGGATGCCAAGCCTCCGGCAACTCTGTGACATCCTACTTCCCTCTGATGAAGTGGAAGGCTTTGGCACAAACCGCAGATCTCTCTCTCAGGACAACCAGCAGCCTCAGTAATGGCTGCCATAGGAGACTAAATGAGTCGCACATTTCATCTGACCCACCTGGCTCTCAGCGGACAGAAAACTGTCTCCATTTCAGTTAAGGGCTCACTCCCATGAAAATGTGAACTTTAATCAGTTTCCCACCAGAGGCAGGTTTCTGACCCAAAAACAGGCCTCCTAGGCGAAAATTCAACCCTTGGATTCTGAAAATCAATGCAAATTGGTTAAATTTGCTTATGATACCATACTAGGGAAAACAGTGGAATTGAAGGAGGCAGCCCAGAAACTACAGAATGATCGCAACAAACTATGTGAGTGTCTAAACAAAGGCAGATTAACCTTAAAGCAGCCAAGTGGGGAAATGCATAATGAATGGTGTTGAAATAGCTAAGAATGAAGTTTAAAGTGACCCAAGAGCCTTCAGATGTTCAACACTCAACATATTCAACTTATGCTGAGCAGTAATCAACAAAGCTAACACAATATTGAACTTTACAGTGGAAATAGCAGAAAACAAATCAAAAGAAATTGTGATCAAAATGTATGGTGCTCTGGTCAAAACAAACATTGAATACTGGTTGCCTGGAATCAAGAGAAACATTGAAGTGTTGGAGATGGTGCAGAGAAGAGCCATGAGACTGATCCCAAGTAAAGAGGAAAGACCGGAGGAGCTTGGGATCCTCGGACTGAAAAGGAATCATCTGGGGGATGACCTCATTGAAGTACATAAGTGGTATGGAAAAGGTTAATCAACAACAACAACTTATATTTATATAGTGCCTTTAACGTGATAAAATGTCCCCAAGGTGCTTTACAGGAGCATTATAAAATGAAATATGACCCTGTTCCACATAAGGAGATATTAGGTCAGATGACCAAAAGCATGGTCAAAAAGGTAGGGCTTAAAGGAGGAAAGCGAGATTGAGTGATGGACAGGTGTAGAGTGCTTCAGGCCCAGGCAACTGAAGGCACTGCCACAAATGGTGAAGTGATTAAAATTGGGAATGCTCAAGAGGCCAGAATTAGATGAGTGCAGATATCTCAGAAGGTTGTGGGGCTGGAGGAGATTATAGAGTTAGAGAGGGGTGAGGCCATGGAGGGATTTGAAAACAAGGGTGAGAATTTTAAAATCAAGACGTTGCTTGACCGGAAGCCAATGTAGGTTAGCAAGCACAGGGATAATAGGGGAACGGGACTTTGGTGCGAGTTAAGACAGTGACAGCAGAATTTTGGATGACCTCAAGTTTATGGAAGGTAGCATAGGGAAAACCAGCCAGGAGTGCATTAAAACAGTCAAGTCTGGAGATTACGAAGGCAAAAATGAGGATATCAGCAGCAGATGAGCTGAGACAGTGGCGAAAATCAGGCAATGTTACAGAGGTGGAAATAGGTAGTCTTAGTGATGACACAAATATAAGGTCATAATCTCACTTGGGGTCAAATGTGACAGTGAGGTTGCGAACTGACTGGCTTACTCTCAGACTGTTGCCAGGAAGAGGGAAGGAGTCTGGAAATCTGGAAATGATTGCATTAAATTAAGCCATGGGAGTAGGCCAATGGATTCGAGTTCAAATTACTAAAAGATATCTTTAGGACCAAGATACGGAGGGTCCTCTTCATATAGAGAGTAATCAGCACTTGGAATAAAGAAGAAAAAAGATTTGCATTTATATATCTCCTTTCACAACTACCGAACATCGCAAAGGGCTTTACATCCTTTTAGCTTTTATTAGTAGGGGGATCGAGTTTCGGAGCCACGAGGTCATGCTGCAGCTGTACAAAACTCTGGTGAGACCGCACCTGGAGTATTGCGTGCAGTTCTGGTCACCGCATTATAGGAAGGATGTGGAAGCTATGGAAAGGGTGCAGAGGAGATTTACTAGGATGTTGCCTGGTATGGAGGGAAGGTCTTACGAGGAAAGGCTGAGGGACTTGAGGTTGTTTTCATTGGAGAGAAGGAGGAGGAGAGGTGACTTAATAGAGACATATAAGATAATCAGAGGGTTAGATAGGGTGGACACGAGGGGACATAGCTTCAAGTTGAGGGGTGATAGATATAGGACAGATGTGAGAGGTAGTTTCTTTACTCAGAGAGTAGTAAGGGCGTGGAACGCCCTGCCTGCAGCAGTAGTAGATTCGCCAACTTTAAGGGCATTTAAGTGGTCATTGAATAGACATATGGATGAAAATGGAATAGTGTAGGTCAGATGGTTTCACAGGTCGGCGCAACATCGAGGGCCGAAGGGCCTGTACTGCGCTGTAATGTTCTAAAAAAAAACATCCAATGAAGTACTTTTCTGAAGTGCAGTCACTGTTGAAGTGCAGAAAATAGGCTTCAGAGCTGAGTGGTGAAGACATCAACCCTGGAAAGAAACAACCAGATGGATGTATTAAGTTAGGCCGAAGACTGTCATCATCAACAACAATTTGCATCTATATAGCAGCTTTAACATCGTACAATGTCCCAAGGTGCTTCACAGGAGCTTTATCAATTGTCATGCAGGGCCACACCTGCCAAGAATGAGGCACATTAATTTCGCCACATGATAATTGATTTTTAAACTGCTACTGGAGTAAAGAAAGAACTTGCTTAAAAAAAAACACACCAGACCCTTAACTGGAAAGACATTTGCATATTTACAGACAGTGCTTAAAAGGGACAAAAGACCATGCCCTCACACATTCAATCCACAATGGACTTTTGATTACCAGACGTTGAAGGTGGAGGAGCTTGCATTCCAGGTTGACTGCTAAAATGGCCGAATACACAAACAGACATGGTCAGACCAGTTTAGTCACATGACTAACTGACGGTTGCAGGTTTTTTTTGAACTTGCCACAGAGAATTTGAACTCAGAAAGCTGTTTGCTCCTGGACTGAAAAGACCTCTTGTGGCTGGCTTGCCGCAGCCTCTCCTGCCTGCTCTCATCTCTTACTCCCGGAACTTAAAATCATTGAAGACACATGAACCCCAAGAGAGAAAAGTCTCCTACAGTGAACAAGGTTTAAGAAGAATACTAGGCACCAACGAGAAGCAAGGTCATATCTTCAATCAAGAACTACAGTGAGCTTGAAGCACAGTAACAAAAAAGGCTTCTCAGAGATTGCCTCAAACTGTTCCACTTTATCATTTCTTCTGCTCTTTTCTGTCTCTACTTGAATGTGCATATCATGTATGCATGTTAGCGTGGGGCGTGGCGTGTATCCGTAGGCATTAACCAAATTAGAATTTAGGTTTAAGTTTTAATAAATTTCGCTTTTCTTCTTTAAACCTAAGAAAGCCTGTTTGTGCTGGTTTCTTTACCTTGTAATTGGAAAGCGGTGAACAAGGATTCACCAAGGGGGAGCTAAAACACAGTGTGTTTAAAACAAAACCCTGTTACAGTAAGGCCAGGTGAAGGCTGAAAGGGAACCCCTAGACCTCTTTCTGACCTGATCATGACACAATCAAAATTTGACACTGAGCCACATTAGGAGATATTATGTCAAGTGACCTAAAGTATCTGTAAGTATCTTGGTGGAGAATTTCTGCAGGATTCTTCCTATCTCCCACTGTATCTTCAGCCAAAAGTCTGAAGCAATGGCTGTTTTTAGCCATTTCTCAGGTAATTTTGCTGACCTTCTGCTGGAGAGATCCTAAAAAAAATCCTGGCAATTGTAAAGTTGTATATAAGCTTTTCACATGATTGTCATTTGACCAGAAGATGGTGCTCTTAGCAAATATAAACATGGGATTGTATTAGATTTTTATCAAGGTCACTCACAGAAAGCCTCCTAATTATATATTTTCTTTCTCTATGATTTTCCATTTTCCATTTTTGTTGACTCTTTGAGTGCCAAAAGTATTTTCAGCTTTTAAAACACTCACCTCTTTCCTTCCCTGCAAGATGATACAAAATTTATTTTCTTCACATTTATGGAGATGAGTGGCATGAAATGGCTTTAAGTAAATGAAATGATATATAATAAATGAGGTTTCTTTCTTTCTGATGGTCAAAATTAAATAAGCTTTTGATCTAGATGCAGAAGCTCTATAGAAAGAGTTGTATGAATTACATCACCTTTACATGGAATCATCAAATGATACAGCACAGAAGGAGGACATTCAGACTATCATGCCTGTGTCGGCTCTTTGGTAGAGCTATTGAATTAGTCCTACCCCCCTGCTCTTTCTCCATCAAGTATTTCTTCAATTTTCCTTTGAACGTTATTCTTGAATCTGCTTCCACCACCCCTCAGGCTGTGCATTCCAAATCACAAAAACTCAGTAAAAACAAGTTTCCTCATGACGTCTATATTTCTTTTGCCAATTATCTTAAATTTGTGTCCTCTAGATACTGACCCTTCTGTCACTGGAAACAATTTTTCCTTATTTACTCTATTAAAACCATTCATGATTTTAAGCACCTCCTTCAAATCTCTTCTTAACTTTGTCTGCTGTAAAGAGAACAACTTCTCCAGTTCTCCACGTAACTGAAGTACCTCATGAATGATAGTATTTTAGTAAATATCTTCTGCACTATCTCCAAAGCTTTGACACCCTTCCTAAAGTGTGGTTCCCAGAATTGAACACAATACTCCATCTGAGTCCGAGCCAGTGTTTTGTAAAGGCTCACCACAACTTCCTTGCTCTTGTGCTCTATTCCTCTATTAATAAAGCCAAGAATCCCATATGCTTTTTAAACTGCTTTTTCAACTTATTCTGCCACTTTCAAAGATTTGTACAGTGGCGTAATGGTTAGCGCCACAGCCTCACAGCTCCAGGAACCCGGGTTCAATTCTGGGTACTGCCTGTGCGGAGTTTGCAAGTTCTGTCTGTGACCGCGTAGGTTTCCTCCGGGTGCTCCGGTTTCCTCCCACCGCCAAAGACTTGCAGGTGATAGGTAAATTGGCCATTGTAAATTGCCCCTAGTGTAGGTAGGTGGTAGGGAATATGGGATTACTGTAGGGTTAGTATAAGTGGGTGGTTCTTGGTCGGCACAGACTCGGTGGGCCGAAGGGCCTCTTTCAGTGCTGTATCTCTAAATAAATAATAAAATAATAATACCCCAGTCTCTCTGTTCCTGACCCTCTTCAAAGTTGTACCATTTAGTTCATATTGCCTCTTCTCATTCTTCCCAACCAAAATTTATCACACTTTGCGCTTAATTCCATCTGTCAAGTGTCTATTCATTTTACCAATCTATGTCCTTCTGCAGTCTGTTCCTATCTTCCTTTTTTTTTACTACAGTTCCAAGTTTTATCTACAAACTACTGAATTATGCCCTGTATATCCAAGTCCAGGTCATTAATATATATCAAAAAGAGCAATTGTCCTAATACCGACCCCTGGGGAACACTGCTATATATCTTCCTCCAGTCTGAAAAACAACTGTTCACCACGACTCTTTGCTTTCTGTCCCTTAACCAATTTTGAATTCATGGGCTGGATTTTTGTCATGTGGTCAGAACCTGAACATCAGGTGCACTTCTGGGCCGGACTCCACGTTGCATCGGTGCCTGATGCCTGGTGATTTTTGATGAGCAGGCCAATTAGTGGCCAGGGTGTGTGCTCGCTGTCCAATTAACGATGGTGGGCGGGATCCCGAAGAGGTGGGTGCTGCTGATGTAGGTAGGAGAGAGAGAGGGTGCCTCAAAAAGGTGCTTCCCTCTGAAGAGATTTTAAAACTTCTCAACATTAAAAAGGCCGCAGTTGCCAGGCCTTCATCTTGGAGAGGGAACCTCTCCACTGGACAGCCAGCAGCCATAGCTGTGGGCCAATGGCTATGGCAGGTTTGGGGGCGGGGCGGGGGTGGTTTCCTAGCTGGATGGAGTGCTGGCCCACACCCTGGTGTACCGCAGGGAGGCCGTCTCTATCCCAATGCTGTGTTTCAGCCTCAATGGGGGGTTTGCATGCTGACTGGAAAATTCCAGTCAGCGTATAGAGAGTGGCCTCAATAGATCCTTTAACTGGCCTAATGGGCTGTCCACTGCAAGCCATCACCACACCCACCCAACTCCCCAAAACCTCCCAGAATGAAAATGGCCTGGAGGCGGGACCAAGGTGGGAGACTGGCATGCTGGCTGGTGATGGGTAATTGAGTACCTCTCTGCCTCTGGTCCTACCTCTGTCGGTGTTTGAAAATTCGGCCCCATACCTCCATTGTCCCTTTAATCCCATGGGCTTTAATTTTGCTCATAAATCTATTATGGAGTACTTTAAAACCTTTGGAAATCTGTATATACATCAATTGCACTCTCCTCATAAACCCTCTCTGTTACTTTATCAAAGCATTCAAATTAGTCAAGCATGATTTGACTTTAAAAAAAATCCTTGTTGAGGTTTGTATATTAATTTTCCAAATGACTCTAAATTTAAGAACATAAGATATTGGCGCAAGAGTAGACCATACTGCCCATCGAGCCTATTTCACCATTCAAGACAATCAGAGCTCATCATCTGCTGCAACTGCAACTCCGCTTTCCTGCCCTCTCCCATATTCCTTGATTCCCTGAGAGACCAAAATTCTGTCTATCACAGCCTTAAATATATTCAATGATGGAGCATGCACAACTCTCTGGGGTAGAGAATTCCAAAGATTCACAACCCTCTGAGTGAAGAATTTACTCCTCATCTCAGTCCTAAATGATTGACTCCCCCCGCCTAACCTGAGACTGTGCCTCCCTATTCTAGATTCCCCAGCCAGGTGAATCAACCTCTCATTGTCTACCCTGTCAAGCCCCTTCAGAATCTTAAACATTTCAATGAGTTCACCTCTCATTCTTCTAAACTCCAGAGAACATAGACCCAATTTACCTAGCCTCTCATCATTGGACAACCCGCTCTTCCCAGGAACCAATCTAGTGAACCTTCGATGTATTACTTCCAAGGCAAGAATATCCTTCCTTAGATATGGTGACCAAAATTGCACACAGTACTCCGGTGTAATCTCACCAAAGCCCTATACAATTATTGCAAGACTTCCTTGTTATTGTACACCAATCCCCTGGCAATAAAGGCCAACGTGCCATTTGCCTTCCTAATTGCTTGCTGTACATGCATGCTCACTTTCTGTATTCCTTGTACAAGAACACCCAAGTATCTCTGAACATCAACATTTCGAAGTCTTACGTCTTTTAAAATATATTCTGCTTTTCTGTTCTTACTACCAAAATGAGTAACCTCACCCTTCCCCACATTATACGCCATCTGCCGACTTGTTGCCCACTCACTTAATCTGTCGAAATCTCTTGGCAGCCTCTTTGTGTCGTCCTTACAGGACACATTCCCAACTGACCTTGTATTGTCAGCAAACGTAGACACCGCCTTTCGGTCTCCTTGTCTAAGTCATGAATAAAGATTGTAAATAGCTGAGGCCCCAGCACTAATCCTTGTGACATTCCACGAGTTACGCCTGTCAAATCCAAGTATACTACATCTACCTGACTAGTTACCTCTTCAAAAAAAATCTCTAAGAAATTTGCCAAACATAATTTCCCTTTTCTTAGAACCATGTTGACGTTGTCTGATCATGCTACGATTTTCCAAGTGCATTGTTGAGATTTCCTTAATAATAGATTCCAACATTTTCCCGGCAACCGATGCCAGGCTAAATGGCTTGCAGGTCCCTGTTTTCTCTCTCCCTCCTTTCTCAAACATTATTATAATGTCTCTGAAAATTTCCCCACAACTGATGTTAGCTGACTGGCCTGTAGTGGCCAGGTTTATCCCTCTCCCTTTTTTTAAAAAATAGGGGACTAACATTTTCAATCCTCCAGTCCTTTGGCACCACCGTCATATCCAAGGAGGGTTGGAAGATTGTGGCCAGAGCCTCCACAATTTCCACACTTACTTCCCTCCATACACTAGGATGCATCCCATCTCCCAATCGGGTGACTTTTCCACTTTGAGGACTGCAATTTTAAGTACCTCCACTTTATCCATTATTATACTAGCTAGTATTGCTACTGCCTCCTCCATTCCTGTTACATTAACAGCATCCTCTTCTCTAGTTAAGCTTCAGCCATGCCCTCTGCCTCCAAAGAATATCTCCATTTTGGTCTCGTATCAACCCCACCATTCATTTGCGCACCTTTTTACTATTTATGTGTTTATTAATGACATTTTGTTTTCCTTTTATGTTAGCCAAATCTTGTTCAATAATTAAATCTCCTTGTAGTCAGTGCCTTTCGAAAGTGAATAATCCCAGCTCCCAAAGCTTATCAAGGTAGCTCAGGGTCTTTAAGCTAAGTATCAGTCCACAGGCCCGCTTAGGAATCTTTTCCAAGGCCAGTATGACACCATGGGGGCTCTAAAACCAGACACAGTATTTTAGATGAGGCCTATCAACAACAACAACTTGTATTAATATAGCACCTTAGTAAAATGTCCCAAGGCACTTCCCGGTAGCATTATCAAATGAAATTTGCCATTGAGCCACATAGGTAAACATTAGGACAGGTGACAAAAAGCTTGGTGAAAGTGTAGGTTTTAAGGAGTATTTTAAAGGAGGAGAGAGAGGCGGAGAAGCATTGGGAGGGAATTCCAGAGTTTAGGGCAGCTGAAGGCAGGACCACCAATGGTGGAGGAAATCAAATTAGGAATGCACAAAAGACTAGATTTGGAGGAGCACCAAGATTTTGGACAGTTGTGCAGCTGGAGGAGGTGACAGGGATAGGGAGGGGCAAGGCCAAGGACAGCCTTGAAAACAAGGATGAGAATATTAAGTCTGAGGTATTGGCAGACTGGGAGTCAATGGAGATCAGCGAGCACAGATGTGATAGATGAATGGGGCTTTCTGTGAGTTAGCACACGGACATGAGAATTTTGGATGAGTTCAAGCTTAACAGAGTGGAGTTTGGGAGGCCGGCCAGGAGAGCATTGGAATAGTCAGCTCTAGAGGTAACAAAGGCACAGATAAGTTATTCTGTAGCAGATATGCTGAGGCAGGGCAAAGACAGGAGATGTTATGAAAGTGGAATTAAGCAATCCTGGTGATGGAGGGGATATGTCATTGGAAGCTCATCTCAGGAACAAATTGAACGACAATCTTGTGATCTGGTTCAGCCACAGACAGGGACATGGAGTCAATGGCCAGGGAACAGATTTTTTACCGGGAATCAAAGACAGTGGCTTCTGTCTTTCCAGGGGTTAGGGTTCCTAGCAGTAAAGGAAATTGCCCATAATAAAAACCAGTGGGCAATCACATGGTAAAAATAATGATGAAACAAAATAAAATAAAGTAAAAATAAAAAATAAAAATAAAAAAGGGCCAGTCATGCTCTGAAATTATTGAACTCAATGTTCAGTCCAGTAGGCTGTAGTGTGCTTAATCGGTAAATGAGGTGCTGTTCCTTGAGCTTGCGTTGATGTCCACTGGAAGGCTGCAGCAGGCTCAGGACGCAGATGTGGGCATGAGAGCAGGGGTGTGCGTTGAAATGGCCAGCAACTGGAAGCTCGGGGTCATGTTTCGGACTGCCCACTGGTTTTTTTCATGTTTGTACTTTTGGCAAGGGCTGTTCATTATTCTGTCATTTAACACCCTCTCTGCACTAATGCTTTGTCTTTCACCACACCATTAGCGCACTCTCATTGCCTTTGCCCCATGACCTCCTTGTCAGTTAATCTCTCCTGCCCTCTGCCCGATCAACACCGCCCCTTTTGTTCTCTTTTCCCCCACCCCCGCTTTATTTGCTTAAAACCTATTACATTTCTAACCTTTGCCAGTTCTGATGAAAGGTCACTGACCTGGAACATTAACTCTGCTTCTCTCTCGACGGATGCTGCCAGACCTGCTGAGTATTTCCAGCACTTTCTGTTTTTATTTCAGATTTCCAGCATCCACAATATTTTGCTTTTATTTTTAGGAAATTGCCCGTTTTTTCTTCCAGTGAGTGGAAATAAAATTGGACAGGTTCCTTTACAGGCAGGTTCTCAAACCCAACAATTTTCCAATATTAATTATGCCTAGGTGATGTAGTGTGTCTTTGGAAAGACCCAGGAAAACCACCTTGAGATGACTACCTGTGCTGATATTTAATAGAAGTCTTTGTGTTTAGGATTGGTGCTCCTATGTATGTAACTGCCAAGTTTTGTCAGAGAGCAACTTAGTTTTCCCCGTTCTGTGAAGCGAGCCGATGGTAGAGATTGAGTACATAACCCAAAAACCAATAAAAATGATTTCTGCACTGCTCTCTAACCTCCAGAGCCTACACCTTCTGGGTTCTCTCTGCAAAACAGTTTGATTAATGCCTCCTCAAAAAGTGCCAGCATGTGAAACTAATTAAGTATTCCTGGTTCCAATGACCTGTTATTTATCACAGTTCTTATGTTTGCTCCATCGAATCCTAATGAAGTGGGATGAGTTGGGGGAGGCACAAACTTTCTTGCCCTAGAGAAATGTCCCTGCAATGCTCAGTTACAGTATAGATAAGAATTTCCAGCATCTCACTGCAATGTTGTTGCTCTTCAAGTATTCTTTAGAACTATGCACTTTATTGCTGGTTTAACAATGTTAGTTAAGTAGTTAACTGTCTTGGTGGCTGTGTGTAGCAGGTGCCTTGTGAATGGAGGATACTTTGTTGCTGCTGGTCACAAGGTTCATTTTCCTTGGAATTTCTGTGCATTTTTTAAAAATGTATTGTTTGTTTTAAACATTGAACTTGTTTGTTTTTAAAATATAAACAGATTAAATTAAAATGAGGTAAGGTTTCTCGCCCAGTGAGTCTCTATCTTGATTTTCTGTCTTGAACTCTCTGTTTTATACATGTTAGAAATTAAAATCTCTGGGCTGAAAGCTTCAAAAACTGCAGGGTGCATGCGCAAGGTTTACTCTGCGGAGCCACCGCGATATTTAGTGCGGCAGTTCATTTAAATGGATGGGGCTAACCACCGCCCCCCATGACGTGGAGGGGGCAGACGCTCCATCCCCGGCAATGGTGTCCAGTGCCACCACGCAGGCACCAGCACCATTTTTAAAGGGCTTCAAGCCCTTCAGCTTCATTTTAAATTTTTAAAGTTGTATACATTTTAAAATTAAGGTTAAAAATTTCCTAAAAGATTCAAGCCCCTCTCCCACCCCCCAAATGACTAAACAATTTATTAGTTGCCCTCTGGCCCCCAAAAAGCTTACATTGCGATCCCAACCTTGCCCCCCCCAAACTTTATTAACTTTCACCTTCAACCCCTTCCCACCATCCCCTCCACCAATCGCAATACTTTTCCCCGCTACCACCGCCCCCAACCCTGAAAACTTACCTGCTCCCCCCTCCCAACCAGTGTGCAGCCTCGGATCTCCGAACTGACAACTGACCAGAGTACGGCAGTGGGACAGCCGGTGTAACGAGGTAAGTATTAATTCATACATTAAAATATTTAAATTATGTTCCTGTTGCCGTGCGGCGGGGGGGGTGGGCCGCCACCAGCCCTCACTTCCGCCAGTAATATGGGGCGGGGCCTACCCAGCATCGAGGCCCGTGGCAGGCCTCTCCCAGAGGCATTTTCTGTGCCCCACCCGCCACGACCCCTGATGTCGGGGGGCTGGTAAATTCCTGCCCTCTGTCTCATAGATGCAAGGAATTGGCATTTAATTTTTCTATTAACAAAACACAGGTAAAATAATTTCTTGGTTTCAAAAAAGTATATATATGTTTTAAAATGTAACTATTAGCATGAAGAAAGGTGCTCTGAGGTAATTTTGACTTTCCATGATGACATAAAAGGGGCGATATGAGATCGCACCCTATTTCCCTTTATATTGAAGTCAATTAAGTTGAGGAAGGCAATGTCAAGTAAGTTAATTTGTTGTGCTGTTTCCCTCACAACTTCACACAGGCCGTGCCTGGCAGCTATATCCTTCAGGGCTTGACCAAATTGGTCAGTAGTTGTACTACTGAGCCACTCTTGGTCCTCCATCCAATGTACGTCCAGTGGCCTTGCTTCCATTAGAACTTTCTACAAGTCATTTCAACATGGAGGAATTTGTTAGTTGAGAGAAGGGGGCAGAGGGTTGGTGGGGTGGGGTAAGTGATAATTAACAGGAGATTTGGTTGACCTTGCTTGACCTGAAGCCATGAGTCTTCATGGGGTCTGTACTCATTAATCAGGGCTGCCAGAGCCACTTCAACTCAACTTGTCATCACTCTGTCACCACAGTGTTTCTATCCCATTGGTGGGACAGACAAGCAAGTGGAGCTGATGGATAAGTTCAGTCATGATCGTATTGAATGGCATAACAGACTCAAGGTGTCATACTCCTGGTCCTATTTAGAGTCCTAGAGTCATAGAGTCAGACAGCAAAGAAACAGGCCCTTCGGCCCACCGCGTCCATGCCGACCATAATGCCTATCTATACTAATCTCACCTGCCTGCATTAATTCAATATCCCTCTATGCCTTGCTCATTCAAGTACCTGTCCAGATGCCTCTTAAATGTCGCTACTGTTCCTGCCTCCACCACCTCATCAGGCAGCTCATTCCAGATACCCACTATTCTTTGTGTGAAAAATTTACCTCTTTGATCTCCTTTAAACCTTCTCCCTCTCACCTTAAATCTATGCCCTCTAGTTTTAGTCACCCGTACCATGGGAAACAGACTCTGGCTATCTACCCTATCTATGCCTCTCATAATTTTATATCCCTCGATCATGTCCTCTCTCAGCCTCCTTCGCTCCAGGGAAAACAGACCCAGCCTATCCAATCTCTCTTTATAACTCAAGCCCTCACATCTTTCCTGTAGTGCAGTGACCAGAACTGCACACAGTACTCCAAATGCAGCCTAACCAACGTTATGTACAACTGTAACATGAAGTCCCAACTCTTGTACTCAATGCCTCGGCCGATGAAGGCAAGCATGCCATACGTCTTCTTCACCACCCTGTCTACCTGTGTTGCCACTTTCAGGGAACTATGTACTTGCACCCCAAGGTCTCTCTGCTCAACAACACTCCCCAGGGCCCTGCCACTCACTGTATATGTCCTGCCCTGGTTTAACTTCCCAAAATGCATCACTTCACACTTGTCTGCATTAAATTCCATTTGCCACTCCCTTGCCCATTTTCCCAGTTGATCGATATCCTGTTGTAACCTTAGACAATCTTCTTCACTGTCCACTATACCACCAATTTTGGTGACACCTGCAAACTTACTAATCATGCCCCTTACCATTCACATCCAAGTCATTAATATATATGACAAACAACAGAGGACCCAGCACCGATCCCTGCGGCACACCACTGGTCACCGGCCTCCAATCTGAAAAACAATCCTCCACTACCACCCTCTGCCTCCTATCACCAAGCCAATTTTGTATCCAATTTGTTAGCTCACCTGGATCCCAGGTGTTCAAACCTTCTGAACCAGCCTACCATGCAGGACCTTGTCAAAGGCCTTGCTGATGTCCATGTAGACAACGTCCATTGCCTTGCCCTCGTCAATCCTCTTGGTCACCTTCTCGAAAAACTCAATCAAATTCGTGAGACATGATTTCCCATGCACAAAGCCATGCTGACTATCCCTAATCAGACCTTGCCTTTCTAGATGCATATAAATTCTGTCTCTCAGAATCCCTTCCAATAACTTTCCCACCACTGATGTAAGGCTCACCGGTCTGTAGTTCCCTGGCTTTTCCCTGCTGCCCTTCTTAAATAAAGGTACAACATTAGCTATCCTCTAGTCTTACGGTACCTCACCCGTGGCTAACGATGATACAAAAATCTCTGCTAGGGCCCCAGCAATCTCCTCCCTTGCTCCCCATAGCATCCTAGGATACACCTGGTCAGGCTCTGGGGATTTATCCACCTTAATGCACTTCAAAACCTCCAACACCTCCTCCTTTGTAATGTTGATATGCTCCAGGATATCGCTGTTCCCTCCCTTGAACTCACTAGCTTCCATGACCTTCCCCATGGTAAATACGGATGAGAAATATTCATTTAAGACCTCGCGCATTTCTCGTGGCTCCACACAGATTGCCACACTGATCCTTAAGGGGCCCTACTCTCTCCCTAGCTACCCTTTTACTCTTAATATACATATAGAATCTTTTGGGATTCTCCTTTATCTTATGTGTCAGGTAAATCTCATGGCCCCTTTTCGCCCTCCTAATTTCCTTCTTAAGTGTAGTCCTAGATCCCCTATACTCCTCGAGGGACTCGCTCGATCCCAGCTGCCTATACCTGACATATGCCTCCTTCTTTGTCCTGACCAGACCCTCAATATCCCTCGTCAGCCAAGGTTCCCTAAACTTGCCAGCCTTGCCCTTCAATCTAACAGGATCATGCCGGCCCTGAACTCTTCCTATCTCACTTTTAAAAGCCTCCCACTTGCTAGATGTCCCTTTACCTGTAAACAGCCTCTCCCATTCAACTTTTGAGAGTTCCTGTCTGATGCCATGGAAATTACCCATCCCCCAATTTTGGATTTCAACCTGAGGACCAGTCCTATCCTTTTCCATAACTATCTTGAAGCTAATAGAGTTATGGTCACTGGTCCCAAACTGCTCCCCCAAAGACACATCAACTACCTGCCCATCCTCATTTCCTAAGAGGAGGTTGAGTGTAGCCCCTTCTCTAGTAGGGCCATCAACATACTGTTTCAGAAAACTATCCTGGACACACTTAACAAATTCTTCCCCATCTGATCCCTTAGCACTAAGGCAGTCCCAGTCAATATTAGGGAAGTTAAAATCACCTACTATGACAACCCTTTAATTCCTATACCTATCTGTGATTTCCTGACATATATGCTCCTACACTTCCCTCTGACTATTGGGGGGCCTATAGTATAATCCCATCAAAGTGATCACCCCTTTCTTATTTCTAAGTTCTACCCATATGGCCTCGCTGGACATTCCCCCCGGGATATCCTCTCTAACTACTGCCGTGATGTCCTCCCTAATCAATAGTGCAACTCCCTCTCCTCTCTTACCTCCACCTCTGTCACGCCAGAAGGATCGGTACCCTGGAACATTAAGCTGCCAGTCCTGCCCATCCCTCAACCACATTTCCATAATAGCTATAATATCACAATCCCATGTACCGATCCATGCTCTGAATTCATCTGCCTTACCTGTAAGTCTTCTTGCATTAAAGTAAATGCAGTTTAGCCTACCAGACCTTACATGCTCCCTGTCCTGCCCCTGCCCGACCTGCCTACTGGACTTGCTTGCTTTAACCTCTACATTTGCCTCAACTTTCTCATCGGAGAGACTACTACTTTGGGTACCACCGCCCTGCAAGACTAGTTTAAACCATCCCGAGTAGTACTTGCAAACCACCCCACAAGGATATTGGTCCCCTTCCAGTTCAGATGCAACCCGTCCCTCTTGTACAGGTCACCACTGCACCAGAAGAGATCCCAATGGTCCAAGTAGCTGAAGCCCTCCTGCCTACACCAGCTCTTCAGCCACGCATTCATTTGACTTATCCTCCTATTCCTACCCTCACTAACACGTGGAACAGGGAGTAATCCTGAGATTACAACCCTAGAGGTCCAGCTTTTTAACTTTCTGCCTAACTCCCTATATTCACTTTGCAGGACCTCATCTCTCTTCCTGCCTATGTCGTTAGTACCAATATGAACCACGACCTCTGGCTGCTCACCCTCCCCTTTCAGAATGTCCTGCAGCCGCTCCGAGACATCCTTGACCCTAGCACCAGGGAGGCAACATACCATCCTGTAGTCTCGTTTGTGGCCACAGAAATGCCTATCTGCACCCCTTATGATAGAATCCCCTATCACTACAGCCCTTCCAACACTTTTCCTCCCCTGCTGTGCAGCAGAGCCCTCCGTGGTGCCATGAACATGGATGTTGCTGCTTTCCCTTGGGAGGTCATCCCCCACAACAGTATCCAAAGCGGTACATCTGTTTGAGAGGGGGATGGTCACAGGGGACTCCTGCACTACCTGCCTGCCCCTTACTACTCCATCTGGTGGTCACCCATCTCTTTTCTGCCTCTGCAGCCATTCCCTGCGGTGTGACCACCTCACTCAACGTGCTATCCACAATGTTCTCAGCATCGCGGATGCTCCACAGTGAATCCACCCACAGCTCCAGCTCCGTAATGCAGGTAGCCAGATGGATACACTTCCTGCACACATGGTCACCAGGGACATTGGAACCATCCCTGATTTCCCACATAGCACAGGAGGAGCATATCAAGGGGCTGAGCTCTCCTGCCATGACTTACCCTTAGGTTAATTAGTTACCCCCTTAATTAAAAAATACTAATTACACAAGGGGCCTTGTTCTACCCACTTCAATCTAAAGTCCTTAAAAAAAGAACACTTTAGTAGCACTCACCTTATCACCAGAGGCTTTTTCGCAACAAAAAAAACTTTCCTTTTTTTTTAAGATATTCTAACAGCTGCTACTCACCAACCAATTACCTTGCAGCTCCCCTCTGACGTCACTGTTTGCCTTTTTTTTTCAAAACTCAGGCACGCTGGAAGAGCTCTTCTCCACTCCTGGAAGGTAAGAGACTGGGCCTCGATCCTCGGGTTCGATTTATAGGCTCCGCTCTCGGCATTCTCCCAACAGGTCCATTCCGCTCCTCTCCGCTGTGCTCCCAGAAGATAAGAGATTGGGCCTCGATCCTCGGGGTCGATTTATAGGCTCCGGTCCTGGCGTTCTCCCCACAGGCCCGCTCTGGTCCTCTCTGCTCCGCTCCCGGAAGGTAAGAGACTGGGCCTCGATCCTCGGGGTCGATTTACAGGCTCCGCTCCCGGCATTCTCCCCACAGATCCGCTCCGGTCCTGTCCGCTCCGCTCCCAGAAGGTAAGGCATGTTCTTAAATCCCAGGGAAGAAAATGGAGGAATCTGGGATGTTGGCTGATGGATTTGACTATGTAAGGCTATTGCTTGACTATTCTGTGAGATAGCTGTCACAACTTAGGCACCAACTGCCAGATATTGATGAAGAGAACTTTGCAGGGTTGAAATTACCTTATCCTGTCTTGGTTGTTGCTAACAGGTCTATCCAATTGAGCAGTATTGAGGTAGTCTTGGGATCTAAGAGTACAGTGAAGTGGACTGAGTACTGGAAGAGGGTCCTGGCATATAGGAAAGGAGTAAAGACCCCTGACCCACTCACAGCCTATTTTGGGCTGTAAGATACTTTCTTCCTCATTGTTAGTCAGTTACATTTAAAGCACTATTTGTGATTTTTCCAACTTGAACAGTGTTTAATAAAAATACTTTTTCTGTAAGTTGTTGCCTGTGACTCAGTGGGTAGTACTCTCACCTCTGTGTCTGAAGATTGTGGGTTTAAGTCGCACTTCAGGGACTTGAGCAAAGAATCCAGGCTGGCACTCCCTTACATGAGGGAGTGCTGTATTGTCAGAGCTGCTGCCTTTCGGATAAGACATTAAACCAAGGCCCTGGCTGTCTTTTCAGGTGGACAATGGGCTGAAGGGCCTGTTTCAGTGCTGTATGACTCTATGACATAAAAGATCGTCGGGCATTATTTAAAGAAGAGTAGAGGAATTCTTGCTGGTGTCCTGGCCAATATTTATCCCATAACCAACATCACTATAGCAGATTTTCTGGTCATTATAACATTGCTGTTTGTGGGATCTTGCTGTGCACAAATCGGCTGCTGCATTTCCTAGAATAAAACAGTAACTGCACTTCAAAACTACTTCATTGGCTGTAAGGCATTTTGGGATGGCCTGACATGGTGAAAGGCACTATATGTTTTTTTAAGCAAACAAAAATGACCCAGAAATTGTTAAAAAGTGCAGCATCTCTACAGTTTGCATTTTTATGCAGAAAAAATTTAAGCCGCTAAAGGTGGTTTGTTCTCTTTCTCAGATGAAAAATAATATTTAAATGATTTGGAGCCAAAATGAAATGGTGAGAATGTAAAACTTGCTAACACAGAATGTTTGATGTGAATAGCATAGATGTATTTAAGGGGAAGTTAAATGAATACATGAGGTGTAAAAGAAATAGAAGGATTTGGTGATAGAGTGAGATGAAATAAGGTGGGAGGAGACTTGTGTAGAGCATAAACACTGGCACAGACCTGTTGGGCCAAATGGCATGTTTCTGTATTGTAAATTCTACATAAAGAGGGGAGGTACTTGCATTCTCGGTTAATAACTTGGAGCATTTTTGTTGCTGATTACTGGATCATATTTTTCACTGCCTTGCCGATAAATGCAGTATTCTTTACTTAATTTTTGTTTTAGTACAATTGGAATCAGGTAGGGTTTCATTAGGATTTTGGTAAAGCCTCTGGTGGATTTCTACATCTAAAATTTGAAATATATTTATCAATTTACTGTAATTTTTTTCTTTTTCATTTTGATTCTCCTCCTCTCTTCAGTTTATGACAAAGCTTGTGCATGTCTCACAATGAAATTCAGGGTCCTTGGTAGAACCCCAAAATAAAATTCAGGTTCAAGACCTAGTTGTACCAGCTTTCAAGAAGCCAGTGTTCCTTACAGGGACAGGGCTGGAAAGTCTATCAAAGTGAACTTTGTTATGAAAGTGATAGTTTTTGTGAAAATTTTTTTTTGAGGAATTCATAGGCAAACTGAAGAAATGTTGGACCAGTTTTTTTAAACAGGGTCAAAAGGACACTGAAAGAACTAGTTTGGCAACAACATTTACTGGTTCTCACATGACTCAAGTTAGTATCAGTGTGTTTTACCTTCTGGAATGAGATAAAGTTAGCCTGCTGCTGAAGAAGTGTCAAGGAAGGAGAGAAGACCACAACTCAGTTTGCTTTCCAGTACTTCTGTAAAAAAAACCCTGAGAAGTCCACTGTGTCAATTCATCTCATCTCCTGTTTTTAGAGATACAGCACTGAAACAGGCCCTTCGGCCCACCGAGTCTGTGCCAAACATCAACCACCCATTTATACTAATCCTACACTAATTCCATGTTCCTACCACATCCCCACCTGTCCCTATATTTCCCTACCACCTACCTATACTAGGGGCAATTTATAATGGCCAATTTACCTATCAACCTGCAAGTCTTTGGCATGTGGGAGGAAACCAGAGCACCCGGAGGAAACCCACACAGACACAGGGAGAACTTGCAAACTCCACACAGGCAGTACCCGGAATTGAACCCGGGTCGCTGGAGCTGTGAGGCTGCGGTGCTAACCACTGCGCCACTGTGCCTTTGAGGAAAAGCCTGCTGGATTGGTTCTCAACGCCACCTGAAAAGAACTGTTCTAAGAGATCTCGGTGACCCGTCTACATGTACTCAGAAGTTAGGCTGTATGCCAGTTTTTGGAAGACAATATATCTTACCTGCTGTTTTCTTCAGAATGAACAAGTATCCAGCCCAAGTGTTTTTATTTGTCTGTAACAGAGGTCTGAAATAAAACGCCTTTTTTCCGGTTAACGTGAGCGTGAGTTTGAGGGGCTAAGGTAAAAAGAGGACTTTAAAATTTCAATCTGTGTGTTTATACTTTACTTTGTTGCAGGTTAAGACTTGTTTTATAATAACTAATAATTTTGATGTCCATTAAAGACTTAAAGTCCAGACTTCAGCCAATTTGATTCACTCCGCATGATATCAAGAAACGACTGAAGGCACTGGATACTGCAAAGGTTATGGGCCCTGACAATATTCCGGCAATAGTACTGAAGACCTAACCTCCAGAACTTGCCGCACCCCTAGCCAAGCCGTTTCAGTACAGGTGCAACACTGGCCTCTACCCAGCAATGTGGAAAATTGCCCAGGTATGTCCTGTACACAAAAAGCAGGACAAGTCCAACCTGGCCAATTACCGCCCCATCAGTCGACTCTCAATCATCAGTAAAGTGAAGGAAGGTGTCATCAACAGTGCCATCAAGCAGCACTTGCTTAGCAATAGCCTGTTCAGTGACGCTCAGTTTGGGTTCCGCCAGGGCCACTCAGCCCCTGACCGCGTCACAGTCTTGGTTCAAACATGGACAAAAGAAGTGAATTCAAAAGGTGAGGTGAGAGTGACTGCCCTTGACATCAAGGCAGCATTTGACCGAGTATGGCATCAAGGAGCCCTAGCAAAGCTGGAGTCAAAGGGAATCGGGGGAAAACTCTCCACTGGTTGGAGTCATACCTAACGCAAAGGAAGATGGTTGTGGTTGTTGGACGTCAATTATCTGAACTCCAGAACATCACTGCAGGAGTTCCTCAGGGTAGTGTCCTAGGTCCAACCATCTTCAGCTGCTTCATCAATGACCTTGCTTCAATCATAAGGTCAGAAGTGGGGATGTTTGCTGATGATTGTACATTGTTGAGCACCATTCGCGACCCCTCAGATACTTAAGCAGTCCGTGTAGAAATGCAGCAAGACCTGGACAATATCCAGGCTTGGGCTGATAAGTGGCAAGTAACATCTGCGCCACACAAGTGCCAGACATTGACCATCTCTAACAAGACAGAATCTAACCATCTCCCCTTGACATTCAATGGCATTACCATTGCAGAATACCCCACTACCAACATCCTAGGGGTTACCATTGACCAGAAACTGAACTGGAGTAGCCATATAAATACCGTGGCTACAAGAGCAGGTCAGAGGCTAGGAATCCTGCGACGAGTAACTCATCTCCTGACTCCCCAAAGCTTGTCCACCATCTACAAGGCACAAGTCAGGAATGTGATGGAATACACTCCACTTGTCTGGATGGGTGCTGCTCCAACAACACTCAAGAAGCTCGACACCATCCAGGACAAAACAGCTTGCTTGATTGGCACCCCATCCACAAACATTCACTCCCTCCACCACCGACGCACAGTGGCAGCAGTGTGTACCATGCACTGCAGCAACGCACCAAGGCTCCTTAGACAGCACCTTCCAAAACCGCAACCTCTAACAACTAGAAGGACAAGGGCAGCAAATGCATGGGAAGACCATCACCTGCAAGTTCCCCTCCAAGTCACACACCATCCTGACTTGGATCTATATCGCCGTTCCTTCACTGTCGCTGGGTCAAAATCCTGGAAGTCCCTTCCTAACAGCACTGTGGGTGTACCTACCTCACATGGACTGCAGCGGTTCAAGAAGGCAGCTCACCACCGCCCTTTCAATGGCAATTAGGGATGGGCAATAAATGCTGGCCTAGCCAGCGACACCCACATCCCATGAATGAATAAAAAGAAAGAAACCTGGTTAGTGTGTTTTATAATGGGAAAAATAGAGTATATGATTGTATCGGTAAGTAGGAAAAGTTGGATATATGTTGTGACCTGTGGAGAAGTGGAACTAGAATAAACCGTGCACTCCTCCCACCTCAGTTGTAACAACTTTGTGAATTGCTGTAGTCTTTGCTGTATACAGTATATGCTGTAGCTACAGTATACCAGTGGTAACGGAGGTGAATATTGAGTTCAGCGGCAGGGACACCAGTGAAGCAAACTGTTCTGTCCTAAATGGTCTGGCAGCATCTGTGGAGAGAGAAGCAAAGTTAATGTTTCAGGTCTGTGACCTTTCATCAGAACTGCCAAGTCACAGACCTGAAATGTTAACTTTGCTTCTCTCCCCACAGATGCTGCCCGACCTACCAAGTATTTCCAGCACTTTTTGTTTTTGTTTCAGAGTTCCAGTATCTGCAGTATTTTGCTTTTATTTTACTGTTCTAAATTGTGTTTAGTTTCTTTTTAAAAAATTTTTCATGGGATGTGAGCATCGCTGGCTAGGCGAGCATTTGTTGCCCATTCCTATCCTTGGGCATGTAGTCATGAGCTGCCTTCTTGAACCACTGCAGTACTTGTGGTGTAGCTACACCAACAGTGCTGTTCAGAAGGGAGTTCCAGGTTTTTGACCCAGCGACGGTGGGTCAAGTTCCAAGTCAGGATGGTGTGTGACTTGGAGGGGAATTTGCAGGTGGTGGTGTTTCCATGCTCCTGCTGCTCTTGTTCTTCCAGGTGGTAGAGATCGCGGGTTTGAAAGGTGCTGTCGAAGGCGCCTTGGCGAATTGCTGCAGTGCATCTTGGGTGGCTCAGCTGCACAAGAGGGGTGGAAGAAGAGTAGAAGGGCAAGAGTGATAGGAGATTTGTTAGTTACAGGAACAGACAGGCATTTCTGCAGCTGTAGACATGACACCAGGATTGTATATTGCCTCCCTGGTGCCAGGGTCAAGGATGTCACAGAGTGGCTGCTGGGCATTCTTCTGGGGGAAGGTAAACAGCCAGAGGTCGTGGTCCACATTGGTATCGACAAAGGTAAGAAGAGAAATGAGGTCCTGAAAGCAAGGGTTAGGGAGTTAGGAAAGAAATTAAAAAGCAGGACCTCAAAAGCAGTAATTTCAGGATTACTTTTAGTGCCACATGCTAGTGAGCATAGGAATAGGAGGATTAAGTGTTTGAACTCATGGCTGGAGAATTGGTGTTGGAGGGAGGGTATCAGATTTCTGAGGCATTGGGACCTATTCTGGGGTAGGTGGGACCTGCACAAGATGGATGGGTTGCACCTTAGCAGGACCAGGACTAACATTATCGCAGAGAAATTTGCTCGTGCTGTCGGGGAGGGTTTAAACTAAATTGGCAGGTGGCGGGGAACCTAAGAGGGAGCTCAGATTGGAGGGAAGCAAAACTGGTAACAGGAAGTAGAAAAGTAGCAAGCGAAATTGGAAGGCAGATGGGACGAAGGCAAACATCAAATGGGATCAGAATGAGGAATAATTTTAAGACAAGGTTAAGGGCACTCTATCAATGCATGCAGCATTCGCAACAAGGAAGATGATTTGAGGGCACAAATAGAGGTAAATGGGTATGATTTAATTGCCATTATGGAGACGTGGTTACAGGGTGGCCAAAACTGGGGACTAAATATTCAGGGATATTCATCATTTAGGAGGGATAGGCAGAGGGGAAAAGGAGGTAGGATAACACTGTTAATAAATGACGAGATCAATACATCAGTGAGAGAAGATCTTAGATCAAAGAAGCAAGATATACAATCAGTTTGGATGGAGCTAAGAAACAGCAATGGGCAGCAAACATTGGTGGGAGTTGTTTATAAGCCTCCAAACTGTAGTGGTACTGTTAGGCATACTATAAATCAGGAAATTAAAGCTGCATGTAGCATGGGCAATACAAGCTGACTCTCTCTCTCTTTCTCTGTGCCGGTGCGCACTGAAACTCGAAAGAGGGAAAAAAGACTTACAGTGACAACACGGGAAATCTGCAAGGTGATTGGTTGGGTAAGTAACAGCTGTTAGTGCACTTAAATAGCTTAAAAAAAGGGCAAGTTTTTTTTGGAAAAAAACCTCAAGTGATAAGGTGAGTACTACGAAAGTGTTTTTTTAATTTAGTGTAATTTATTAGGACTTAGATTGTAGTGGGTAGTGTTTGGAGTAGAACAAGGCCCCTAGTGTAATTAGTATTTTTTAATTGAGGGAGTAACTAATTAACCCAAGGGCAAGTCATGACAGGAGAGCTCAGCCCCGTGATATGCTCCTCCTGCGCTACTTGGGAAATCAGGGATGCTTCCAGTGTCTCTGAAGAGCATGTGTGCAGGAATTGTATCCATCTGCAGCTACTGGTTACCCACATTACGAAGCTGGAGCTATGGGTGGATTCACTTTGGAGCATCCGCGATGCTGAGGATGCCGGGAGAGCACGTTTAGCGAGGAGGTCACACTGCAGGTAATGGCTGCACAGGCAGAAAAGGGATGGGTGACCACCAGGCAGAGTAGTAAGCGCAGGCAGGTAGTGCAGGAGTCCCCTGTGGCCATCCCCCTCTCAAACAGATATACCGCTTCAGATACTGTTGGGATGGATGACCTCCCAGGGGAAAGCAGCAACAGCCAAGTTTGTGGCACCACGGATGGCTCTGCTGCACAGCCGGGCAGGAACAAGGGTAGAAGAGATATAGTGATAGGGGATTCTATTGTAAGGGGTACAGATAGGCGTTTCTGTGGCCACAAACGTGACTCCAAGATGGTATGTTGCCTCCCTTGTGCTAGGGTCAAGGATGTCATGGAGCGGCTGCAGAACATTCTGAAGGGGGAGGGGGAGCAGTCAGAGGTCGTGGTACACATTGGTACCAACGACATAGGTAGAAAGAGAGATGAGGTCCTGCAACAAGAGTTGAGGGAGGTAGGTAGCAGATTAAAAAGCAGGATCTCAATGGTTGTAATCTCTGGATTACTCCCAGTACTACGTGCTAGTGAGTATAGGAATAGAAGGATAGAGCAGATGAATGCGTGGCTGAGGAGGTGGTGCAGGAGGGAGGGCTTTAGTTTCCTGGACCACTGGGTCTGTTTCTGGCAAAGGTGGGACCTGTATAAGTTGGACAGGTTGCACCTGAACTGGAACGGGACCAACATCCTTGCTGGGAGGTTTGCTAGTGCCGTTGGGGGGGGGTTTAAACTAATTTGGCAGGGGGATGGGATACAGAGTGGAGTTACAGTAGGGGGTGATGCACAGTCAAATAAAGAAGAGAAACTAAGTCATTCTGGAAGGCAGAGCAAATATGGAACTGCTAAGGTTCAAGTGAAAAATACAAGGCTGGATTGCATTTATTTTAATGCAAGGAGTCTTATTAAAAAGGCAGACGAATTAAGGGCATTGATTAGCACATGGGATTATGATATTATTGCTATCACAGAGACATGGTTGAGGGAGGGGCAGGACTGGCAACTCAATATTCCCGAGTCTGGAATCTTCAGGGGAAGGGGACAGGGGAGGGGATAAAAGAGGAGGTGGCATTGCAATGTTGATCAAGGAGTCAATTACTGCAGTAAGGAGGGATGATATCTTAGAAGGTTCCTCAAATGAGGCCAAATGGGTAGAACTTAAAATCAAAAATGGGGCAATCACTTGGCTGGGCGTGTACTACAGGTCTCCAAACAGTCAGGGAGAGATAGAGGAGCACATATGTAGGCAAATCACAGACAGGTGTAAAAATAATAGGGTAATAATAGTAGGGGATTTCAACTTACCTAATATCAACTGCGGTAGTCTTAGTGCAAAAGGCTTAAAGGGGGCGGAATTCTTAAAATGAATACAGGAGAGCTTTTTGAGCCAGTACGTAGAAAGTCCTACAAGAAAAAGGGCAGTACTGGACCTAATCCTCGGGAATGAAGCGGGACAACTGGTAGGTTTTTTTTATTCATTCATGGGATGTGGGCGGCGCTGGCCAGCCCAGCATTTATTGCCCATCCCTAATTGCCCTTGAGAAGGTAGTAGTGAGCTACCTTCTTGAACCGCGGCAGTCCATGTGAGGTAGGTACACCCACAGTGCTGTTAGGAAGGGAGTTCCAGGATTTTGACCCAGCGACAGTGAAGGAACGGCGATATAGTTCCAAGTCAGGATGGTGTGTGACTTGGAGGGGAGCTTACAGGTGGTGGTGTTCCCATGCATTTGCTGCCCTTGTCCTTCTAGTTGGTAGAGGGGGCGGGTTTGGAAGGTGCTGTCTAAGGATCCTTGATGTGTTGCTGCTGTGCATCTTGTAGATGGTACACACTGCTGCCACAGTGCGTCGGTGGTGGAGGGAGTGAATGTTTGTAGATGGGGTGCCAATCAAGCAGGCTGTTTTGTCCTGGATGGTGCCGAGCTTTTTGAGTGTTGTTGGAGCTGCACCCAGCCAGGCAAGTGGAGAGTATTCCATCACACTCCTGACTTGTGCTTTGTAGATGGTGGATAGACTTTGGGGAGTCAGGAGGTGAGTTACTCGCCGCAGGATTCCTAGCCTCTGACCTGCTCTGGTAGCCACGGTATTTATATGGCTACTCCAGTTCAGTTTCTGGTCAATGGTAGCCCCTAGGATGTTGGTAGTGGGGGATTCAGCGATGGTAATGCCATTGAATGTCAAGGGGAGATGGTTAGATTCAATTTTGCTGGAGATGGTCATTGCCTGGCACTTGTGTGGCGCAAATGTTACTTGCCACTTATCAGCTCAAGCCCGGATATTGTCCAGGTCTTGCTGCATTTCTACACGGACTGCTTCAGTATCTGAGGGGTCGCGAATGGTGCTGAACAATGTGCAATCATCAGCGAACATCCCCACTTCTGACCTTATGATTGAAACAAGGTCATTGATGAAGCAGCTGAAGATGGTTGGGCCGAGGACACTACCCTGAGGAACTCCTGCAGTGATGTCCTGGAGCTCAGATGATTGACCTCCAACAACCACAACCATCTTCCTTTGCGCTAGGTATGACTCCAACCAGTGGAGAGTTTTCCCCCTGATTCCTATTGACCTCAGTTTTGATGGGGCTCCTTGATGCCATACTTGGTCAAATGCTGCCTTGATGTCAAGGGCAGTCACTCTCACCTCACCTCTTGAGTTCAGCTCTTTTGTCCATGTTTGAACCAAGGCTGTAATGAGGTCAGGAGCTGAGTGGCCCTGGCAGAACCCAAACTGAGCGTCACCGAGCAGGTTATTGCTAAGCAAGTGCTGCTTGATGGCACTGTTGATGACACCTTCCGTCACTTTACTGATGATTGAGAGTAGGCTGATGAGGCGGTAATTGGCCAGGTTGGACTTGTCCTGCTTTTTGTGTACAGGACATACCTGGGCAATTTTCCACATTGCAGGGTAGATGCCAGTGTTGTAGCTGTACTGGAACAGCTTGGCTAGGGGCGCGGCAAGTTCTGGAGCACAGGTCTTCAGTACTATTGCTGGAATATTGTCAGGGCCCATAGCCTTTGCAGTATCCAGTGCCTTCAGTCGTTTCTTGATATCACGCGGAGTGAATCGAATTGGCTGAAGTCTGGCATCTGTGATGCTGGGGACTTCAGGAGGAGGCCGAGATGGATCATCAATTTGGCACTTCTGGCTGAAGATTGTTGCAAATGCTTCAGCCTTATCTTTCGCACTGATGTGCTGGGCTTCCCCATCATTGAGGATGGGGATATTAGTGGAGCCACCTCCTCCAGTTAGTTGTTTAATTGTCCACCACCATTCACGACTGAATGTGGCAGGACTGCAGATCTTAGATCTGATCTGTTGGTTATGGGATCACTTAGCTCTGTCTATCACATGCTGCTTACGCAGTTTGGCACGCAGATAGTCCTGTGTTGTAGCTTCACCAGGTTGACACCTCATTTTGAGTTATGCCTGGTGCTGCTCCTGGCATGCTCTCCTGCACACTTCATTGAACCAGGGTTGGTCTCCTGGCTTGATGGTAATGGTAGAGTTGGGGATATGCCACGCCATGAGGTTACAGATTGTGGTTGAGTACAATTCTGCTGCTGCTAGTGGCCCACAGTGCCTCATAGATGCCCAATTTTGCATTGCTGGACCTGTTTGAAATCTATCCCATTTAGCACGGTGTTAGTGCCACACAACAGTGTCAGTGGGGGAGCATATCGGGGATAGTGACCATAACTCTGTAAGATTTCAGGTAGGACAAGGACAAAGACGGGCCGGAAATAAAGGTGCTGAATTGGGGGAAGGCCGATTTCAATCTGATAAAACAGGATCTGGGAGACTGGGAGCAGCTACTTGTAGGAAAGTCTACATCAGACTGGTGGGAGTCATTCATAGAGGAAATAATGAGGGTTCAGAGCCAACATGTACCCGTTAAGTTGAAGGGGAGGACCAACAAGTCCAGGGAACCCTGGATGTCAAGGGATATAGAGTATTGGATCAGGAAAAAAAAAGGAGGCTTATGGCAGATTTGGAGCGCTGAAAACAGCAGAGGTACTAGAGGAGTAAAGAAAGTGTAAGGGGGTACTTATAAAAGTAATTAGGAGAGCAAAGAGGGGACATGAAAAAACATTAGCGGGCAAGATCAAGGAAAATCCCAAGGTGTTTTATAAGTATATTAAGGGCAAGAGGATAACCAGGGAAAGAGTATGGCCCATTAGGGACCAAAGTGGCAAACTGTGTATGGAGCCGGAGGACATAGGTGAGATTTTAAATGATTACTTTTCATCTGTGTTCACTATGGAGAAGGACGATGTAGGTGTAGAGATCAGGGAGGGGAATAGCGATATACTTGAACATATTAGCATTGAAAGGGAGGAAGTATTAAATGTTTTCATGGACATAAAATTGGATAAATCCTCAGGCCCAGATGAGATGTGTCCCAGGCTGTTATGTGAGGCAAGGGAGGAGATAGCAGGGTCTCTGACACACATTTTCAGATCCTCTCTGGCCATGGGAGATGTGCCAGAGGACTGGAGGACAGCGAATGTGTAACCATTATTCAAGAAGGGTAGCAGGGATAGAACGGATAATTACAGGCCGGTGAGTCTAACATCAGTGGTTGGGAAACTATTGGAAAAGATTCTGAAGGACAGGATTAATCTCCACATGGAGAGGCAGGGATTAATCAGGGATAGTCAGCGCGGCTTTGTCAGGGGATGATCGTGTCTAACTAACTTGATTGAATCTTTTGAGGCGGTGACTAGATGTGTAGATGAGGGTAAAGCAGTTGATGTAGTCTATATGGACTTCAGTAAGGCTTTTGATAAGGTCCCACGTGGGAGATTGGGTAAGAAGGTAAGAGCCCATGGGATCCAGGGCAATTTGGCAAATTGGATCCAAAATGATCTAGTGGCAGGAGGCAGAGGGTGATGGTCGAGGGTTGTTTTTGCGATTGGAAGCCTGTGACCAGTGGTGTACCGCAGGGATCGGTGCTGGGACCCTTGCTGTTTGTAGTATACATTAATGATTTGTACGTGAATATAGGAGGTATGATCAGTAAGTTCGCAGATGACAGTAAAATTGGTGGTGTCGTAAATAGTGAAGAGGAAAGCCTGAGATTACAGGATGATATAGATGGGCTGGTAAGATGGGCGGAGCAGTGGCAAATGGAATTTAATCCTGAGAAGTGTGAGGTGATGCATTTTGGGAGGACTAACAAGCCAAGGGAATATACAATGGATGGTAGAACCCTAGGAAGTACAGAAGGTCAGAGGGACCTTGGTGTACTTGTCCATAGATGACTGAAGGCAGCAGCACAGGTAGATAAGGTGGTTAGGAAGGCATATGGGATGCTTGCATTTATTAGCTGAGTACTGTGTACAGTTCTGGGCACCACACTATAGGAAGGATGTGATTGCACTGGAGAGGGTGCAGAGGAGATTCACCAGGATGTTGCCTGGGCTGGAGCATTTCAGCTATGAGGAGAGACTGCAAAGGAGAGGGTTGTTTCCCTTCGAGCAGAGAAGGCTGAGGGGGGACATGATTGAGGTAGACAAAATTATGAGGGGCATTGATAGGTTAGATAGGAAGAGACTTTTTCCCTTAGCAGAGGGGTCTATAACCAGGGGGCATAGATTTAAGGTAAGGGGAAAGAGGTTTAGAGAGGATTTAAGGAAAAAAATTTCACCCAGAGGGTGGTTGGAATCTGGAACGCACTGCCTGAAGGGGTGGTAGAGGCAGGAACCCTCACACCATTTAAGAAGTATTTAGATGAGCACTTAAAGCGTCATAGCATACAAGGCTACGGGCCAAGTCCTGGAAAATGGGATGAGAATAGTTAGGTGCTTGATAGCTGGCACAGACACGATGGGCCGATGGGGCTGTTTCTGTGCTGTATAACTCTATGACTCTAGATCGCCTCTCATTCCTCTAAACTCCCGAGAATATAGGCCCAATTTACTCAGCTTCTCATCATAGAACAACCCCCTCATCCCAGGGACCAATTTAGTAAATCTTCGCAGCACTGCCTCCAGTGCAAGTATATCCTTTCTTAAATGTGGAGACCAAAACTGCACACAGTATTCCAGGTGCGGTCTCACCAAAGCCCTGTACAATTTTAGTAAGACTTCATTATTCCTGTACTCCAATTCCCTTGCAATGAAGGCCAACATGCCATTTGCCTTCCTAATAGCCTCCTGCACCTGCATTTTAACTTTGTGCGTTTCTTGTATGAGTACCCCTAAATCTCTCTGAACATCAACATTTACCAGTTTCATATCTTTTAAAAAATATTCTGCTTTTCTATTTTTATGACCAAAGTGAACAAGTTCACACTTCCCCACATTGTACGCCATTTGCCATCTTGTTGCCCACACACTTAACCTGTCTATATCTCTTTGAAGCCTCTCTACGTCCTCCCCGCAGCTTACCTTTCCACCGAGCTTTGTATCATCAGCAAACTTAGATACATTACTCTTTGTCTCTTCATCCAAGTCATTAATATAGAGTGTAAATAGCTGAGGCCCCAGCAGTGATACTTGAGGCACTCCACTATTCACTGCCTGCCGACTTGAAAATGCCCCATTTATGCCCACTCTCTGCGTCCTTTCTGTTAACCAATCCTCTATCCATGCAAATATATTACCCTCAACACCATGAGTCCTTATCTTGCCTATTAATCTTTTATGCAGCACCTTACTGAATCCCTTTTGAAAATCCAGGTATACTAGATCTACTGGTTCTCCTTTATCTCCAGGCTCTGGTCCCTGGCGTAGCAGAGAGGCTTCCCGCACTGACACTATGATCAGCACCGGGGAGCCGGCACCGGACCAGCTGCAGACAGACAGTAGTCGGGCTACACCAACAGCAGAAGTCGCCGGGGCCCGCGGAGAGGCCTACCCGCCCCAGCCGGGGCACAACGCAGAGCTGCAGTCAGAAATTATCCCGGTGCTGAACACCCGGGGACATCGCAGAGGCGTGGGGCGGGTGTGTGGGCCCGAGGACTGGTTACAGGCCCGGGATTGGCGGAGCCCCGAGTTGGAGATTCCCGGAGTCAGTGACTCACATCGACTTCAGCATCGACAGCGGCTTCTTCCCTGAGGTAAAATCCGAAGGCGTGCTTTAAGATATGAGAGCGGCCAACTTTGGGAGGGGCTGCGAGGTCGCAGTTCTGCTGTTAAGCTCTAAGTGCGGGCTTTGGTGTACATCGGGCTTCGGTGAGGAGGGTGAGTATTGACCAGGTAAGGCTTAGTTTTTTTTGTTCCCAATATTTCTTTCTTTTAAGCCAGAAGTAATGCGAGGGGTGGAAATGGCAGTCAGTGGGGTAGAATGCTCCTTCGGTGAAATGTGGGAGATCAGGGAGAAGTCAAATGTTCCTGACAACTACGTTTGCAGGAAGTGTGTCCAGCTGCAGCTCCTTTCAGATCGCATGGATCGGCAGTTGGACTCACTGAGGAGCATACAGGAGTCAGAATGTATCACAGATAGGAGTTTCAGGGAGGTGGTCACACCACAGGTTCAGCCAGATAGATGGATGACCACCAGGAGGGGCAGGCAGGTAGTGCAGGAGTCCCCTGTGGCTATTCCCCTCAATAACAAGTATGCTGTTCTGGATACTGTTGGGGGAGATGGCCTCTCAGGGGAAAGCAGCAGCAGCAGCCAGTTCAATGGCACCACGACTGGCTCTGTTGTACAGCAGGGAAGGTCAAAGTGTAGGCGAGCGGTAGTGATAGGGGACTCTATAATCAGGGGTACAGATAGGCATTTCTGTGGCCGCGAGCGAGAATCCAGGATGGTGTGTTGTCTCCCTGGGCCAGGGTCAAGGATGTCTCTGAGCGGGCACAGGGCATTCTGAAAGGGGAGGGTGAGCAGCCAGAGGTCGTGGTCCATATTGGTACTAACGACATAGGCAGGAAGAGAGATGAGGTCTGCAAAGTGAATATAGGGAGTTAGGCAGAAGGTTAAAAAGCAAGACCTCGAGGGTTGTAATCTCAGGATTACTCCCTGTGCCACGTGTTAGTGAGGGTAGGAATAGGAGGATAAGGCAAATGAATGCGTGGCTGAAGAGCTGATGTAGGCAGGAGGGCTTCAGCTACTTGGACCATTGGGGTCTCTTCTGGTGCAGTGGTGACCTGTACAAGAGGGACAGGTTGCATCTGAACTGGAAGGGGACCAATATCCTTGCGGGGAGGTTTGCTAGTACTACTTGGGAGGGTTTAAACTAGTCTGGCAGGGGGGTGGGACCCAAAGTAGTAGTCTCTCCGATGAGATAGTTGAGGCAAATGTAGAGGTTAAAGCAAGCAAGTCCAGAAGGCAGGCAGGGCAGGGGCAGGACAGGGAGGGTGGAAGTTCTGGTGGGCTAAACTGCATTTACTTTAATGCAAGAAGCCAACAGGTAAGGCAGATGAACTCAGAGCGTGGATCGGTACATGGGATTGAGATATTATAGTTATTACGGAAACGTGGTTGAGGGATGGGCAGGACCGGCAGCTCAATGTTCCAGGGTATCGATTCTTCCGGCGTGACAGAGGTGTAGGTAAGAGAAGAGAGGGTGTTGCACTATTGATTAGGGAGGACATCACGGCAGTACTTCGGGAGGATATCCCGGGGGGATTGTCCAGCGAGGCCATATGGGTAGAACTTAGAAATAAGAAAGGGGTGATCACTTTGATGGGATTATACTATAGGCCCCCCAATAGTCGGAGGGAATTGGAGGAGCATATATGTCGGGAAGTCACAGATAGGTCTAAGAATTATAGGGTTGTCACAGTAGGTGATTTTAACTTCCATAATATTGACTGGGACTGCCTTAGTGCTGAGGGATCAGATGGGGAAGAATTTGTTAAGTGTGTCCAGGATAGTTTTCTGAAGCAGTATGTGGATGGCCCTACTAGAAAAGGGGCTACACTCGACCTCCTCTTTGGAAATGAGGCTGGCCAGGTAGTTGATGTGTCTTTGGGGGAGCAGTTTGGGACCACTGACCGTAACTCTATTAGCTTCAAGATAGTTATGGAAAAGGATAGGACTGGTCCTCAAGTTGAAGTCCAAAATTGGGCCAAGGGTAATTTCGATGGCATCTGACAGGAACTCTCCAAAGTTGATTGGGAGAGGTTGTTTACAGGTAAAGGGACGTCTGGCAAGTGGGAGGCTTTTAAAAGTGAGATAGGAAGAGTTCAGGGCTGGCATGTTCCTGTTAGGTTGAAGAGCAAGGCTGGCAAGTTTAGGGAAACTTGGTTGATGAGGGATATTGAGGGTCTGGTCCGGACAAAGAAGGATGCATATGTCAGGTATAGGCAGCTGGGATGAAGTGAGTCCCTCGAGGAGTATAGGGGATGTAGGACTACACTTAAGAAGGAAATTAGGAGGGCGAAAAGGGGCCATGTGATTTCCCTGGCAGAAAAGATAAAGGAGAATCCTAAAAGATTCTGTAAGTATATTAAGAGTAAAAGGGTAGCTAGGGAGAGAGTAGGTCCCCTTAAGGATCAGTGTGGCAATCTACGTGTGGAGATGGGAAATGGGCGAGGTCTTAAATTAATATTTCTCGTCTGTATTTACCGTGGAGAAGGTCATGGAAGCTAGTGAGTTCAAGGGAGGGAACGGCGATATCCTGGAGCATATCAACATTACAAAGGAGGAGGTGATGGAGGTTTTGAAGTGCATTAAGGTGGATAAATCCCCAGGGCCTGACCAGGTGTATCCTAGGATGCTATGGGAAGCAAGGGAGGAGATTGCTGGGGCCCTGGCAGAGATTTTTGTATCATCATTAGCCATGGGTGAGGTACTGGAAGACTGGATGATAGCTAATGTTGTGCCTTTATTTAAGAAGGGCAGCAGGGATAAGCCAGGGAACTACAGGCCGGTGAGCCTTACATCAGAGGTGGGAAAGTTATTGGAAGGGATTCTGAGAGACAGGATTTATATGCATTTGGAAAGGCAAGGTCTGATTAGGGATAGTCAGCATGGCTTTGTGCGTGGGAAATCATGTCTCACGAATTTGATTGAGGTTTTTGAGGAGGTGACCAAGAGGATTGACGAGGGCAGGGCGGTGGACGTTGTCTACATGGAATTTAGCAAGGCCTTTAACATGGTCCCGCATGGTAGGCTGGTCCAGAAGGTTCGAACACATGGGATCTAGGGTGATCTAGAAAATTGGATACAAAATTGGCTTGGTGATAGGAGGCAGAGGGTGGTAGTGGAGGGTTGTTTTTCAGATTGGAGGCCGGTGACCAGTGGTGTGCCGCAGGGATCAGTGCTGGGCCCTCTATTGTTTGTCATATATATTAATGACTTGGATGAGAATGTAGGGGGCATGATTAGTAAGTTTGCAGATGACACTAAAATTGGTGGTATCGTGGACAGTGAAGTAGGTTGTCTAAGGTTACAACAGGATATAGATCAACTGGGAAAGTGAGCAAGGGATTGGCAAATGGAATTTAACGCAGCCAAGTGCGAAATGATGCATTTTGGGAAGTTAAACCAGGGAAGGACATATACAGTGAATGGCAGGGCCCTGGGGCGTGTTGTTGAGCAAAGAGACCTTGAGGTGCAAGTATATAGTTCCTTGAAAGTGGCAACACAGGTAGACGGGGTGGTGAAGAAGACGTATGGCATGCTGCCTTCGTCGGTCGAGGCATTGAGTACAAGAGTTGGGACGCCATGTGACAGTTGTACATAACTTTGGTCAGGCCGCATTAGGAGTACTGTGTGCAGTTCTGGTCACCGCACCACAGGAAAGATGTGATTAAGCTAGAGAGGGTGCAGAAAAGATTCACAAGTATGTTGCCTGGTTTGGAGGGCTTGAGTTATAAAGATAGATTGGATAAGGCTGGGTCTGTTTTCCCTGGAGTGAAGGAGGCTGAGAGGGGACATGATAGAGGTATATAAAATTAGGCATAGATAGGGTAGATAGCCAGAGTCTGTTTCCCATGGTAGGGGGTGACTAAAACTAGAGGGCATAGATTTAAGGTGAGAGGGAGGAGGTTTAAAGGGGATCAAAGGGGTAAATTTTTCACACAAAGAGTAGTGGATATTTGGAATGAGCTGCCAGAGGAGGTGGTGGAGGCAGGAACAGTAGCAACATTTAAGAGGCATCTGGACAGGTACTTGAATGAGCAAGGCATAGAGGGATATGGAATTAATGCAGGCAGGTGGGATTAGTATAGATAGGCATTATGGTTGGCATGGACACGGTTGCTATGCTGTACGACCCTATGACTCTGCCCTGCTAGTTCCATCCTCAAAAAACTCTAATAAATTTGTCAAATAGGATCTCCCTTTAGTAAAACCATTCTGACTTTTTCTAATCATACTATGCTTTTCCAAGTGCAATGTTAAGGCTTCTTTACTAATCGTTTCCAGCATCTTCCCAATGACTGATGTTGGGCTAACTGGTCTCCAGTTCCATTTTCTCTCTACCTCCTTTCTTGAAAAGCAGTGTAACATTAGCCAACTTCCAATCTGACGAGAACGTCGGGACTTGTAAAAATGAGGAACTGAAAGAAATTAGTATCAATAATGAGGTAATACACGAAAAATTAATTGGATTGAAAGTTGATAAATCCCATGGACCAGATGAGCTACATGCCAGAGTATTGAAGGAGGTGGCTATAGTGGCTGCATTCGTGGTTATCTTTCAAAATTCTGTAGATTCTGGAAGGGAACCTGCAGACTGGAAAGTAGTAAATGTAACCGCACTATTTAAGAAGGGAGCGAGAGAAGAAACAGAACTACAGACATGTTAGTTTGCTGTCAGTGGTAGCTGATCCACTGGCAGAAACAACGGTGTCAGCACTGGGAGGGGTGCATTGGACGTGAAGGATATTACTCAATCAAGCCTTCACCACCCTGATGATGGTTAGAGCGTCATTACTAGACACTTCCTACCTTCCGTTCCCCGCCTTGCCCACCCAGTCATATCATCTCCTGGGAGAAATTCCTCTCCCACCCACTCAGGCGACCAAAAGCAGTTCAAGAGATCACATGGATCTTAATGTTCCACCAATTCATAATGTATTACCACATGGCATCTAACACTGAATATTGGCAGTTGGTGAAATGTAGGAATTTCTTGAATGGTGCAGAATTGTATTGCCTATTAAAGCTACCTTGTTCTGCTCATCAAATAGTTTCGAGAATAGCTGAGCCACACAGAATTGGAAGACCCCAGATTCAATTTATGATTGCAGTTGAGTTAACTGATCTCAACCAAAGTTGCAATAGTGCCCCTACAATTGCCTTAACACCTCTGGGTTAGGGAGCAGAAAAACAGCGAGGGTCCCTGTTCCTGATTGCTACTTGCAATTTGCATTTATACATACTGGGTGAGGATATCCTCGATGCAACTGCGATGCCCTGATGATCAAATAATTCATCAACACTTACTGTTGTCACACTCACGGAAGGAGCCATGATGAAATGAAAAAAACGAACTGGAGAAATTATGAAATGAAAAAGTAAAAAAAACTGCGGCACTTGACTATCCAACAAAATGGAAGTAGAGGTCAGGTGATACATCCCCCACCACCTGCACTGGAAATATACATGTTTGTCTGCTTTGGGGAGAACCCATTGAAATTGAAAGGAGCTCATTACATATTGATGACTCTTATCTACAGGAATTAACGAACAAAAACGTTTTGCAGGCAGCCTGTCTTCATGGCCAAGGTCACTACAATGGATGTGAAGAACACCACTTCAGCAAAAGTGGACTACAATCAGAGGTCATGCAACAATGGCTCCCATATCCTGGAGCATTGAATGGTCACCACAGGGGAATGAAACCTTAGTCACCTGACTGAAACTCAAACTTGAGGGTTTACCTTAAAAGGTAGCCTTCTGGAGAGGGGAGATCGGCCAAAGAAGAACTGTAAGCCACATTCCCTCAAAAGGCAATGAAATCGGTCCAGAAAAGCAAAAAGCCCTTCTGCTTCTAGTATACTTCAACTTGCTGTAGCAGAGAAATTAAAAGGTGATGTTTTATAAAAAAAAACCTTGTCACCTGCAGACGTAAGCTGGGAATTTCCATCACCGTCTCTGGATTGAAGTTTTAACTACTAGAAGTCTGCAACACTTCAGCAGGTTCAAGACTGCAAACATCCAGGCCTGCACCTTTGAAAAGCCATTCCTCCTGAGAAGATTTAACTGGTTTCTGGAAACCAGAAACTTTTACGTCACTTGGGACTTTAATTGCATCCTACCATTTTCTTCTATCTATCAATTCTTATGTGTGCATGTGTGTGTGAATGTGTGAGTGAATGAAGGTTGTGATAAATTCAAGTTTTGCTGTTTAAATAAAATATTTAACCTTCCTTTTTTTACACCTACAAGAAAACCTGTCACTGTCTGTTTATTTGGCAAACAAAACACTGAGGGACTAAACACTGTCTATGGTTAGTTGAGTGGTGGGAAGTGGAAGTCACACACAATTTCTTCACCTGTCTGTAACACTGTTGTTACGCCAATGTGCTTAGTTGAATGATAATTGTCTTTAATCCACAGACGGGAGATCTGAATTTTGTATTTTTTTTAAAAAGACTTTTTAAAAAAACAAGCTGCCAGCAAAGTTTTCCTTTCAGCTCAAGATGATCACCTAGTTTCCAACACTGTATCCTACATTGCAAAGGACTATGAAAAGGGAGACAAAATCTCTCTGCATTTCCTAGCAAGAACCAAGACCCAGGATGTTTAAGGGAACTGTTTGTTCTCTTTCTTTTAGAAAGAAGAAGAAATACTGCTAAATGCTATAATAAAAGCAAAATACTGCAGATGCTGGAAATCTGAAATAAAAACAAGAAATGCTGGAAATACTCAGCAGGTCTGGCAGCATCTGTGAAGAGAGAAGCAGAGTTAACGTTTCGGGTCAGTGAGCCTTCATCAGAAATGCTATGCTAAATGCTATGTTTGAATCACTGAGTGACTGTCATGTGACAAGCCCCTCCCATCTGAGGTTTTAAGCTGATGTTTTTTCTGCAGCAAAGGAGAAGCAACTGGACTCTGACATGAGCAGCCCCGCAGTGGGGGTCCCTCTCTCTCTCCATTTCAGCTTGAAAGCTTTCAAATCCTGCTTGTTGACTGACAACCTTTGCACACTCCATCTACAACCAGAAACCCCGTTGGAGGAAATCATATGCATCGCTTTCGCCAAGGGACTCATTGAACCAGTCATCTACCGCTTCAAACTAAACGCCTCAGGACCACTGAATACAGCTGGAAGCCAGCCGAATCACCAAACTCCACAGTCTGTATACCTTCTTTTATGGACGGTAACTCAATCAATCTACCTTTCCTCACTCTGTAACCTAATTGTGTGTGTGTGTGAGAGTGAAAGTTGGTGCATTCTTTTTTTAAATTTTGGTTTAGGTACAATAAAGTTAACTTCTTTCTTTGTTAACTCAAGAAAACGTGTCTGATTGGTTCTTGTTATAATCATAGCAAGTAAGTAATCCAACACCTTCTGAATTGGCTAGTACATCCACTTTAAGAAAGAATTAAACCTGTTGTGGTCAAACGAGGAGAGGGAAAAGAGGGAAGCCCTTCGACCACGCCTCACTTTACGTAACACTATCAAGACACACAGATGTTTAATCATGACTTGGGTGAATTACATTATGTTGTTCAGTTACCTGTGCAACTGTAACCCACTGTAGCTACCCTGGCTGCCATTTTCCATGGGCAAGCTGAATGTTTAGCCTGACCATATACACCACTTATATGGTTTTCACATTGCTAGTCTGTATTGATTTTTCCTAGCCATTGGGATAGGTCCATTAGCCAGAAATTAAAATTAATATTGTGACTTTCAAACAATTGTGCACTGTTTGTTGATGTTTGATTTTGTGTTGCTGGTGGTGCTGTGGAATCTGCCCCACAATATAAACAGAACAAATGCCACAGTACCAGAATCCAAGATAAATAGAATGACTCCTGTTTGAAGTGGTTCTGTTTGAGAGTATCATGCTAGGCCCCCACCTGCCAAGAATGAGGCACACGAATTTTGTCATGAACATTGATTTTAAACTGTTACTGGAGTGAAGAAAGGACTTGTTAAATAGAACAGCCGTGGCTGGAAAGATATTTGCATATTAACAGACAGTGCATGGAAAGAACACAAGACCATTCCCTGACACATTCAACCCACAATGGACTTTTGATCACCAGGCGTTGAAAGTGGGGGAGCTCGCATTCCAGGTTGACTGCTAAGATGGCCGAATACACAAACAGACATGATCAAACCAGCTAGTCACATGACTAACCTGCTGGGCAACCTGAGTTTTTTGAATTTGTACAAACAGTTTGGGCAGAAAGCAGAATGCTCCCAGACTGAGAAGATCTCTCCTGTTTGCCTGCTCCCATCTCTTTGTCACAAGCCTCTGAATCCACTGAAGACATATGAACCTCAAGAGAGAGAAGTCTCCTATAGCGAACAAGGTTTAAGAAGAATACTGGGCCCCAATGAAAAGCAAGATCTACCTACACTACAGTGAGCTCTAAGAACCTTAACACAAAAATCTCCTCAGATCTTGCCTCAAACTTTTCCACTTTATTTCTTCTGTTTTCTTTCTATCTCTGTCTGCATGTGTGTATTGTGTATGCATGCGTGGGCATGTCGTGTATCCATAGGCTTTAACCCAATTAGAGTTTAAGTTTAAGAAATTTCAACTTTTCTTTTTTAAACCTAAGAAAGCCTGTTTGTGCTGCTTTCTTTGCCTTATAATTGGAAGGTGGTGAACAAGGATTCACCAAGCGGGAGCTAAAAACATGGTGTGTGTTTAAAAATTAAACCATGTTACAGTAAGACCAGGTGAAGGCTGAAAGGGAACCCTAGACCTCTTTCTCACCTGGTCATAACACACAGTCTGTCCATCAGTTGTCTTAATTCGATGCAGTGAAGGGTTTTAATTGCTTCTTAGCTTCCATTAAAGTAAATACCTGTGTAAAACCCGTCGGACTCTATGCAACAGAAAATGTTAGATATGAAATATAAATGTACATTGTAACTATGACCTGCAAAGGAAAATGTAGTGAGACACCTCATGTACAGTATGAAAAGAAACTGATCTGTATGGCACCTTATATAATGTCAAATTTGAACTGTTAATGCAATGTATTTTTACAAATTTTATGAATAAAGTATATTTTTGAAAAAAAAGTAATTACTCCTCTTACCGTAAGTCAACTATGGGACTGTGCATTTCATTGATTGAAAGCAAGAGGTGGTTGCACCTTTGCACTAGTTGTCCTTGCCAGTACAATGAAGCACTCAGAAAAAAAAACATTGTTAGATACACATCTCAGCTTCATTCACAAAATATAAGTTGGCCAACATAGAAAATGTACCAAATACATCATGATTATTTAACTCCTAAATTTTAGACGTAAATACCAAAATTTAAAAGCTCACGCTCCTATATTACAATTAACATTTGGCACTGATTATTGTTGTTTTCCCCACAACAGCTCAAAAAAAATGAGGAAGAGGAGTATTTACTTTATTTTTCAACAATCTACTTTATTCATAAAATTTGCAAAAATACATTGCATTAACAGTTCAAATTTGCCATTACATAAAGTGCCATATAAATCAGTTTCTTTTATCACTGGGACTCCTGCCCACCTTTAGCTTTTTGGGCAATAATGCACAACAGAATGGCTCTTCGAACATTGGATTAATTAATTTTTAACCTACTTGTGAAATTTATATTGCAGGATCCAGATGCAAAATCTAGGTTAAAAAAAAAGTTCCCAGACATTTCTGAAAACAATTCTGAAGTACTTAGCTTCATAATGAAAGCAGTTATGGAGAGTTGAGAGATGATGGGGATGGTTCCCCCCTTTTTCACCTCTCGACTGACTGAAGACAGCGCTTTTTTTGTTAAAAAGGTGTTTATTTAACCCGAGTGCTTTTGTTATCAAGAACCAACAAATGACAGGTTTTTTCGTATATTTTAAAAGAAAGATAAATGTTTATTATACAACACCCAAAATATTCACACTCTCACACACATACAGATACACACACATTCAAGAAAAGATAGAGATTATAAAGAAAACATGCGCTAGGTCTGATGATTTTTAAAGAATTGTCTGTTAAACTTGCTTTTCCCCAGGGTGAAGACTTAAAATGGTGCAGGCCTGTAATCTTTTCCCTTGTTCACTGAAGAAAAACTTTGGAGGTTCAGAAAGAGGGATGCACTGTTGTAGACTGCTCTTGTCATGTTCCAGCCAAAGGTCAATGGTGATGTCCTGGGATGATTTCTCAGGTATGGCGTTGAAGGCCAAACTCCAGTCTCTGCCTACCTGTAGCTCAAAACTGGTAACCTTAGGCAGGGTCCTTTCTCTTCGATGGCATAGATGGATCTCCTTTGCCTACCCAGAATATATCTTTATGAAAGCTCCTTATCAGAAACCTAGTTTCTGTCATGTGACCATAGTTTCTCTGTCCATTGTCCTCATAAATGGTTTCTGATGGTGAGGCCATTGTGAATCAATGGAGTCCAGGTGTCATTCATCCGCATTTCACTTTGATAAAGGAGGGTATTTCACACCCATTCTTTGGAATTTGAGTCTGGAGTCAAAAAGTCTGCAACAGTTTTGTCATGCAGGCCCCCACATGCCAAGAATGAGACATATTAATTTTGCCACATGGACATTAAATTTCAAATTGTTGCTGGGAAGAAGAGAAGGCCTGATGTGAGGGGTTACCAAGCGCCTGACTGGAAAGACATTTTTGCATATTAACAGACAGTATTTGTAGACGAAAGACCATTCCCTGACCCACCCAATACACAAAGCCAGAAGTGGTTATACCAGTCATGTGACTACCCTGCTGGCCAACTTGGGGAGTTTTAAATTGTAGAGACAGTGTTTGAAATGGCAGAAAACGTTTTGCTCCTGGACTGAAGACCTTCTGTATGTCTGTCTGCTCCCATCTCTTTCTCACGGAACTGAAAGCCACTGAAGACACATGAACCCCAAGAGAGAAAAGTCTCCTACAGTGAACAAGGCTTAAGAAGAATACTGGGCCCCAACAAAAAGCAAGATCCACCTACAAACAAGGTCTCTACAGTGAGCTAGAAGACCTGCAACAAAAAACTCTTCAGATATTGCCTCAAACCTTTCCACTTTATTTTTCTTCTGCTCTTTTCTGTCTCTATTTGTGTGTGTGTATCACGTATGCTTACTAGCATGGGGCGCGGTATGTATCTGTAGGCATTAACCGAATTAGAGTTTTAAGTTTAAGTTTTAATAAATTTCTATCTTTCTTCTTTAAACCTAAGAAATGTGCTCATTTCTTTGCCTTGTAATTGGAAAGCGGTGAACAAGGATTCACCAAGGGGGAGCTAAAACACAGTGTGTTTAAAAATAAAACCTTGTTACAGTAAGACCAGGTGAATGCTGAAAGGGAACCCTAGACCTCTTTCTCACCTGGTCGTAACAGTGTCATTAACCCTATCAGTTAGACAGAAGCAGCCTTTATCACAGAAAGGATTGTTTGCATTTTAATGATTTTTCAGGGATGTGTCCAGAAAGGTCACTTGTATTTTAATGACTTCTCCAAGACTTGTCCAGACATGAAAATTAGCTCAGGGTTCTTGTAGTTTTATTTTATTTTATTTAGAGATACAGCACTGAAACAGGCCCTTCGGCCCACCGAGTCTGTGCCGACCAAGAACCACCCATTTATACTAACCCTACAGTAATCCCATATTCCCGACCACCTACCCACACAAGGGGCAATTTACAATGGCCAATTTACCTATCACCTGCATGTCTTTTGGCGGTGGGAGGAAACCGGAGCACCCGGCGAAAACCTATGCGTTCACAGGGAGAACTTGCAAACTCCGCACAGGCAGTATCCAGAATTGAACCCGGGTCCCTGGAGCTGTGAGGCTGTGGTGCTAACCACTGCGCCACTGTGCCGCCCGTGTTCTATGTGTATTGGCAGGAACCGAGGCGTCACCTGACCTCTTAACTCCATTTTTTTTTACAAGAAAAGTGTTGGTTTTGGATTTATTTCATAAATTATTTTAAAGTTCATAAGTTCGGATCGCATGGGTGTAACAAAGCTGTTAACCATACATGACCAATACAACGTGCTTCTGTAATTTGTTTGCTTTCTGCCTAAGAATATATGAAATAGGAGCAGTAGACCATACAGCCTGTCACACCTGCTCTGCCATTCAATGTGATCATAATCTTTGGCTTCGACTCCACTTCCCCTGTCAAGCTCCTTCAGAATCTTGTATGTTTCAATGAGATCACCTCTCATTCTTCTAAACTCCAGAGAATTTAGACCCAATTTATTCAGCCTCTCATCATAGGACAACCCTCTCATCCCAGGAACCAATCTAGTAGAACCTTCATTGTACCACCTCCAATGTAAGGCTATCCTTCCTTGAATATGGAGACCAAAACTGTACAGCACTGTTTCTTCATAAAACCAAAAAGTCAGTAGTTGAATTTATAGCTAATGTGTGACTAGATATTATGGATTGAAATGTAATGCCCCAAAACAGGTAGGCTGGGTTCAAATAAGATGTTAAAAGTTTAAAAATCACAAACTCAACCCCAACCACTCACCCACCGACATCAGGTTGAACAGGGGTGGGACAAGGGGTGGGCAACCAATCTGCTCCAGGAGGCAGGCTGGCAATTTAAATATTTTAATGAGGTCAGGGATCAGGCCGCCCCCACTGATATATGACTGGACCCCACCCCCGGGGTTGAGGATTGGACCCCTCCATGCTTTCTGTAGCAACTGCAGGCTCTCTGCCTGCTCCCCATCTGACTGGAAACCAAGCCTGTCAATCAGGTTGATTTCCAGGCAGGGAACCGATAGAGAAAAAACTATGCATACTGCCGAGTCAAAACTCCACAGCATGTGGGAAACCTGAAATTCCACGTTTCCAAACAAAAACCCTGCCTGCTTGCTTATGCAACCCACTCCTGTTAAGATCAACACCAATACCTATTTGCTTGTCAGAAAAATTGCAGTTAAATGAAGTTAAAGTTATATTACTATTCTAATGCTGAAATATACAGCAAGCCTCTCAGCATCTGAAGAGAGAAAAGATGGGCCCATGTTTTGACTGTAGACTTTTTGTCAGAACTCAGTTTCTTAGGATAAGCAGTCCACTAATATTCATTATAAGCTCACCAACTCCCACAGCTACTTCGACTACACTTCCTCGCACCCTGCCTCCTATAAGGACTCCATTCCATTCTCCCAGTTTCTCTGTCTCCGTTGCATCTGTTCTGATGATGCAACCTTCCTTTTTCAGCCGATGACTCCCCTCCACTGTGTTTGACAGGGTCTTCAACTGTGTCCATTTCAATCACTGCACTTTATGTGAGTATCACAACAGTCTCTCTGTACAAGTGCTTTGTCTTTTACTGCAGCTATTACCACTCCCTTTGCCTTTTGTTCCATGACATCTTTGTCATTTAATCTCTCTTCCCCTCTGCCCTATCACAGACCATCTCTTCTGTTTTTCTTCCTCCCCCACTTTCACTTGCTCAAAAGCCTATTATATTTCTAACCTTTGCTAGTTCTGATGAAAGGTCACAGACCTGAAAAGTTAACTCTATTTTTCTCTCCACAGATGCTGTCATACCTGCTGTGTATTTCCGGCACTTTTTGTTTTTATTTCAGTTCCTTACAGACCTGCTGTAAATGTTCTACTTTTATTTCTAATTTCCAGCATGATAAGTTTAAAAAAAAATCTTTACCAATTTCTTTTTGAAAAAGAGAAAATACATATTTCATTAATATGCTATGGAAATAAAGTTTTGGTGAACCTTTGTTTGTCTGTGAGTATTTTGCCCGCTGACTAATACAGTAGTTTCTTTCTTCTATAATGACAATGCCAGAGTGGGAAGACAATCTTTTGCTGGAGATGTGCTGGCAATGTTTTGATTGATGGGAGTGGAACAATGCAAGTCCATCTGCTGCTGAAAACTTACCCATGCCTTTGTCCACTTCAGAGTATAAGGTTTCAGTTTAAGATGAAGATTGAGATGGATGTAAGTAAATCAAAGACCAATGTAATAAATTGGAAAAAGCTGACTTTAAGGGGATGAGAATGGAACTATGGAAAAACTGGAAAAATATACTGACCAACAAAGAAATTGAACAGCAGTGTGAACATTTCAAACAGTAGTGATCAATAGAGTCCAGGAGAAATATATCCCACTAAAAAACAAGAACAAACTAGCCAGTAATGACACATCATCAGTGAATAAAGAAATGTGCAAAATTGAAACTAAAAATAAAAAAATATGCTAAATACAAAAGCAAAAAAGGAGAGGACAACAAAAAATATACAAAAAGGTTCGGAAATAAGTCAGAAAAACTAGGAAGGCAGAAAGAAACTATGAAATTAAATTATCAAGGAATATTAAAAAGAAATAGTATTCTATAGGCACATAAATAACAAAAGAAAAATCAGGATAGGGATAGGGCCACTAAGGGATACCTATTATAAACTTGCAGGTGATGATAGCGCAATGGTCGAAAAATTAATTACTTTACTTCAGTATTTACCAGTAAATCCTGGCTCAGGCATAAAATTAAAACCCGACCCAGGCCCGACCCGACCACAGCCAACCCCAACCCGAGTCCTTTAATTTTTTTTGCGCCCGACCTGACCCGACACGGATCTCCTTCATCTGTTCCGGCAGCAGGCTATTCCTGCAGCTGGAATTGTGGGGAATCATGGGTAAGCCTGATCCTGTAACTTCCCAGAAGCAGTGTTCAGCCTGACCCGACCTGAGCCTGAATGCTGGACTCAGAATTTCGACCCGACCCTGACATATGTAGTTGGGGCTAGTTGAGTTCAGGTCGGGTAGCCAGGCTTTATTTACCAGGGAGGCTAAAATGTTGTGTGTGATATTAGAAGTAGAGAACAAAAAAGATTTTAAGACATTTAAGAAAGGGGGGAGATAATTGATAAACTAATCAAACATGGGGAGGATAAAACCCCTGGTCCAGATGGATTCCATCTGCTCATATTAAAAGAAGGTAGGGAAAAGATAGCAGAGGCACTATTACATATCAATAAAAGTTCACTAAAAAAGTGAATGCTGCCAGAGGACTGGCAGACAGCTAGTGTGAGTCCTATTTATAAAAAGGGAGATCGAGCAAGTCCAGGCAAATATAGACCAATGAGCTTAACGCTGGTGGTAGGAAATATAATTGAATTCTTTCCCAAAGATCTAATAGAAAAATATTGAGAAACTGAAGACACAATAAAGAGTAGTCAGCATGGATTCCAAAAGGGAAACTTATGCTTGACCAACCTTATTGAATTCTTTGAATTAATAATAAAAAGTGTAGAGAAGAGCAATGCAGTAGACATAATATACTTGGATTTCCTTCAATAAGGTACCACATAGTAGACTCATGACTCAGGTCAGAACATGTGGAGTCAGGAGACAAGTAGCAGATGCATAGGAAGCTAGCTGCAAAACAGAAAAGACAGACATATGGTTGACTCTTAAATGCCCTCTGAAATGACCTAGCAAGCCACTCAGTTCAAGAACAATTTGGGCTGGGCAATAAATGCTGGCCTAGTCAGCGACACCCACATCCCACAAATGAATAACAAAAAAGACTCGGAGTTAAAGGGAATTACTTGGATTGGCAAATGGTGGGGAAGTGGTGTTCCAGAAAGATCAGTGCTGGGACTACTATTGTTCACCATTTACATAAAGGATTTGAACTTGGGAATTGAAAGTACAATTTCAAAGTTTGTGGATGTCACCAAATTAGGGAGTGTAGTTCATACATGCAAATGCGACATGAAGTCCTGTGACATTGATCACAAGTCGTGGGAGTCAGTTGCCAGCGTTCGCCAGAGCTGGCGGGCAGCCATAAAGGCGGGGCTAAAGTGTGGCGAGTCGAAGAGACTTAGTAGTTGGCAGGAAAAAAGACAGAGGCGCAAGGGGAGAGCCAACTGTGTAGCAGCCCCGACAAACAAATTTTTCTGCAGCACCTGTGGAAGAGTCTGTCACTTTAGAATTGGCCTTTATAGCCACTCCAGGCGCTGCTCCACACACCACTGACCACCTCCAGGCGCTTACCCATTGTCTCTCGAGATAAGGAGGCTAAAGATAAGTTCATACAGAGAAGGACTGTGACAAAATACAGGAAGACATTAATAAACTCGCAGAATGGTTCAGTAATTATTAAATGAACTTCCAATTAGATAAATAAAAGGTAATACAATTTAGCAAGAAGAATAAGGAGGCCACATACCCCTTGGAAAATAAGTGTCTCAATAGGATAGATTATCAGAGATTATCTGGGGGCACTGACAGACAAATCACTAAAAGTAGCGACACAGGTTAATGAGACCATAAAAAAAACTGGGTTCATTTATCGAGGGATAGAACTAAAAAGCAGAGAAATTATGCTAAATTGTATGGAACCTTGATTAGACAACACTTGGGAGTACTGTGAACAATTCTGCTCTGTGAAGCGCTATTGTGAGCAAGTTAACAGCTGCGTTTGCCCATAACAAAGATGGCTGCGTTGCGCTCTCACAGTTAACAGGCTTGAATCGGACATGCGCTGTGCCGACTCCCCCCCCCCCCCCCCCGCCAACAGCTTCCCTCCGTCGAGTTCCCGGATTTCCCAACAACAAAAAAAAAACCGATTTCACCAAATCACGGCGGCGGCCGAGGCTTCTGTAAACCGGGACTGGACGCGGGGCTGCAGCCGCCCTCCTTCTCGACGGGCCCGACATGAGCGGCTCCAGGAATAACCGGGTGATGATGGAGGGGGTCGGGGCGCGAGTGGTGCGGGGCCCCGACTGGAAATGGGGCAAACAGGACGGGGGAGAGGGGCATGTGGGCACCGTGAGGAGCTTCGAGAGCCCCGAGGAGGTGGTGGTCGTGTGGGACAACGGGACCGCCGCCAACTACCGTTGTTCCGGGGCCTACGACCTGCGCATACTGGACAGCGCGCCGACGGGTAAGAATATCCGCGGGCTGGCGACAGCGGCCGGGCAGCTGGCTCGTTATGCTCAGCCAGTCTGATGCTGCTGAGCGCAGGCCCCACCCGGGACTTGCGGGAAGAGGGGGAGAGAACCAGAATTGAAACGTTAAACTGACTGCTATTGGAAACAAATGCATTGTTCAGGTGCTCCTTAAATTTATTTTCTTAACGCAGTTATAATTGAAATATATGTGATTTTAAAAGAAAATTTATAACTTAATTAAATATTGGAGTACCTAGAATTGATGGGTTGAGTAATTACTGACATTGAAGTGAATGTTATTGAAAATGAATACAGGAACAATGTTATCTAGAAACAAGTGGATTTAAAAAAAAAATGGTTATTGGAGTTTTGTTGAAGTTACGTGGTTGTATGTTAATATTTTGGAAACTAACACGACAAAGGTTTCCGTCTTTTCCGTTACAATTGCAGCTTTGTACAACCCCCTCGTTTATTTCCTGTTTTAATAGCTTTATCACGTAGTTTCTAAGTTTTTATTAAGATTGTTTTGTGTTGTTTGGGGCAGGGGTTCATTTAGTTGTGGAAACACTGCTTGTTGTGGTTGAAACTGACCATCTGATGTAAACAGAACTGTTTCAAAATTAAAAACAAGCTGTGATTGTTCAATCTTATAATTTTTGGTTGAAAAACTACAGTTCCTAATGGTTATAGCACTTTCCTCTCTCTTCACCTACTATTGCTACAGTTTAATCTTTTGAATGCAGAGCATGCATGATTTGTGTATCTTGTGCATGATTTTAACCTCCATTCAGTTTTCTGGACCCAGCATTAATTAGTTTTCACTAATGCAGATGATTTGCTTAAGTTTTAATGAAGTTTTGTTTTTATTACACTTCATTGATAAGTTAGTTATGTGCCTCAATTTAGAATTAACTGCAAGGCTTTTTTTGATCTGAGGGACTTTTTTTGGTGAATGGATGGGGCGAATGACCTTCCTCTTTACTTGTCTTGTGGTCTGATAGCACTGCTAGGTTACCCTGATCCCTAGATCAGGTGTAATGATAGTTAGAGTGTAGATGGTGCATCATTGTATTGGCGCATATGCAAATACAGAAAATGTTGATTTAAAAAAAACTAAGGTAGATGTTATTGGTAGCATCCGATCTAGCAGGAGTCTTAGCAACTAAGACATGTCTTGAGTATGCTGCTTTAATGCATTAGGAATAGCACCAGCTAGCCAATAAACTGTGGTCTATGCATGAGCATATTTCTGTGGCAGATATTGTGAATTAATATCTCATTGGATGACTATTGACTTCTTGGTGGTAGCATCTCTGTCCTAAAAGGGCGACCCCTAATTTTAAAACAGTGCCCTTTAGTTCTGGACTCTCCCACAAGAGGAAACATCCTTTCCACATCCACCTTGTCAAGACCATTCAGGATCTCTTACGCTTCTATCAAGTCTTCCCTCGCTCTTCTAACCTGCAGTGAAAATAATCCCAGTCTATCCAACCTTTCCTCATAAAACAATCCGCTCATTCCAGGTATCCATCTAGTAAACCTCCTCTGAACTGCCTGTAACGTGTTTACGTTCTTCCTTAAATAAGGAGACCAAAACGGCAAACAGTATTCGAGATGTGGGCTCACCAATGCCATGTATAACTGAAGCATAACATCCTTACTTATATTTTTACTTCCTCTCATAATAAAGGATAGCATTCCATCAGCCTTCTTAATGACTTGCTATACCTGCATACTAACTTTTTGTGATTCATGCACTAGAACACCTAGATCCATCTGCAACTCGGAATTCTGCAGTCATTCTCAGTTTAAGTAATACTCTGCTTTTTTATTCTTCCTGCCAAAGTGAACAACTTCAGCTTTTGCCACCTTATACTCCATCTGCCAGATTTTTGCTCACTCACTCAACCTATCTATATTGGTCTGCAAGCTCCTTATCTCCTCTTCACAACATACTTTCCAACCTATCTTTGTGTCATCTGCATATTTAGCTACCAAGCCATTGCTCCCATCATCGAAGTAATTGATATAAATTGTTAAAAGTTGAGGCCCCTGCACAGATCCCTGCGGGATGCCACTCGTCACATCCTGCCAATCAGAAAAGGACCCATTTATGCTTACTTTGTTTTCTGCTAGTCAGCCAATCTTCTATCCCTGCTAATATGTTACCCCCTATACCATGAGCTCCTACTTTGCACAATAACCTTTTATGTGGCACCTTGTCAAATGCCTTGAGAGATCCATGCTTGAATGGGCTTGATTTATTAATTTGATGAATCAACCTAACTGTTTTCAAGATAGTAGTCTCTGATGTTAACTAATATAATTCATGAATGTATTGCTTAGGCAGTTGATGCTATCTGAAACACTTGAGATTGTTAAACTTGAAACTATTGTCTGTGTACTGCAGGATTGCTTCTAATAGCAGTGATAGTACTAGGAACCTTAGCTGTCAGCCTGCCTTGGAAGTCTAGTGCTGCACTTTCAACATTGTTGGCTTGAATGGATTTTCTACTGAAATTGTAGAAGGTGTTGTCAAACTGTAAAAGCTGCATTTGTGACTGAAGAAATTTCATATGCCTGAGGTGTGTGCAAAGCTTTTCATGTTCACATTTGGCTTTGCAAGTCTGACCATGGACCTTCTCCAGTGTTCTGATTATTGCTGAATTAAAACTACATTTATAAGCAGGACAGAATAGGCAAAAAGCACAGCATTGAACTGAGTATGGCAACAAGAAACAGATAACATTCATACTACATAAGTGCCGAGCAATGACAACTGTGAACAAATAGAAAGCTTAGCCATTTTCACCTCCCCTTTAACGGCACGACAATCGACAAGTTTCCTCACTAAAAACATCTAGAAAGTTAAATGGCCTAACCATATCACACTGGCTGCAACAGCAGAGGAAAGCCAGTGTATTCTGAGAAGAGTAGCTCATCCGCTGTCCTCTCAAAGCCTCTCGTCTATCCTGAAGTCAGGAGGGTGATACAGTGCTTGCTAGTTGCCTGCATAGGTGCAGCTGCAACAATGCTCAAATTCCAGCAGCTTCCATAAGTTTGTTTTGATTGCCACTCTTGTCACTGGACTGTCCATCCCCTCCATCGCAGATGTGTAGTGGATGCAGTATATACAAGCTACAGGATGCATTATGGTAGCTCACCAAGGTTTCTGTAACAGCACCTTTCCTGCGACCCTTAGCACTGACTAGAACAAGAATAGCTATATCATAGCAACACCATTAGCTCCAAGTTGTCCTGCCTTGTCCATTGTCAGTGGGTCAACATCCTGGAATTTTCTACCTAACATTATGGGAGTACCATAGCCACAAGGACTGTGACAGCTCACTAAAGGGATTGGTGTAAAATTAAGCGTTGCTGGCGTCATCCATGTTTCTAGAAGAACTAAGTTAAGCATTGTGGACTCTTTTTTTTTGTCGTGATGGACAGCACAAATGGGGAGAGTTCATGCAGTTAATACAAGGTGTCCTCATCGTTAACATTACTACAACAACAGCAACTTGTATCTATAAAGTGCCTTTAAAGTAGTAAAATGTCCCAAGGCCCTTCATAGGAGTATTCTAAATCTAAGTATGACAGAGTCACAAAAGATATGAGGTCACATGACCAAAAGCTTGGTCAAAGAGGTAGGTTCTACCTCTTAAAGGAGGGAAACGAGGTGGTGAAACAGAAAGGTGTAGGGAGGGTCTTGCTGAGTTTCGGACCGAGGCAACTGAAGGTGCAGCTACCAAAGGTGAAATAATTAAAATGGGGCAAGAAGCCAGAATTAGAGGAATGCAAGTGTCTGGAGGGTTAGGAACATAGGCTGAATGGCCTACTCCTGCTCCTATCGAGCCTGCTCTGCCATTCAATACAATCATGGCTGATCTTCCACTTCAATGCCTTTTTCCCACACTATCCTCATATCTCCTTATGTCATTTGTATTTAGAAATCTGTCAATCTCTGCTTTGAACATACTCAATGACTAAGCTTCCACAGCCCTCTGGGGTAGAGAATTCCCAAGATTCACAAACTTCTGAGTAAAGAAATTCTCTTCATCTCTGTCCTTAGTGGCTTCCTCCTTATTTTGAAATTGTGTCCCCTGGTTCTAGACTCCCCAACCAGGGGAAACGGCTGCATTTACCCTGTCTATCCCTTTAAGTATTTTGTATGATGAGGTCACCTCTCATTCTTTGAAACTCTGGAGAATACAGAAGGTTGTCGGGCTGGAAGAGATTAAAGAGGTAGGGAGGGCCAAGGCGACGGAGGGATTTGAAAACAAGGATGAGGATTTTAAAATCAAGATATTGCTTGACCGGGTGTCAACGTAGATCAACAAGAACAGGGGTGATAGGGAATTGAGACTTGGTGCCAGTTAAGACACGGGCATCAGAGTTTTAGATGACCTCATATTTACGGAGAGGAGATTGTACAAGACCAGCCAGGAGTGCATTAGAATGGTCATACGTAGAGGCAACGAAGTCATGAATGAGGGTTTCAGCAACAGATGAGCTGAGAGGGGTGAAGTCGGAGGTGAGAATAGGTGGTCTTAGTGATGGTGCGAGTATGAGGTCTAAGCTCATCTCTGGGTCAAATGTGGCACCAAGGTTATGAACATACTAGCTTAATCTCATACTGTTGCCAAGGAGAGGGATGGAGTCAGTAGGTAGGGAGCAGAGGTTTTGTTTGGGACTGAAAACAATAGCTTCAATCTTCCCAATATTTAATTGGAGGTAATTTCTGCTCATCCAGTATTGGATGTTGGATAAGCAGTTCGATAACTTAGCAACAGTGGAGGATTTGAGAGAAGCGGTGGTGAGGTAGAGCTGAGTATTGTCAGCGTACAAGTGAAAACTAACATCGTGCTTTTGGATGATGTCGCCGAGGGGCAGCATGTAGATGAGAAGGAGGAGGCCAAGGATAGATCCTTGGGGGACACCAGAGTGACCAGTGCAGGAACAGGAAGAGAAGCCATTGTAAGTGATCTTCTGGTAACAATTAGATAAGAATGGAACCAGGTGAGAGCAGTCCCACCCAGCTGAATGATTGTGGAAAGGCATTGGAGGAAGATGGTATGGTTAACCGTATCAAAGGCTGCAGATAGGCTGAGAAGGCCGAGGAAAGTTTACCTATTTTACAGTCACGTAGGATGCCATTTGTGATTTTGTTAGCTGTTGGGGAACTGTGGCAGGGGTGGAAATCTGATTGGAGGGATTAAAATTTGGAGTTCTGGGAATGATGGGAACGGGTTTGGGAGGCAACATGTTCAAGGACTTGGGAGAAGAAAGGGAAGTTGGAGATGGGAATGGTAGTTTGCAAGGGAGTGTGGGGTCTTGGGTTGGAAATTATATTGAATTATTCTGGGTATGAGTGATTTGCAATTGATCAAAACTAACAGTGAAGTGCATACAGAGTAATAATTAAAGCAAGATATTTGTAACAACAAGCAAGGGGGTTCTTTGCATTTTTTTTCAGGCCAAGTCTTAACGGGCATTTGGGGTTAATACTGGTGCATATTTTCATGTCCTGGATTTTGTGATCTGCGGCAAAGTAGTAACAGTCACCAAGTTGCTAGTGATCTCTGTGGCGTGGACTTCCCCTTTCCTGATAGCAATTTAAATCTGGCACCAAGTCAAAGGGATCTCCAGGCGTGCAGCGCCTGTGATGTCAGTAAGTAGGTTAAGCAGCTAGTCACCTTGAAGTATTCTCATAGACAGCAAACTAGGAAGTTAAAAGCACTGAATCCCTTCACTTTTAAGTTTTTTTTAATTATTCATTCCTGGGATGTGGGCATCGCTGGCTAAGCCAGCATTTATTGCCAATCCTTAACCGTCCTTGAGAAGGTGGTGGTGAGCTGCCTTGAACCGCTGCAGACCACGTTGAGTAAGTAAACTCACAGTGTTGTTAGGAAGGGAGTTCCAGGATTTTGACCCAGCGACAGTGAAAGAACAGCGATATGGTTCCAAGTCAGGATGGCGTGTGGCTTGGAGGGGTACTTGCAAGTGGTGGTGTTGCCATGCAGCTGCTGCCTTTGACCTTCTATGTGGTAGAGGTCGTGGGTTTGGAAGGTGCTGTCTTAAGAGCCTTGATGCGTTGCTGCAGTACATCTTGTAGATGGTACACACTGCTGCCACTGTGCATTGGTGGTGGAGGGAGTGAATGTTGGTGGATGGGGTGCCAATCAAGTGGGCTGCTTTGTTCTGGATGGTGTCGAGCTTGAGTGTTGTTGTAGCTGCACCCATCCAGGCAAATGGAGAGTATGCCATCACAATCCTGACTTGTGCCTTGTAGATGATGGGCAGGCTTTGGGGTGTCAGGAGGTGAGTTACTCGCCTCAGGATTCCTAGCCTCTGACCTGCTCTTGTAGCCACAGTATTTATATGGCTACTCCAGTTCAGTTTCTGGTCTATGGTAACCCCCCAGGATGTTAGTGGGGGATTCAGCGATTGCAATGCCATTGAATGTCAAGGGGAGATAGTTAGATTCTCTCTTGTTGGAGATGGCCATTGCCTGGCACTTATCAGCCCAAGCCTGGATATTGTCCTGGTCTTGTTGCATTTCTACTTGGACTGCTTCAGTATCTGAGGAGTCACAAAAGGTGCTGAACATGGTGCAATCATCAGCGAACATCCCCACTTCTGACTGTATGATTGAAGGGAGGTCATTGATGAAGCAGCTGAAGATGTTTGGGCCAAAGACACTACCCTGAGGAACTCCTGCAGTGATGTCCTTGAGCTGAGATGATTGACCTCTAACAACCACAACCATCTTCCTTTGCGCTAGGTACGACTCCAACCAGCGGAGAATTTTCCCCCTGATTCCCATTGACTCCAGTTTTGCTAGGGCTCCTTGATGCCATACTTGGTTAAATGCTTCCTTGATGTCAAGGGCAGTCACTCTCACCTCACCTCTTGAGTTCAGCTGTTCTGTCCATGTTTGGACCAAGGCTGTAATGAGGTCAGGAGCTGAGTGGCCATGGCGGAACCCAAAGTGATTGTCACTGAGCAGGTTATTGCTAAGCAAGTGCTGCTTGTTAGCGTAGTCGATGACACCTTCCATTACTTTTTACTAATGATTGAGAGCAGACTGATGGGGCGGTAATTGGCTGTGTTGGACTTGTCCTGCTTTTTGTGTACAGGACGTAGCTGAGCAATTTTCTACATTGCAGGGTAGATACCAGTGTTGTATCTGTACTGGAACAGCTTGGCTAGGGCCGCAGCAAGTTCTGGAGCACAGGTTTTCAGTACTATTGCTGGAATATTGTCAGGGCCCATAGTTTTTGCAGTATCCAGTGCCTCAATCATTTCTTGATAGCACGCGGAGTGAATTGAATTTGCTCAAGACTGGCATCTGTGATGCTGGGGACTTGAGGCGGAGGCCGAGATGGATCATCAACTTGGCGCTTCCGGCTGAAGATTGTTGCAAATGCTTCAGCCTTATTTTTTGCACTGATGTGCTGGGCTTTCCCATCATTGATGATGGGTATATATTTGGAGCCACCTCCTCCAGTTAGTTGTTTAATTGTCCAGCACCATTTATGACTGGATGTGGCAGGACTGCAGAGCTTAGATCTGATCCGTTGGTTATGGGATTGCTTAGCTCTGTCCATCGCATGCTGCTTACGCTGTTTGGCACGCAAGTAGTCCTGGGTTGTAGCTTCACCCGGTTGACGCCTCATTTTGAGGTATGACTGATACAGCTCCTGGCATGCCCTCCTGCACTATTCATTGAACTAAAATTTCAGATAGTGAAATAAATGATTGGATTCAGATAGAAGCTAAAATAAAGATTAAAAAATACTGAAAGAATTTGGCATTTAAAACTGGTTTTTCTGGTCCAGTGAGAGTGTTCAGCAGTAATTATGAACTTCGTATGCTGTTTAAAAACCCAGTGATACTTGAGTCAACAAAATGCTGCTTTTTCAAGGGTTTTTACAGTGAGACTAACAGTGTGAAAGTGGAAGTTCAATTCACAGATTTCCCATTGAATGCAGTCTGGGGAAGCATAAAATTACTGACAGCACCTTTTGGATTTGCACATTACTTTGTGCATGTGTGGATTCGCGCAGTTGCTGTCAGTTTTGCAGTGTAATGACGGCAGACGCTGATGGTTTTGCTGTCATTACAATCACAAAATCTGGGCCGTCATTTAAAGAGTACTTTTATAACCTAATTGTGTAAATTTGTACAGGCCCGAGGTGTACCCTCTTGAGGTACTCTGTCAACACCCAAGATACTCAAACATTTATCTCTGGTGTGTGTGTTCACCGTATGGGTAGAATTCTAAGTCTAAAAGGAGCAGGGTTGTGAGGTTTAAGTGACCAAGTAATACAACAACGGGAGTCATGAACAAACCCTTTTCACCAAAAGGACCATATGTCATATTAACTTGATAGATTCTGTCCATCTCGTCAGAAGAATGCTAAAGAAAATATGGCATTAGTACACATCTATAAACACCTAGTCATACCCTCAAATACAAACTTTTGTGAAATGGCACGGCATGCTGCAGAGGCCATGAACAGCACTGACAGTCTTTTCAATTCATTCCTCTGTATGCTGGACCAGGGGAGCAAGATCTGCCTGAGATTAGCATAACTACCATTGCTAACAATAAGACAACTCAGCCTCTCGTGGTGATGAAACCCCATCAGTCCTGCTACAAGCAGTTGGATTATTGTGGAGAATGCGAACATATGAATTAGGAGCAGAAGTAGGCCATTCAGTCCCTCGAACCTGCTCCGCTATTCAACAAGATCATGCCTGATGTGTTTGTGTCTCGAATTCCACGCTCCCATCTACCCCGATGACCTTAGATTCTTGTTAGGCAAGGGAATCAGTCTACCTCTGCCTTAAGAATATTCAATGACCCTGCCTTCACCACCTTCTGAAACCAAGTTCCAACGTCGCACAGCCCTCAGAGTAAAAATTTCTCCTTATCTCGGTCCTAAAAAGGTGACCCCTAATTTTAAAATAGTGCCCCGTAGTTCTGGACTCACCCACAAGAGGAAATCCTTCACACATCTACCTTGTCAAGACAGTTCTGGACATTATATACTTCAATCAAGTCACCCCTCACTCTTCTAACGTCCAGTGAAAATAAGCCCAGCCTGTCCAGCCTTTCCTCATAAGACAACCCGCTCATTCCAGGTATCAATCTAGTAAACCTCCTCTGAACCACCTCCAGCGCATTCACATCCTTCCTTAAATAAGGAGAACAAAACTGCACACAATATTCGAGATGTGGGCTCACCAATGCCATGTATAATTGAAGAATAATGTCCTTTTATTTTTAATTCCTTTCGTAATAAAGGATAGCACTCCATCAGCCTTTTTTATGACTTGTACCTCTATACTAACTTTGTGTGATTCATGCACTAGAACACCTAGAATCATCTGCACCTCGGAATTCTGCAGTCGTGCTCTGTTTAAGTAATACTCTGCTTTTTTATTCTTCCTGCCAAAGTGAACAACTTCACATTTTCCCACATTATATTCTATCTGCCAGATTTTTGCCCGCGCATTCTATCACTCTGCAAACTCCTTATGTCCTCATCACAACATACTTTCCAATCTATCTTTGTGTCATCTGCAAATTTAGCTACCATGTCATCACTCCCGTCATCTAAGTCATTGATATATATTGTAAAAAGATTGAGGCCCCAGCACAGACCCATATGGCACTCCACTGGTCACATCCTTCCAATCAGAAAAGGGCCCATTTATGCACACACTATTTTTTGCCAGTCAGCCAATCTTCTATCCATGCTAATATGTTGGCCCCTATACCATGAGCTCCTACTTTGCACAATAACCTTTTATGTGGCACCTTGTCAAATGCCTTCTGGAAATGCAGGTACAGTACGTCAACAGGTTCCCCCTTATCCATGGCACGTGTTCCTCCTCCAAAGAACTCCAATAAGTTGGTTAAATATGATGTCCCTTTTCCAAAACCATCCTGACTATTCCCGATTACCTTGTGTTTTCGAAGTGCCCAGCAATAGCCTCCTTAATAGATTCTAATACCTTCCCCATGGCAAACGTCAAACTAACAGGCCTACAGTTCTGTTTTCTATCCCCCCCCCCCCCCCCACTTTCTTGAATGGAGGGGTTATATTTGCTATTTTGCAGTCTAATGGAACCATTCCAGAATCTAGCTAATTTTGAAAAATTAACACCAACACATCATCTATCTCATTAGCCACCTCTTTTAAGACCCTATAGCATAGAAAAAGCTGTCAGAGCTCAGAATCTACCTCTCCATCGAGAAATAGGAATTTCCTGGAGATCTATCCTTTGGTCCACTTTGAGAAACTCTACACCACATCCTGGTTGAAAGAGGGCAGGTTAATGCTAATGAGAACACGTGCTACCATTGATTCCCAACTTTATTGAAAATTGCCACAACCCAAATATGTGATTGGTTTGCAGCAGGCACAGTTGTGGTTGGGCGGAACTCAGCATTTCACCTTGTGCAGCGGTCCTATGAGAAGGGGCTTCAATAATCCAACTAGCGATTTAACAAATTTCCTTGCAATTAAAATTGGTACCTTTGTATTTAGAGAGGCAGAAGTTAAACTTATGGCTATAGTTTCTGCTTTAGGCGCATTCGGTGATTTGACTGAAAATTGAGCCCAAAGTTAGCTAATATTGTAAAGGGTTTCTCCCCCCATCAAATTTCCAATCGCTCATTTGCATATTACCGACAGAAAATCTGTCATGAGCAAGTGCAATCGGGCAGCATTTTAGGATGCAGCTCTTTGAGGGGGGAAAATTTGCTTTGAAAAATATTACTTTATGTATTTGAGTGGCAACTTGGTGCAGTTTGGATAGTACAGGTGCAAATGGTTTTATCACGATGAGAATTTTTAATCATCATCCCAGTCCACCACCTATGAGAAACCAGATTTTAAATAATTGAAAATTAATTTAAAACAAGCGTTCAGAACCACTTGCTGTTTATATTGGCACACAGTAGTTGTTACCTTGATAAAGTTTTTAAAAAATTCAAAAGCTTGGGGTCCATGCACCCAAAAGAACCAGCTTTAGTTTGAGCCTCTTCAAAGGCCCTTAAATGTATGCAATTAGCGGAAACTCAAATTAGTAATTATTTAGTTTGGGGCGGGCTGTGGCCAGTTTTGTGGGCAGTGCCGGCTTCTAATACAATATTTATTAAACATGATCTTTGTGCTGGTTTGGTCGATTTTTTGTTGTGTTTTTTGCTGCAAATAAAAGCACAACTGAGGGAAAACTCTACCTTGTGAGCTCTTAGATATGTTATCTTGCATTTTGAGTCAAATATAAATAGGTTTGGAAATGAATCCAGGTTCAATTTTGTGTTGAAAGCTACAGAACTTGAAGCAATTGAGATTCTTGAAATTATTCCATTTTGAAAGTAACATTTTCAGTGAATATTAATGAAGTTACTAATCAGTTTACTTGTTCTGTAAGGCCACTGACAATTCACTGACCTCACTGGATGGTCAGGGTATTCAGAAATAAAACATTTTTGTCCTCCAGTCTTCTACTTTAGTACCTTCTGAAGCTGTGAACCATGCTGGCCTATAGTTCCTTAGTGACCAGCTGTTCTCTAGGAGCTTGCCCAAATGAGCGTTCTTCGTGTACAGCCCTAGACAGTGAATGTCTTGCGCATCCCAGTCCTGTGCTCATACACTCTAGCAGAGTCATGAGTGGGAATCCTGGCTGATATTAAAAAAAAATATTCCCCTCACCAACCCAGTGACACGGAGGCCAGTTGTAGCATTTCTACTGCCTTTCTAGCTAAGAGCAGTTAACTTGCCACACAGGCAATGAATTTGGGACCTCCCTACTCAGCATAACTCAACAGGGAGTGCAGTTAACCACTTTGGTATTGAAGGATCTATTGAAGTATTGTAACTTCAAACAATAGTTTTGGCAATAAACCGGTTGGGGAGCACTTAATTGAAAGGTGCTGGTTTTGGTTGTGCTTAAGTGTGGTGACTTTAAAAATGAATTCATGTACACAATTTCCCCACAGTGTGTATTTTTGTTTGTAGCTGAATGGAACATAGGAGCAGAGTAGGCCATTTAGCCCCTCAAGTCTTTTCTGCCATTCAGTTAGATCATGGCTAATATGTACCTCAGCTTCATTTACCTGCCTTTGATCCATCTCCCTTACTATAAAAACAACTGTCAATTTCCATCTTGAAAATTTCAATCGACCCAGCATCCATGACCTTTGGGCAGAGACTTCCAACATTCCCATTATCCTTTGTGTGAAAATATGCTTCACGATTTGACTCCTGAATGACCTGGCTCTAATATTAAGATTGTGTTACCTTGTTCTGGATTGCCCATCAGGGGAACTAGCTTCTCTATATCTACTCTAATCATTTTGTTGTATTAAACCCCTGAATTAGATCACCCCTCAACCTTCTGAACTTGAGGGAATTCAACCCCAGTTTCTGCAATCTAGCCTCATATTTTAACTTTTTTAAGTCTTTGTATCATTCTGGTGAAGCAGCACTGTATGCTGTCCAAGAGCAATTATATCTTCTGCCCACAATTGAATGCATTACTCCAGTTGGGGTCTGTCTTGTCCCATCCTTGCAAACTGTTGTGTAGTTTAATTAGAACAAACATGAGAGGCAAATGTGATCAGGATCTTTGGAACTTTTCTGGGTAACCATCCTGTATACATGTCACTGGGTTTGAAATACATTTTCTTTTAGGTATGCAAGCCTGTAAATGCAGTCCGCTTGTACAAGTTGCAACACGATTTCTACATTCTCTAGCATTTTAAACTGTTAATCATACAACTTTGGTAGCCAGCTGGTTCCCAGCAGCCCTTGGATATTTTTAAACATAAATTTCAAGTAACTTTGGAATTCAATGCTGTTTTATGCATGCAATTTTGTAGGAAGGAATGGGAGTGTTGAGGTTTATTTGAAAATTTATCCCTTGGCCAGCATCTGATGAGTCAGAGTAACCTTTTCAATTATAGTTCATTTGTAAGTTCCTTCTTTGGCCTCCTTATCTGTAGAGACAATGGGTAAGCACCTGGAGGTGGTCAGTGGTGTGTGGTTTTGTAAGTTAGGTTGCACAGAAAAAGCCTTGCACAGATACAGCTGCTGGTCGAAGTAAAAGTCAAAATTGATAATTCTTTTTAGTGTATAAGAAATTATAAGTTTATTAAATCATAGTAAAGTGGGAATTTAGTGTGAAATTGAAAAAAAAATCAGATAATTTGAATTTAGCAACTTTGAGAGTAAACTATTTTCTGTAATGGCAGCTTTTAAGATCTTGTATAGTTATGGTATACATTGGTTATTGGAAAGCAGTCTCTGATGTTGTAGACAGCTTGTGATTGTAGATGAGTTTGAAGGCTGCACAGTGTAAATGGGGAGATATTGAATCACTGGGAACCACAGCTTCAATTAGTAACAGTTCCTCAATTTAGGGTGGATTTGGTGAGAATTTTATTAAGCCTATTTTAAAGATTAAATTATGCAGTGCATTGGAGATTCAGACTGCATGCTGTGCTGCAGAGTGGTGGATGCTGGTTCATGACAGCAGTAGCTTTGGGGGGAATTGCTGATGCTAGCAGTGATGCTGTGTGAACCTGCTACTTGGATGCCAGTCACTAACTTGCAGGAAGGGAAATTGAATACAGTTGCTCCAGGATATCCTTGCACACCTCCCAGCAATTGGTCATAAAAGTAGATTATCAGAGTCTTGAGATTTTCTTATTTGTCTAAATGTTTCCATATTCATGGCTGGTAGGTAGTGCTGGGAAAAAATGCAACTCTCAAAATGTGAACAATTGTTATAATTTTTTTTTCTTTAAATTCTGAGTGTTGTTGAGTATGGTGGGGAGAAATATTTCATTCTAAATTTTTCCAGGAGCCGAATTGCCTCAACCTCATTAGATTCAATATAATCATTAACTTCAGCTGTCCTGATGTAATTTTAATTGCTAATTTAGCTTCATAAGTGTTGAACTCAGTAATTGCTCTCATACAGTATTCCCCAATTTTATTCTCTATTAAATGATATTTGGAAGGAACAAAATCATAATAGAAGACAGACCACAAATGATTGAAGGTCACAATTCTCCTGAAATTGCACCTATTTCCAAAATATTTTTAAGACCTTGTCTTGTTCAGGTGGACTGCAGTAGTCTGTTTGATCTTGTACATTCCTAAGATTTGTATTCTCCCTCACCATGAGATGACTTGTATTGAAGTATGGTTCAGAAATTGCCAATGACTTTGAGAATTTCCATGAGTTGTTCAGCTATAGAAGATGTGGCATGGAATCTGTTGTATAGCTTAAGTTAGTACATTTGCAACAGCGATCATGGTGTAGTAATCTCTCTTTTCTTCCGGAGGGCATCTGGATCTCTTAAATTGACAGAGTATGTATTCAGTTTGAAGTCCGGCTCATATCTGAAGAAATGGAGACTTAACAAGCCTTTAAAGTCAGTGCAGAAGTTTCAATATACTAATCTGTGTAGTACAACTTGAAGATAAGCCTTGAATGAGGTCAGGTAGCATATCAAGCCTCCTCCTTTCAAATGATAAGTTTTTAGTTTGCATTGTCATGTAGCATTTATTGATCTCTTCAGCAAGGTCGATGAGCACAGATTAAATTTGTAAGATTAAGGTGTGAAATTTCTGTACCCTTCCATCCCACACAGATAATTAAGTGAAAAGTCTAAACTACAGATCTAACATTACTTTCTCCATTACCCAATCTTAAGATATAATTTTGCAAAGTTACAACAGGACTGGCACCATCGTGTTCAGTTTGTTTGTAGTTATCCATTATAACTTTGAATCCTGTTCATATTCATCAAGGGCCTTTGTAAAGCAGTTTATTGACAGGGGACATCAATGTAAATACTCCTTCCTCCTAGAAATTGTTTTATGAATCATTATTTGCTAGTTTTTAGCAGCATTTAATGTGAGTTAGCAATTTTGAGACCTGCAATATTGTGTCTCTGTTGAAAGTCTCCTCTGATGTTGGCTTCATTGGCTACCTGTCTAGTTCACCAGCATTGAAGTGAGATGGTGTAGCTTTCTTTTTGCTCAGAATGCTCATCCTACTGCACATGTAACAAAGAACTCAATTGGTACTTTGTCATGTGCTTGAGGGCGAGGATCAGTATTCAGGAGCAAGAGGTATGCTAATTTCAGTTAAGTGGCAGTCGACCAGAAATGCACGTGTGGATCCCGAAAAAGGTAAGCATCTCATTTTAGTGAGGATTTCTTCATTTTTTTATGATGCAAAGTAAATTTAATTGAGTTGAGAGTAGTAACTTGTTTCTTTTTCAGTCCTTCTAAAGCTTCTCCTAATATCCTACTTCTCTTTAGGTTTATTCAGTTTGTACCTATTGTCCAGTTCTACAATTAGCTTTTAGGTTAAACGCGTTACTTCGTTTTCAGTATCTGTATGTGACGTTTTAAACAACAGGACCGTTTTTGTGCAATGAAAACAAGCCCAGTTTGCCACTTTTCAAGGTTTCATTGGATTGGGCTCAATGGACTATTGCCTGTTATGGTGGAATGGCAGGTGGCACAGTTAATAGTGTACAAAATATCAAAGTTGCAAAGGGACATGAATAGGTTAAGTGGGTGGACAAAACTAGCAAATGGAGTTCAGTGTGGGAAAATGTCATGTCATATCCACTTTGGATGTGAGATAGGTCAGTATTTTCTAAATGATGAGCAGCTGGGAACTGGGATGAGGAGAGATTTGGGGGTTCAAGTACGGAAATCTCAAATCTTGTGGGCAGGTACAAAAAATAATTTAAAAGACAACAACTTATTTATATAGCACCTTTAATGTTATATAACGCCATGAGGTGCTTTATAGGAGCATTATAAAACCAAGTATGACACCAAGAGACACAAGGGGATATTAGGTCAGATGATCACAAGTTTTGTCAGAGATTTTAAGGAGTGTCTTAAAGGAGGAAAGTGAGGTCGAGACGCAGGGAGATGTGGGGAGGGTATTCCAGAGCTTGGGGCCTAGGCAACTGAAGGTGCGGCCGCCAATGGTGGAGCGATTTAAAATCAGGGCTGCACTAGCAGAATTAGAAGAGCGCTGATATCTTGGAGTATTGTGGGGCTGGAGGAAATTACAGAGATAGGGAGGGGCAAGGTCATGGAGGAATTTGAAAACAGGGATGAGAATTTTCAAATGAAGTTGCTTGACCGAGAGCCAATGTAGGTCAGCAAGCACAGGGAGAGCAGGGGAACTGGACTTGGTCCAAATTAAGACACGGGCAGCAGAGTTTTAGCTGACCTCAAGTTTATGGAGAATAGATTTTTGGAGATTAGCCAGGAGTGCATTGGAATAGTCAAGTCTAGAGGTAATAAAGGCATTAACGAGGGTTTCAGCAGCAGATGAGCTGAGATGGGTGTAGTCAGGCGATGTTAGGGAGGTGGCAATAGGCAGTATTAGTGATGGCATGAATATGAGGCCGGAAGCTCACCTCGGGGTCAGATGTGATACCAAAGTTGTGAACAGACTGGCTTAATCTCAGACTGTTGTCATGGAGAGGGATGGAGTTGGAAGCTCGGGAACAGAGTTCGGATCAGGGACGGAAAACAATGGCTTCAGTCTTGCAATTTTTAATTGGAGGTAATTTGTGCTCATCTAGTACTGGCTGTCGAATAAGCAGCCTAGTAATTTAGCAACAGTGGAAGAGTTGAGAGAAGTGGTGGTGAGGTAGATCTGAATGCCATCAGCATACGTGTGAAATCTAACGCTGTGCATTTGAGTAATGTCGCCGAGGGGTTGCATCTAGATGAGAAATAGGAAGGGCCCAAGGATATATCCTTAGGGGATACCAGTGATAACAGTGCTGGAGATGGAAGAGAAGCCATTGCAAGTGATTGTCTGGACAACAGTGGAGAGGCATTGGAGGAGGATGGTGTGGTCAGTCATATCAGACAGGTCGAGAAGGAAGAGGATGGAAAGCTTACTTTTGTCACAGTCAGATAGGATGGCATTTGTGACTTTGATAGCTGTTTCGGGATTGTGGCAAGTGTGGAACCTGATTGGAGGGGTTCAAGCATGGAGTTTTGGGAAAGATGGGAATGGATTTGGGAGGCCACAATACTTTCAAGGAATTTGGAGAGGAAAGGGAGGTTGGAGATGGGGTGGTAGTTTGCAATGGGGATGGGGTCAAGGGTTGGTTTTTGAGGAGGGGATGATGGCGATAGTTTTGAAGGAGAGGGGGAACAGTACCTTAACAGAGAACTGTTGATCGTATTGGCTAATGTGAGGATCAGGAGGGGAAGTTGGTTGATAAGTTTAGTGGAATAGGATTGAGGTGGTCTCATGGACGAGAGGAGCTCAGATGGTATGAGGGGAGATAGCAGAGAAACGAGAGAAAGATGTGAGTTCAGGGCTAGGGCAGGGGGATAGCATGCTAGGAAGTTTGGTGGGGTGGACTCGTGGCAAGAAGGAAAGTGGCAGAGGCAGCTGATTGGATGGTGTTGATCTTAGTGACAAAGAAGTCCATGAGCTCCTCGTACTTATTGTTGGAGGTGAGGGTGAAGCAGACAGGGGAGAGGGGTTTATGAAGACAGTTTGTGGTAGAGAAAAGAAGCCAGAGTTATTTTTGTATTCCAGGATGATCGTGGAATAGTGAGCAGTTTTAGCAGGACCCGGTAGTGTCTGTGTTAATGGAATATTTGTCTTTATCGCAAGAGGGTAGGTGATATGCTACATTATAGAGAGTTCTGGTTAGTCTTTATCTGGAGTACTGCATTTAGTTGTGGCCAGTGCACATCAAGAAGAATATATTGGTCCTGGAGGCAGTGCAGTGCAGATTCACCAGAATGATACTGTAGCTAAAAGGGTTACATTACAAGTGCAAGTTAAAAAGCCTAGTCTTGTATTCTCTTGAACATTGAAGATTAAGGGGTGATCTAATTGAAGTGTTGAAAATGATTTTAGGATTTAATAGGGTACTTAAAAGCTGATTACTCTCAGTTGGGGGGGGTGGTGGGGGCACTGGTGGGGATGTCCAGAACAAAGCAACATTATCTTTAAACTAGAGTTCGGCTGTTCAGGGGTGATGCCAGGAATCACTTCATCATGTAGAGGGTTGTGAAAATGTGGAACTCCCCCCAGCCACCACCACCCCCAAAAAAAAAAGCTGATGAGGCCGTGTCAGTTGAAAAGAACTAAGTAATAGATTTTTGTTAGGGTATTAAGTGTTAAGAAATGTAGATGGATCGATACAGATCTACCATAATCTAATGGAATGTATAACAGGCTTGAAGGGCTGAATGGCCTCCTCCTGTCCCTATCTTCCTATTTATGAAGAAAACAATCGGGGCTACCAAAGTAAGTCTAGATTTCTGGGCATAGGTTGAGTGAAAGTTGTCTTAATTTTCAACTTAAATTGGAATTTGCCTAACTTTTCTTTTCTTAAACATTTCTTAAAGGGATCAAGCATGATGGGACAATGTGTGATACATGTCGTCAGCAGCCGATTATTGGCATTCGCTGGAAGTGTGCAGAGTGCACTAATTATGACCTTTGTACAGTTTGCTATCACGGCGATAAGCATCATCTGAGGCACAGGTTCTATAGAATCACCATACCTGGTAGTGAGAGGTAAGTGTACAGAAGAATTGTAGGTTGCTGGAACCCTTATTTGGTCATCTTTTTTACTCTGGTGATCTTTATCCTGTGATGCAAAATTTCAACATGCTATAGCATTCTTGAATTGGTTTGGTCATGCCATTATTTTCACATTAAAATGGGTGGAAATAACTTGCCGATGGCTTGATGAGTTTATCCAATGAGTAGCTGGGCTATATCGACCACCAGGGCCCTATGTTTGACTCCTGACCTTGCTGAGTTGGCTGAACTCAGCCAGATAGGTGGCAGCGCCACTACTGTTGGGGAGAGGAAAATTGACCAAAATGTCCTACAATATGTCACTATTCAGCTACTCTATTCATATATAGATACAAAAGCAAAATACTGCGGATGCTGGAAATCTGAACTGAAACTCAAACTGCTGGAAACACTCAGCAGATCTGGCAGCGTCTGTAGAGAGAGAAATGGAGTTAGTTTTAGGTCAGTGACCTTTCATCAGAATTGAGGAAAGTTGGAAATGTAATAGGTTTTGAGAAAGTGAAAGGGGGAAGGGTGGGAAGAAGAACTAAGGGAAGGTCTTTGATAGGGTGGAGGGCAGGAGAGATTAAATGATAAAAGGATTCATCATATAAAGCCAAAGGAAGTGGCAATGGGCTAAGTAAAGAAACTAAAGATGTGTCTAGATGAGGTGTGAATGGCACGATAGCTGCAGTCCAAATGCGAAGTAAAGGAATTAAGAAGGAAACAGGAAAAACCGAAATGGCACAGAAACATTAAACAAAATGGGGGCAGAGGTTATGATCTAAAATTGTTGAATTCAGTGCTGAGTCCAGAATGCTGTGAAGCATCCTGTCAAAAGCTGAGGTGCTGTCCTTGAGCTTGCTTTGAGATTTATTGGAACATGGCAGGAGGCTGAGGACAGAAAGGTCAGAGAAGGAACAAGCTGGCGAATTAAGATGACAAATGACTGGAAGCTCGAGGTCGCGCTTGTGAACTGAATGGAGGTGTTGGGCGAAGTCGTCACCCAGTCTGTGTTTGGTCTCCTTGATGTAGAGGAGACCACAGCATGAGCAGCGAATACAGTATACTAAGTTGAAACGTACAATAAATTGCTTGTAAGGAGTGTTTAGGGCCTTGGATGGTAAGAAGGGAGGTGGTAGGGTCAGGTATTGCAGCTCCTGCACTTGCATGGAAAGGTGCCATAGGAAGGCGAGTGGGGGTGGCTGAGGAGTGGAGCAGGGTGTTGCAGACTAAGCAGTCCCTTCAGAGTGGTGGGAGGGGAGGGAAAGATATGTTTGGCACCTCGCAAGAGGTGGTGGAAATGGCAGAGGCTGGTGGAGTGGAAGGTGAGGACAAGGGGAACCGTTTTGTGGTTCTGGGACGGAGGGGAAGGGACGAGAGCAGAAGTGCCGAGGGCCCTGTGAAACATGATGTTGTTTGGGGTGGGGGGAATGGGTGGTGAATCCTCTACTGATGAAAAAGGGAACACATCAGATGACCTAGTATGGAAGGTTGTATCATCTGACGAGATGTGATGGGGACAGAGAAACTGGGAGAATGGAATTGAGTCCTTACAGGAAGTGGGGTGTGAAGAAGTGTCGTCGAAGTAACTGTGGGAGTCAGTGGGCTTGTAGTAAATATTGGTTGATAGCCTATCCCCTGAAATTGGGGCAGAGAAGTTGAGGGAGGGAAGGGAAGAGTCGGCAATGGACCATGTGAAGATGAGAAAAATGTGGAAATTTTACAGTTTAGGGTGAGAGCAGGAAACGGCACTGATAGAGTCATTAGTGGACTGGAGAAGAGGTGAGCTCAGGGGCCTGAGTAGGACTGGAACAAGGAATGTTCCACATAACTCTCAAAGATAGGCATAGCTAGGACCCATGCAGGTACCCATCACAATACTTTAATTTGCAGGAAGTGAGTGGAGTCAAAGGAGAAGTTGTTCAATGTGAGAACTAGTTCAGGCAGAATGGAGTCCGACTCAGGCCCCCCCAGTTCATCTGTGTGTGACATATTGATCCTTATCTCCATTGCTAAACCAGACTATATTTAATTTCAGTTGCCATTGATGATTTGCTGTAGCTGTGTAATATACACGCATAACTGGTTCCGTTCCACTGTGGCTGTGAAAACTTTTAACTAAGTGGGAATAAGCTTTTTTTGTTGGATCACTGTTGCCACTGGCTAAGGCTTAAAATTAGCCTCTGTCTGCCTGCTCTTTGTACAAGGGAATGGTTTACAGTCTAGGATTAAGGTGTCCAATTCTTATCCTCTTGAATGCGTATGCCCCACTTGAGAATGTCATTGGGCCATTGTTGCTTTTGAAATGGTTGCTGGGCTCAACTTGTTTAACATGGTAAGTTATCAGGTGTATGCCAGAAAGGAGACAATTTAGAGTGACTTCATCTGATAATTCTGCATTCCAAAGTGAAGAGTGTTGTAAATTTAGTATTTTTGAGCCATTTTCTAACCATGGAGAGACCTTGTAACATATTCTCGAACCTAGGATGTGAAGGTGACAGTGGCATCTGACCTTTCTCCCCTTTCAATCAGTGGCTCTTGGATGACTGCGTCACAGGAAATCACACAGCAGTATCAAAGAGAAGGACATTTCTGTATTCGTAATGGTCAGAATATCATACTTCTGTTAGTTTGTTGGATGAAAATGGCATTGCCCAAGACGCCAAAAAAATCGAGTGAGAGACATGGCAATTAATCTTGATTCTGCCTGATTGATGATGTAGTTAAATCAATTTTCAACTCATTAGTTGTGGCCCATTATCTCTGACCTAGGGTGACCTAAAGAGAAGAAATGTTATTGATAATGGGGTGGGACGTGGGGGCATTTTCGAGAAGGAAGAATGAAGTGACGATCACCTTTGAGTTGTATGTAAATATGAATTCATTTCAGATTCTTTTCCAGGAATATCATTTTTGTTTTCTTTCAGAGTTTTGCTCGAATCTCGGCGGAAGTCTAAAAAGATAACTGCAAGGGGGATTTTTGCTGGTGCACGAGTGGTGCGTGGAGTGGACTGGCAGTGGGAGGACCAAGATGGGGGCAATGGACGTAGGGGAAAGGTGAGTAGTCTGTTTCAGCAAATGTTGGAATTTGGTCAGTAGTCTCTCAGTGTTAGCTGCTTCTTTGACAGTATTGTTGAAGTGGTGACCTGAAGGTGTCATTCTTTAGCAGAGATAGCCCCAAAGTGGGTGCAGAACGATAATGGATAAAATTCATTTTGTCTGCTTGATTTTTTAAAAATATGTTTAGTGCACTTGCAAATGAATGTAATGTAACTGAAAGGCAGTTGAG